>NC_090647.1:448565919-448886373 GCF_040937935.1 Hyperolius riggenbachi | reverse complement strand
TGTGGTATTAGAAGACCCTTATTGGCAGGCCACTTTATCAGAAAGAAGGTTTAGAATAAAAGAAACTTCACCACAAGTACCATGTAGGGCAGGGATGTCAAACTCCAGTCATCAAGGGCCAAGGTCCTCACACATTTTTGTCATAACTCAAATTACTTGATGGGGCTGAATTAGGAAAGGTGTGGTTCATTAGGTAGGACACATTTCTCAGTCTATCCTAAACAATGGCATGGATATGGCCCTCAAGGACTGGAGTTTGACGCCTGTGATGTAGGGGAAAGGACCAGGCACTGATCCTGGTCTCATTCCAGGTATAGGAGTAGTTTTCTGGGCAACCATATTTAAGTCGAGTAAGGCCGTGCCCATGCCAAAGCTGCTGGTACACTAGTGGCTCCGTGCCACTATGGAGTCGTGGCCATTTGCACAGGTGCAGAACGGGCACGCTCGTGAAAGAGGAGCATGGCTGTGATAAGAGATGTAGCGAACGGTTCGCCGGCGAACGGTTCCAGGCGAACTTAGGGGGTTCGCGTTCGCCTGCACCAGGTGAACTTTTGCGGAAGTTCAATTCGCCCCATAATGCACTATGAGGGTCAACTTTGACCCTCTGCATCACAGTCAGCAGGCACATTGTAGCCATTCAGGCTACACTAAGCCCTGGAGCCCCCCCCCCCTTATATAAGGCAGGGTCCGGTGACCATTACACTCACTCGTGTGCCTGCTAGAGAGAGGAAAGGGACAGCTGCTGCAGACTTTTTCTCCTAGGGACAGATTAGTTAGGTTCTAGGCTGCTTTGCTTGCTCCTGACTGATTATTATTGCTTTTAAAGCACCCATCAACAGCAACAGCTCTTTTCAGAGCTCATCCTGTACATTTTTTTTTCTGTGTGTCAAACTGACACTTTTGTTGCATGCACAGCCTTGCTAATTGATAGTGTGTGCCACTGCCAGCAGCCCAGCACATTCAATGACTACCTGTGTGTGTGTCAGGGAGCTGCACATTGTACTACCCAGTACTGCATATACCCCAGTACCTGTTGTGTTTACATAACCCACCTCATCACTGCATATACCTAGCTTTGCGTTGAGTGAACCCAGCTCACTGCATCTAACTACCTGTTGTGTTGAGTGAACCTACCTGGCCACCTCACTGCATCTAACTACCTGTTGTGTTGAGTGAGAACCCACCTCACTGAATCTTAAGTACCTTTACTGTTCAGTGAACCCAGTTCACTGCATCTTACTACCTGTTGTGTTGAGTGAGAACCCACCTCACTGCATCTTAAGTACCTTTACTGTTCAGTGAACCCAGCTCACTGCATCTAACTACCTGTTGTGTTGAGTGAGAACCCACCTCACTGAATCTTAAGTACCTTTACTGTTCAGTGAACCCAGCTCACTGCATCTAACTACCTGTTGTGTTGAGTGAGAACCCACCTCACTGCATCTTAAGTACCTTTACTGTTCAGTGAACCCAGCTCACTGCATCTAACTACCTGTTGTGTTGAGTGAGAACCCACCTCACTGCATCGTAAGTACCTTTACTGTTCAGTGAACCCAGCTCACTGCATCTAACTACCTGTTGTGTTGAGTGAGAACCCACCTCACTGCATCTTAAGTACCTTTACTGTTCAGTGAACCCAGCTCACTGCATCTAACTACCTGTTGTGTTGAGTGAGAACCCACCTCACTGCATCGTAAGTACCTTTACTGTTCAGTGAACCCAGCTCACTGCATCTAACTACCCAGTACCTGTTGTGTTTACTTAACCGACCTCATCACTGCATATACCTAGCTTTGTGTTGGGTGAACCCAGCTCACTGCATCTAACTACCTGTTGTGTTGAGTGAACCCACCTAGCCACCTCACTGTATCTAACTACCTGTTGTGTTGAGTTAACCCACCTGGCCACCTCACTGCATCTAACTACCTGTTGTGTTGAGTGAACCCACCTAACTGCATATACCTAGCATCCCCCCGAGATGGACAAAATGGACAAACCAGGTAGAGGAAGAGGTAGAGGCAGACCCAGAGGAAGGCCACCAGGCACCGGCAGGTCTGTGCGAGGTGGTGTTGCTGTGATTTCGTGCGGACCTGCCCCAAAATACAGTGCTCAGAAGAAGGCACGTGCCATCACTTCCCAAAATCGTGTGGAGGTGCTTGAGTATTTAACACAGAACACCTCATCTACCGCAGCCACCAGCGCTACAACAAGCACCACATCCGCTGCATTTGACATTTATTTGGTGGTGGTGAAATCACTGATTCCCAGCCACTACTGCAACAACAACAAGAAGGCGCAGGTACACCACCTCATACGTCTGAGTTAGGTGGCGATAGTATGGAGGAGGGGGATGATGAACCACCTGAAGTTGGTGCAGTTGAGGAGGTGTCTGAGGAAAGCGCAGCTGGCCAGGAGGATTATGATGATGATTATACGGATACCACATATGTTCCCGGTAGAGGAGATGACCAGGGGGACAGTTCATAGAAAGAGTCAGAGAGGAGTAGGAGGAGACGACTCCATGATAGAAGCAGAGGGAGCTCGTCCTCAGAAACAGCTGGGGGCAGTGTCCGGCGCCATGTATAGCCAGCTATGGCCATCCAGCCAACATGCCCTACAACGTCAGCTGCTGATGCCACCGTAGCGCCATCACCCCAGGGGGGCTCAGCGGTTTAGAAATTTTTTCACGTGTGTGTCTTAGATCGGAGCAAAGCCATCTGTTGTCTCTGCCAGCAAAAATTGAGCCGTGGAAAGGCCAACTCTCACGTAGGGACAAGTGCCTTATGAAGGCACCTGGAGAGAAGGCACAAACAGCTATGGCAAGAACACCTGAGGAAAAGCAGCACCCCTCAAAAGACAAGCCACCCTCCTTCTCCTCTTCCTCCTTCAGGTGTATCGTCTTCATCCACTTTCTCCCTTGAACCTTCACAGCCACCCTCCTCCACACCGCCTCTTCCCTTCAGCAGTTCCTTCTCCTCTGCCCACAGCAGTACCCAGCTGTCCGTGAAGGAAGTATTTGAGCGTAAGAAGCAAATGTCTGCCAGTCACCCTCTTGCCCGGCGTCTGACAGCTGGCGTGGCGGAACTATTAGCTCGCCAGCTATTACCATACAAGCTGGTGGAGTCGGAGGCTTTCTGTAAGTTTGTGGCCATTGGTACACCGCAGTGGAAGATACCAGGCCGCAATTATTTTTCACAAAAGGCCATACCCAAACTGTACCGTGCAGTTGAGAGGCAAGTGGTGTCATCTCTGGCACACAGCGTTGGGTCAAGGGTCCACCTGACCACGGATGCCTGGTCTGCCAAGCACAGGCAGGGCCACTACATTACATACACAGCCCATTGGGTCAACCTGGTGACCGATGGCAGCAAGCAGGGAGTACGTGGCTGCGCAGCGGACCGACTTGTCACACCTCCACGGCTTGCAGGCAGGCCTCCAGCCACCTCCTCTCCACCTGCTACCACCGCTTTGCTGTCGTCATCCTCCTCCTCCTCCTTGGCTGGTGCCGGGATCTCCTCTCCAGCTACACAGCCCCAGCACCCCAGGGCCTATGCTGCATGCCAGGTACGACAGTGTCACGCAGTGTTAGACATGTCTTGCCTGAAAGCGGAGAGTCACACTGGAGCAGCTCTCCTGGCTGCTCTTAACAAACAGGTGGAGCAATGGCTGACCCCGCACAAGCTTGAGATCGGCAACGTGGTGTGTGACAACAGCAGCAATCTCATTGCTGCATTGAATTTGGGAAAGCTGACACACATACCCTGGATGGCACATGTGCTGAATCTGGTCGTGCAAAGATTTGTGTCCAAGTACCCAGGCTTAGAAGACATCCTGAAGCAGGCCAGAAAGTTGTGTGGGCATTTCAGGCTCTCTTACAAGGCCATGGCATGCTTTGCGGACATTCAGCGTAGAAACAACTTGCCGGTGAGACGCCTGATTTGCGATAGCCCGACTCGCTGGAATTCCACCCTGCTGATGTTCTCTCGCCTGCTAGACCAGGAGAAAGCCGTCACCCAGTACCTGTATTATTACAGTACAAGGAGACAATCTGGGAGGATGGGGATGTTGTGGCCCAACAACTGGACACTGATGCGAAATGCATGCAGGGTCATGGAGCCCTTTGAGGAGGTGACCAAACTGGTGAGTCGCGATGAGGGCACCATCAGCGATTTGATCCCATACGCCTACTTCCTGGAGCGTGCCGTGCGTAGAGTGGTGGATACAGCTGTGGAGGAGCGTGAACGAGAAGAGTTACGGCAGCAGGAGTCGTGGGAGCCATTTACACCCGAACCCGATGTTCCCACAACACCTGCGGCAGCACAGAGGGGGGAGGAGGAGGAGGAAGAAGAGGAGTCGTGTGGGGAAGGAGAGGAGTCAGACTCTGATGATGGTGATGATGAGGAAGGTGTTTCTGTGGAGGAGGAAGAGGCGGCGGAAGAAGAACAACCGCGGCAGCCGTCACAGAGGGCTTATGCTGCTCCACGTTCCCGTGGTATTGTTCGTGGCTGGGGGGAGGAAGAGGAGTTGCGTCCCGTCACTGAGGAAGAGCAAGAGGAGATGGAGAGTACGTCTGCATCCAGCTTTGTGCAGATGTCCTCTTTCATGTTGTCCAGCCTGTTGAGGGACCCCTGTATCAAAAAACTCAAGGCGAATGACCTGTACTGGGTGGCCACGCTACTAGACCCTCGGTACAGGCACAAAGTGGCGGACCTGTTAACAACTCAACAGAAGGCGGAAAGGATGCAGCACTTGCAGAACAAGGTGTCAATGATGCTTTACAATGCGTTTAAGGGTGATGTGGCTGCACAACGCAATCAAGGTACCACTGGCAGTAACCCTCCTCCTCCCAAGTCCACGCAGGCAAGGACAGGACGCTCCAGCGATCTTAGGGTGATGTCGGACATGCGGACGTTCTTTAGTCCAACTCCTCGCCATAGTCCTTCCGGATCCACCCTCCATCAACACCTGGACCGGCAGGTAGCCGACTACCTGGCCTTGAGTGTGGATGTAGACACTGTGAAAAGCGACGATGAACCCTTGGACTACTGGTTGCGCAGGCTTGACCTGTGGCCAGAGCTGTTCCAATTTGCCATACAATTTCTCTCTTGCCCTGCCGCAAGCGTCCTGTCAGAAAGGACCTTCAGTGCAGCTGGAGGCATAGTTACTGAGAAGAGAAGTCGCCTAAGTCACGACAGTGTTCAGAACCTGACCTTTATCAAAATGAATGAGGAATGAATCCCGGAGGGCTACTGCACGACCGAAGACTAAGTCAGTCCCCACACACAGCATCTCTGCCTGCAGGCCGCTTGCCTTCTCCGCCACCACCAACAGGGTCCAGGACTCTAGGCAGATTCCTGAATTTTTAAGGCCGCTACACTAATTTTTCTGGTGCGTGTACATGCCTGCCTAATTTTTCTGGCTGCACTGCGGGCGGCTGCAACAAAAAAACAAAAGGCATGTACATGTGCCCATCCCCCTTCGTGATCATTACCTTGCCGCGGTGAAGGGGCTTGCGTATCACAATGAAGCAATGACCGCCGGCTATTTGAGTGTCTCGGGTGGGGGTGGCACACAAAAGATAATAAGGTCGTTGCTTCATTGTGGTCAGACCAAATTTGATCAGCTGGACAGTCACTGTTGTTCTATCATTGAGCTACCACAGCCCGGCGACCATATGGGCTTGAAAAACGCCACGGCCTACACTCTGGCCACAGTGCGCACCAGTCCAGCACGGTCGTCACTATGCAAACAGCTGTTTGCGGTGCATTACACAGTGAGTTTGGTGTGTCAGTGTGAAGCAGAACTCTAATTACACTCCCTGATTGATGTATACCCATGCAAGATGTTTGAAAGCACTTTAGGCCTGCAATTTAGCATTCAATGTGATTTCTGCCCTTAAAACGCTGCTTTGCGTCAAATCCAGATTTTTCCCCGGGACTTTGGGCAGGTATCCTACTCCGCCATGCCCCCCTCCAGGTGTTAGACCCCTTGAAACATCTTTTCCATCACTTTTGTGGCCAGCATAATTTTTTCTATTTTTCAAAGTTCGCCTCCCCATTGAAGTCTATTGCGGTTCGCAAACTTTTACGCGAACCGAACCTTCCGCGAAGATCTCTAGCTGTGATCGTAAAGGCAGTCACAAGCTGTGGTTGTCTCCAGAAGGATGTGGGATGCTTTCTCTATTATTTAGTATCTAAATGTTGTCCTTAGGTTTCCCTTGGGTTTTCTTTAGGCCCCTTTTACACTTAAAAAAAGGTGGGGGGAAAGGCTGCGCGTCCCTAAACACATGTTGCAATTGAATGGTTAATCGCACAGGCATACACCGCCTCTGTCAGACTGAAAAATGCATGCCCTGCATCCAAGACAAGTGCTAACATTTATTAAACTAGGAGGAACTTTAGCTTCCAATATGGTTTGCATGCAAAGTATATTATACTAGACACTTGCGCCACGGTGAGGCAAACCTCCGGGCAAGTGACCTAACCTAAATTTAAAACCTTGGGAGCAGCTAAGCAAAAAAAATGTGTAACTTACATTTTGTTGAACAGCAAGGAGAACGCCAGCGCATACCACTAAGGCTGCATCTGAAATGACCATAATAAGTATAATATACTTTGCATGCAAACTATATTTGAAGCTAAAGTTCCTCCTAGTTTAATAAATGTTAGCACTTGTCTAGGATGCAGGGCATGCATTTTTCAGTCTGACAGAGGCGGTGTATGCCTGTGCGATTAACCATTCAATTGCAACATGTGTTTAGGGACGCGCAGCCTTTCCCCCCCACCTTTTTTTAACTTTGTAACTATGTAACTGTCAGGTTAGCTGCTCCCAGCCCCTCCTCCTGAGTTTCCTGTTTGCATAATAAGTAGTAGGAGATTTGCATATGATTTGCATCTGAATTGAATGCAAAGTGTGCAGAAAATCTATTTAGGTGCTTCACACTGAGCTGGTGGTCATTTCAGATGCAGCCTTAGTGGTATGCGCTGGCGTTCTCCTCGTCCTTTTACACTTGCCTTAAACTTTACTGCGGTTTACCGCAGAGTAACACAACAATAATGCAAGGCAATGGAGCCTAGCATACTTACGGCATTGCGTCGCATCGGCAGTGCACGATCGGTCGCTGAGCTGTCGCAAAGTCAACAGCGCATTACCGTCACACTTCCATGGTGGCGCAAATAATGTAAGTCAATGAATTATGCAGAAATTTTAAATATGTCACCGGCGGCGGTGTGCATGTGGGAAACAACACAGGAATCCCAGTGATGTACTCCCTGTCCAGTGATGAACATCACTGGGTGAGGGGCGGCTAGGGGCATGCGGTGGGGGGCACTATGCATATGACCCTGTCGGTGCACTTTGCCGCAGGGTCACATGAATGACGTTTTGTGCGTTGCGTTGGGGGCAGAGCATTGCACCAGGGTCAGGTGTAAAATCAGCCTAAGGCCCCATTCTCACTAGAGCGTTTTGCCGGCGATTTTGGCAAAATGCTCAAGTGTTAATGCTTTTTAAAGCGTTAGTGCTATAATACCTTATGGGCCCGTTCTTACTAGGGAGATTTGTGTTAATTGCCAGCGATTAACGCAAAGCGGCAAACACAAACGTGTAGCCTGCACCATTTTACAACGCGATCGCGGAAAAATCGCTGCAGTGTCCAGTGATTTTTCCACGTTAAATCGCATAAATATCACTCCCGCAAAACGCCTGCGTTTTGCGCTTTTAAGCGTGAATGGGCCCTAAAAGGCCATAGCCAGCGCAGAGTCTTATTAATCTTTACTTGACAGTGGCAATATGCAGAACAGCAAAGCACTGGAGAAATACAATGCCAGTTGATATATCAGCTGTACAAGTGTACACATTAAAAAAAAAAATTTGACAACTATGTTCTGATATAATCTGCCTTTGTTTTATAAAGTATGAGAAGACTCCAGAACAAGAACTCAAGAGACTGCTTTGATTCCATGATGATAAATGTGACCTCAGATGTTGATATTGCTCCGATATTGTTATTGCACTTGTAGGCCCTTATCCAATAAACTTTTTTACCGAGGAGATCATTTTTCATATAACCGAAAAAATAGCTTTTGAGCACTTATATTTTATCCTTTCTCTAGTTTACTTTCCTTTCTTACAGAATATTATCCAGATGCCTTGTCTTTAAATCTTTTTTTTTTTTTTTTACATCTCCTCAATTAGAGGGAATAAGGTCCAAATAAGTTATTTCATTCTTTTTTTAATTTTTTTACTTGGTTCCTTCAATTTGTCCTTTACACATATGCATACAATTTTGAAATGAAACAGAAAACTCACTGCCACGGGTTGCTGCAGTTATTGCATGATCACTGCGTTTTGCACTGTATTTCTAAGAAGTCTCACTTCATATGACAAGTAGCTGAAATGGAAAATGTTTTTCTCCAGTATTATTATTGGGATTTAATAATTGCCCTATTCATACACCCTTGTTTTGCAACCTGTACAGTTATGAATTGGCAGTCTTGCAGTGTGTTCAAGTCTGTCTATGAGTACAAGGCATGGCACCTATATCAATGTATTCTTTATTATAAATTATTGCCACCTAATTTCACCAGTGGCCAATGCAGGAAATGGCTGGAAATATCTGATGGGACAGAACAATCCATTCAGAACAGGACATTCCTTTCAGTTAATAAGCCGATAAGATGACTGTGTTTATTTTTCAAAGGGACTTTAGCTTTCTACTCTGAGGCCCACAATAAAATACCATTTCAGGACATTCTCTCCTAATAGCACCCAAGTTCTGATAACGTTTATGTGTTCTACATAAAATACTGATAAGACGTGCTGTAAATGTTACAATGAGAGATACTCCAGCAATATTGTATGTTATATCTTTCTCTATGGACAATCTCTTCACTGGAATCCCTCACATTGTGGGAACATTGAAAGTGGAGGAGGTGCCACAAACATGGAGTTGGATTTCTTCAAAATAGATTGCAGGGTTTGCTGTCAGCCATAAGGAGTATGTCCGGATTTTCAGATTACAGTATGTCATATATAAAGCAGAACGTCAGCCAAAGCATTATTTTTATTTTTTTCATATAGGCCCAGGCCATCTGTCCTGTCTTTATAACTGGTTATGCCCCTACTGAAGAGATTTTTTTTGCACTTCTTGTTCTTGCAACACCATAGGTGTTAACAGGACATTCCCAGCCAGGCACTGTTTTCACTACACGCAGATTCTGGATGCAGAAAAATTGACTACAAAAACTGGATTGAGATTAACTTGGTTTAAGAGCACTTTGCTATACAAGCAAAAATGTTTGTGAAATTTTGACTTGATATACACGCAATGTCTTGATATACAAGCAAAAAAAGTATACATGGTCACATCATCAGGTAATCTGTGTGTAGAGACTGTGCAAAGTCACATTTCCATGAAATCCTCAAAAGTAACTGTTATTTAATAAGTTCCTTGGTAAAGCCACGCAAAAAAAAAAGGTTGGGGCCCGCCAACAGATGGCAATGATTCTGTTACTTACAATGAAAGTTTTGTTTGCATTTTTATTTTATACTATTTTACTATAACTGTTTTTGGATTGTGGATCAAATCAACTGGGTTTCCATTCATTCTTATGGGGAAATTCGTTTTGCTGTATTTATTACTTTCATATTGAACTAAAAATGGATAATGTGATATATATGCCATGTTTGGAGAGATTGAACCTTATTTCATTCACTTTTTTTTCTAAGGTTTCTCCAAGGTGATATTTTTACGCCTTATAAATAAGATGATTTATAAGCAAGAAAGTACTTTTTCACCTACTTTTGGTACTTTTTCAATTGCAGAATGCTGAAAAGTTACTTTAAACAGAGGATGGAAAATAATCTCTTAGGAGAAAACTTAGAAGAAAAAGTGAATTCAATAAAGGCCACTGGGCCATATGCAATTCACTTTTTCACCTGAGTTTTCTTCTCGGAGATAATTTTTCATTTACAAATTAAAATAACTTCCCTGCACTTTGCAACTAAAAAAAGTACCAACAAGTAAAGGAAAAAGGACTATCAAAATTATTTTGAGTATTTTCTTGCTTTCTGATGGCCTAACATTCATTTTATTGACACATTTAAAAATATCACCCAGGAGAAAACTTAGGAGAAAAAGTTACCGTAATTGCATATGGGCCATTATATCAGTTTTTATCTCCGATAACATCACAGGATGTAAGGGAAACTCTTTCCATTGGGAATATGGGCAGTATTAAGCCTGGTCAGAAACTATCTGGAGTTCTAATATACAGTAAACCAGATATGAAAACAAATTGATAAGATACACTATGGCATCAATAAAAATTGACTCTAAATTGGGCTTTTCTGGAATACCATATTCTTATTTTGGTTTAAAGTCAATGGGAACTGCTTGATAAAAAAAAAGAAACCAGATACTTACCTAAGGAGAGGGAAGGCTCTGGGTCCTATAGAGCCTTCCCTCTCCTCTATCGGTGCCCTCGGTGCATCGCTGGCTCCCCCGTTCAAATACCCCACCGCGGGGGACTTCGGAAGTCTTCGGAAGCCGAGTCCTTCCAAAGACAGGCGGCTCCATACTGGGCATGTGCGATAAAGAGCGCTCGCGCGTGCGCAGTATGGAGGGACCCGTCTTCGGGAGTACTCGGGCTCCCGAAGACTTTCCAAAGTCACCTTCGCTGGTGGAAGGAGTAGTATTTGACCAATTTAGCCAAATACTGCTCCCGGGAACAGCGCAGCACCATGGGCACTGGGAGATGAGAGGGAAGGCTCATTAGGGCCTAGTGAGATAAAAAAAAAGTATCTTGTTTTATGTAGCGGTTCCTATTGGCTTTAAAGCATTAAACTCTAATTTTGAAGATTTGACTGTCTCACTAACATCCACTGTTGCTCTTTATTTGTATTTGGCTCCCATGCAGAGTGATGATGACCTACTGAAAGTCTTTTTTGGCTTCCTAGCTGTTATTGCTATTGCATTGCAATCAGATATCTGGTTGCATTTTACAGCAGGGTCTTTTAACCCTAACAGTAAAATAATGAAAAGGGAACACACAGATTCTAGGAAGGATTGGTATTATACTGTATGTAAAAATGTATCTCATCATGCTACACTTCAGGTACCCTTTAAGTAAAGATAACCAAAAGAGTTGAATGTATGAAAATATTACCTTTCAAATGGTTTATTTATGGTATTCTAAAATATAGATAACTAGTGGACCTAAGCCCATTTAAAAACGGGCTAGGTCTTCATTGCGCATGCGCCCACGCACGCGCCCGCCCCTTGGCCGTGCGGCTCATGTCACTCCCCCTCACTGTCTCTGCATCCTTGCACATGCGCAGAGCGCAGATGGGACACTCACAGGGACACAGGACGCAAAGACAGTAGGGTTTTACTATATAGGATAATCCACAACATTTACTTAAAAACAAACCCAAAAATTCAAAAAATAGGTTATTCATAGGCTCCAGATTTCCTGTAGATATATATTACACCAGGTATATAGTCAGATTTCTGTGTAACTTCCTTTTCCGATACAGCTATTTCCCACTGCTCCACTTCCTGTACCAATATTTGTTCCCAGAGTCCTCTGTTCTGCAGATCAGTCAAGGCTTCTTCTAGCTCAGCTTTGTATTGAAGATTAGAGATATTACTGCGAGTGGTTAAACACATTAAACCACCTAGACAAAAAATAAAAATACTTACTTATAAAACAACAAAACATTTCCAAGGGATAAAAAAATATTCTCCTTAAAGAGACTCCGTAACAAAAATTGCATCCTGTTTTTTATCATCCTACAAGTTCCAAAAGCTATTCTAATGTGTTCTGGCTTACTGCAGCACGTTCTACTATCACCATCTCTGTAATAAATCAACTTATCTCTCTCTTGTCAGACTTGTCAGCCTGTGTCTGGAAGGCTGCCAAGTTCTTCAGTGTTGTGGTTCTGTGATGCATCTCCCCCTTCCAGACCCCTCTCTGCACACTGCCTGTGTATTATTTAGATTAGAGCAGCTTCTCTCTTATCTTTTACAAGCTGGATAAATCCTCCTCTGACCTGGCTGGGCTTTCACATACTGAGAAATTACATACAGGCAGAGCTGTCTGCACTCTGCAGGAAGAAACAGCCTGACACTTCAGTGGAAGATAGCTGCAGGGGGAAAGAAACACACAAATTATCTCTTGAGATTCAAAAGGAAGGGTGTATACAGCCTGCTTGTGTATGGATGTATTTTCTATGTGTGGACATACTGTACATCAACCTACTTCCTGTTTTGGTGGCCATTTTGTTTGTTTATAAACAAACTTTTTAAAACTGTTTTTAACCACTTTTAATGCGGTGAGGAGCGGCGAAATTGTGACAGAGGGTAATAGGAGATGTCCCCTAACGCACTGGTATGTTTACTTTTGTGCGATTTTAACAATACAGATTCTCTTTAATGCATATAAAATGTATTGAAAAACATTATGCAGTGGGTATGCCTGGCCTTTTCAGGATACATATAGAAACCACAGTTATTATTTATTCATACCTTCCATGGCACAAGGGCTGGTTCTAGACTTTTTGCTGCCTGAGGCAAACTTGTGAGGATGCGCCCCCCACCCCCCTTGATTTAGAATGATCGCACAGCACCCAACAATTTACTCTGCTTCATTTAATGTTCTCACATGACATGCTTGCAGCTCAACACAATAACACACTGGCTGGCTGTGAGTTTGTGACAAACAAACTGCTCACCCTCAGCCGCTCCTTTCCTCCTCAGGAAGGTTCACACAGTACAGAAATGCCGCCACTGAAATCTCTGCGCCTGATGCAAATGTTTCACCTTGCTTTATGAGAGAACTGGCCCTGTATGGCACTGTATAGAGTAGGGTGTCTCTATTGATTCTATCTCTTCCAGTAAACACATAAAAACTTTGTGATGTTGAGATCAGAGTTCTGTTGAAGTTTCTCTTCTATGACTCCTTGTTGTTCTTTATGATGATAGTACTTTGGGTGTATGCTTGCAATCATTATCTTGCACTTTGGGACAAATCAGACACCTCCCTTATGATGCGGCATGATAGATTAGTACCTACAGTACCTCTACTTATCGGAATAGAGTACTGTCAATTCAAAACAAATTCATAACTCCGTTTGCAAATATGCAACCCCCAAATCTGCAAGGAAAATTGACTTTTGCCTGGAAACAGGCCTCTAGCAAACAAACTACCTTCTGGTACAAACAAATATTTCAGATTTTGGGCTCTGAATACCTCAGAACTTTCTATTTTTCTGCACACCAGTTCTTGTGCATAGGATCCATCTTGTTTCTAGGTTAGGGTATAGCTTTTCATCCACAAGCCTTCCAAGAAGACCACTTCTGACCAGACTTTCTGAGACTGAGGGGTGGGGTTCTTCAGGGTCTGTGCTGGTGGTGTCACTGGACAACTTCTAACAGCACAGAGAAGCCAGCATATTGTGTGTCTTTGCAGGAGAGTGAGGCCCAGTGCACACCAAAACCGCTAGCAGATCCTCAAAACGGTAGCGGTTTTTGAAGCAGATTTCAGAGCCATTCTAGGCATGTTTAGAGACGTTTTCTAAACATGCCTAGCGTTTTTGGGAAGCGTTTTTGTGTAGCAGATTACAAATATTGTTACAGTAAAAGCTGTTACTGAACAGCTTCTGTAACAAAAACGCCTGGAAAACCGCTCTGATAGCGTTTTCCAGAGCAGTTTGCGTTTTTCCAATACTTTACATTGAGGCAGAAATGCTTCTGCAAACCGCAAACGTGCAGCAGGAGGCACGTTTGCGGTTTGCTAAAAACCTCAAACCGCTGGTGTGCACCATCTCATTGAAATACATTAGCCGAGCGTTTTCACAGGCGGATGCGGTTGGCGGATCGCTACTAAAACCGCTTGGTGTGCACTGGGCCTGAGGGCCCATTTACACTAGAAGCGCTTTTCTGAGAGCTTTGTAATTGATTAGCACTTTTTAAAAATCGCTCCCATTCACTTTCATTAAAATTGCTGTAAAAATCGCTGCGATTTTCATGTACACAATATCGCAGTGATTTTTACTGCAATTTTAATGAAAGTGAATGGGAGTGATTTTTAAAAAGCGCTAATCAATCACAAAGCGCTCAGAAAAGCGATTCTAGTGTGAATGGGGCCTGAGGACTGTACACCCATTGCTGCAGGAAGGCCACTCTGTCTCCTTGCTATGCTCAATCTTGCATATTTTTATTTTACACTTAAAGTGGAACTCCAGTGAAAATAATGTAGTAAAAAAAAGTGCTTCATTTTTTACCATAATTATGTATAAATGATTTAGTCAGTGTTTGCTCATTGTAAAATCTTTCCTCTCCCCGATTTACATTCTGACATTTATTACATGGTGACATTTTTACTGTGGGCAGGTTATGTAGCTGCTCCTAGCTGTTTTGGCTGTTACAGACAGCTGTAAACAGCTAATTCCTGTCTGTGAACATTGTTACATTGTGGCAGTTTGTACAGAGTACTTCTTGTGGGAGGGGTTTCAGCACAAAATCAGACATACAGCGCCCCCTGATGGTCTGTTTGTGAAAATCATTATATTTCTCATGTAAAAGGGGGTATCAGCTACTGATTGGGATAAAGTTCAATTCTAGGTTGGAGTTTCTCTTTAACTGTCGTTAGTTACTGTACCTCCATTTTATATCAGAGCATAGCTGTTCTTACCGAGTTTCCTTATTGCTGCACAGCTGATTCTGTTTGATTTAAAGGGAAGGTTCAGGGACGATAAAAAAAAAAAAAAATCCACATCCACTTACCTGGGGCTTCCTCCAGCCCATGGCAGGCAGGAGGTGCCCTCGGCGCCGCTCCGCAGGCTCCCGGTGGTCTCCTGGCCAGGCCCGCGGCCAGGTCGGGCCTCTGCTGCGCTCCAATCTGCGTCTCATTGGTGCGCACTGACGTCATTGGACGTCCTCCGGACTGTACTGCGCAGGCACAGTAGTTCTGAGCCTGCGCAGTACAGCCCGGAGGACGTCCGATGACCTTGCCAGGTCGGGCGCGCCAACGGAGACCACCGGGAGCCTACGGAGCGGCGCCAAGGGCACCTCCTGCCTGACACGGGCTGGAGGAAGCCCCAGGTAAGTGGATGTGGATTTTTTTTATCGTCCCTGAACCTTCCCTTTAAAGGACATCCAAGGTGAAAATAAACTGATGAGAAAAACAATTGTATCTATTCTCCTTCTCCTAAAAATAATTTTTTATAGATATCCCATAGTTTTATGTCAAGTTTCTAAGTTTTTACTACTTCATTGTCTCTGCCCAATGACACCTTCACTGAAACATGCTAGAGCTCAAATCTATGCATTATTGACCCTTTTTATCTATTTCCTGCTCTCAGAATCCATTTACTGACAGGAAAGTACTTTATGGCTGTAATTACTTATCATTGAAGGATATGTTATAGTCTGATCCAGTCCGACCCGGTCCCGACCCAGACAGACACTGTGACTTGCACACATTATGTTTAACTCTTTCAGGCAGAGAAATAAAAAAAGGAACACAGCCTAGTTATTTTTGTGCTTGGCAGTGTACATACACATGTCTATCTCATCATGTCACTTGTCACCTCGGTTGTCCTTTAATGATTGTGTTTTAACCTAAATGTTATCTAGCAGATAACTAGCTTCCGTTTGTTATAACTGTTTAACCATGCCTGCAAAATCCATACTGTCAGCAAAAGCTCCTGGGAAAATCGATACTATTTCAAAAGCAAAGGGTAAGGACACATGAGATACTGATTTGGAATTAAGAGATTAATGCAAAGGAAATGGGCAGCAGGCTTATCTCTAATAAGCTACTTATAGAACTGCTTCCTGAAACACTATTGTGAAACTGAGAATATATTCACAGTGGCATCAGTTAAACAGATGATAAGTGCCAATTATAGAGCTTACATAATGTTTTATTCTCTAGCACTGAAAGACAATATGCTATGCCCTCATTACAGCCATTATATTGAAGAGTCAATTAATGACACAAAGGAGAACGTGTAGCCCCTCCCTCCCACGTGTGCCCCTGCTAAAACGCCGCTATCCCGCGGCTGAATGGGGTCCCTTCACCCCCAACCCCTCCCTGCAAAATCAACGACCAACTTGGTCGTAGATTTTGCTGCTCTTCAGGCAGGGCTAACGGCTGCAGCCCTGCCTGTCAGCGCCATCAATCAGCGGCGCATCACCGCCTCTCCCCCGCCCCTCTCAGCGAAGGAAAACTGAGAGGGGCGGGGGAGAGGCGGAGATATGCGCTGA
Organism: Hyperolius riggenbachi; assembly: GCF_040937935.1. Taxonomy (NCBI): domain Eukaryota; kingdom Metazoa; phylum Chordata; class Amphibia; order Anura; family Hyperoliidae; genus Hyperolius; species Hyperolius riggenbachi. The sequence goes on along the minus strand of NC_090647.1, from coordinate 448,870,103 downwards.
CAGACGCGCATGACGCAGGGCTGCAGCCATTAGCCCTGCCTAAATGCGGAAGCGCTGCCCGCACAGCACGAGGGGATTGGGGAGGTAAGGGTGCACGTGCCCCTGCTGAATATAAGCACTGAAGCGAGATTTATTCTCGCTTCAGTGTCTCTTTAAGCTGCACCTACCAGGGCTAAAAATGTCGTCATCTGTAATACATTTCAGAATACAATTAAGGGTGAGGAAAGATTTTACAATGGACAATCCCTGACTAAATGTAAAAATGAATATTGTAAAAAAAAACAAGCAATTCTATTAAGTATGTTATTTTCACTACAGTTCCTCTTTAAAGCGGACCTGAACTCAGAACTTCCTCTCTGCTCTAAAAGATAAGCAACAGCATAATGACTTTAAAGGTCTTTGTAAAACGCAATTTATACCCTGATTGCATGTATAACCTTGTGCTATGTTGTAAAACCATTTGCTACCGCTCAGTCTGTCACCCCTTGTTACAATGTATGTATCCCTATTTATTGTCCAGTGCTGCGTAATAGGTTGGCGCTTTATAAATACAATAAATAATAATAATAATAATGAAAAACATTTCTTTGTTACAGCTGATACAAATCCTGCAATACATCTGCAGTTTCTCTACTTTCTTGGAAGCAGACATATTGTTAACATCCTGTGTTTACAAACGAGATCCCTGCCGTGGCAGTCAGGTGACACAATTGAGGGATCAAATTACAACTTATGATTTGTCACAGAGGGGGAATTAGACAGGCTAAATGCTCTAAATAAATACAGGGTGCATTTCCCTCTGTTTTCCTTCTGTCCTGTTTTGTCTGTTCCCTGAACACATGAATAGATTTATCCTCACCTGGTTTGGTGACACGGAACAGTTCAGAGAGCACAGACACTGGAACCTGCCCATCACTCAGAGCTCCGACTATCATGACAACATCATATTTCTCTAGAAGAAAAGAATACACATAAAGGTAAAGTATCAATTATTGCGTTTTGCAGTATAAACTAAGCCAAAGACAGTCTTAAAAAGTGTAGACTGCGCTCCTCCCCTTCAATAGTTCTCTCTCTGTAGGAATAAACAACTATACACAATAGTGTTTTACTGTTTGGACTGTTCAATATCACACAACACCACCAGTGATAAGTGTGCTTCACTCTGTGTTCAACAGCGTTTATAACCCCCTTAAATGTAGCAGCTCACCAGATGTAGACCACCTCATGCATCAGGTGGATCTAGCGCTTAAATCAATATACTAACGGCAATAGTTGCTCCAACAGGGGTAATACAATTTTATTCCATCTTCCACATACTCAAAGATAAAAGCATAAAACCATTATAGCGTAAAATGTTTAAAACGAGTTAAACAGTGCACGCTATTCAGCGCACTCACGTCTGTAGGTGAAATCAAGCCTATCGGGCTAACAGCCCAGCGATGTCTGCTCTCCTGCTGTGGTTCCGGCGTCCCTTCAGTGGCAGCCGCGGGACCACTCTGCGGTTAGATACTGGCCGGTACTAGCTCCTTCCTCGTACGTGACATCAGGCGCACCTGGCTCCGCCCTAAGCGTTTCATCCGTGTGGACTCATCAGCGGCTGCCACTGAAGTGAGAAAGTGACATGCCTCTGTGTCCCATCTGCACCTTGGGTTCTCTTTAAAGCTTAAATATTTAAACACACTTTTCCATATTACACAACACATAATCGCTCTGATCAGTTGTGCATTTGAAATGCAAAATAAGTTGCAAGTAAATGCAACTCAAGTGTAAAAGTGTCAGCAGACCTAAAACGTTAGTGTAAAAATGGAGCAGAGGTTTTGCAGCTATTCCTTATTAACATACAACTGTCAGGTAAAGCTAATACATCACTATAGCTGCTACCTCAGCCTTCTTTCCCATAATCCTTTGTTCCTGGAAATATGCAGTGCTTATTGCAGTATTTCCACAGCTGTTAACATTTAATGTAATTCCCAGCTAGTTTCTGCAGATTTGTCTCTAAGGACCAATTTACACTCTACTCCATTTGTGGAATGTTTACTCAAAAGGACTATAAAATATTGTTTCCCAGTTTCTATACTTCTCTTTGAAAGTATATAAAAAACTAGATACAATACATAACTAGTAACAGATCTCTTAAATGAGTCCCGTTTGACAAAATGTAGAAGGATGTGCTCACACACTTACCAACAACATGTTTATCGCCCGTTGCTGCTTCCTGTACAACAAAATCGTGCATACATCGGTAGCCATATGTAGTCCAAAGAGCAATTTATTTTGATCAGTGGTCAATATCATAATTGAATTTAAAGAAAGCCTGAACTGAAAATAAACTGATGAAATAAACAATTGTATCTATCCTCCTAAATAATATTTCCCTAGAATTCCATTGTTTTATTTTGAGGTTCAAAGCTAAAATATTATTTAACATTTTTATTGTCATAGCTGGATGCAGGGCCGGCCCGCTCATGAGGCGGTGTGAAAATTTTAGGGGCGGCACCCGCCCGTCCATGGGGGCGGGGGGCCGGCCGCCGAGCCGGAGGGGTAGCGGGCAGGATGGGGGTATTGGGCCTAGCGGTTTTGGGAGGGGGGTCGGACCCCCCCCCCTCCCTTGCCTGGGTCCTCCGATCTTTGCTCCGCTCCAGCTGTAAATAGTTAGGAAGCAGTCGATAGTAAGAGGCATGGGCGGGGAGGACTCACCTTTTCGGCGTTCCAGCGTGCGCTCCACTGACGTCACTTCCTGCAACGCCGTCCACTTACAATACAGTGGGCGGCGTTGCAGGAAGTGACGTCAGTGGAGCGCACGCTGGAACGCGGAAGAGGTGAGCCCTCCCTGCCCGTGCCTCTTACTATCGGCTGCTTCCTAACTATTTACAGCTGGAGCGGAGCGTAGATCGGGGGACTCAGGCGAGGGAGGGCCCTGGCTGAATGGCACAGTCTTGCAGTGTTCTGGAGTTACAATCTTGAACTATTGTACTTTTGAATCTATTTCAATCATTTAAAAGTTGCTTTCCGTCAGCAAGAGATTTGTGGCTTGTATTTGATTATCATGGCAAGCCATTGAGAATCATTATGTACAATTTTGACACAACCAGGAGAGGCATGTTAAAAAAATGCAGACTGTGAATGAAAATTCGCAGGTAATCAAAATGAGTCCATTGACTTTCATTAGCATACAAATTTACACTCTGGAAAAACGCTAACAAAATGCGTGGATGGAAACGAGGCCAAAGTGTCATTTGCATACCTCAGATTCGTAACCCTTACAGTGAGAAAAAACAACACAGCCTGGAACTATGCAGGTATAATATTTAATGGTGAGCAGTTATAAAACAAAGCACCTGCTAAAATCTCGACACTTCTGCAAAACCCTGAAGGGCCCTTTCACACTGGTGCAATGCGTTGCGGCAAATTGCCGCACTGCTACAGCAGCCTAATGTAACCCTATGGGGAAAATACATACTTTCCACGTTGTAGTACGCTGCATCGAAGTGCCAAATTTAACGCTAGCGCATAATTATGTTACCGTGCGGGACCCGTGGTGACCTACGGCAATCTGCGTCGGCCCAGAAGTCATGTTAGTCTATGGTGACAAAAGTTTTTTTTTTTTTTTAAAGTTGGTGGCTCAACGTCACAGTGCGAATGTGCGGATGCGTATTTTTTACAATATGCTTCCGCATACCTGATGCAGGAAGTGACTGCAAGTGCGTCACTTCCTCCTTGGCTGGTGGCCAGACAGGGAACATATTGCGGTGTTCCCTGAAGGCGTGCTTTTGGCGGTGCAGCAGGCACGACTCACCGCATCGCTGACGCCAATTTACAGTGTGAAACCAGCCTTAGGGACACCACTGATATTGTAAACGTCCACTTTAGGATTCCTAACCATTATTAAAATGCAGTTGATCCAGTCAGCAAAATCTGTAAATTCAGGTATGAGTGTATTTAATCTTAAAGCTATACATCTGAAACTTTTGTAACATTTTTCGTAATGATTTTACCAGAGCCAAAGGGCAGAGAATCTTTTCCCAGCATGCACTGCCTTAATTCTTGATACAGCTGCTTCTTCTTAGCAACTTCCAGCATTCCTGTACTGCCATCCACGCCATGAAATAAGAGAAAGCCACGATGCTGTAACTGAACACATATAACTAAATCAATGAAGGGACAACACCCACAAACTATTCCATCATTGTTTTATAAAGAATATGCCTGATTCCAAGCATCTTGTGGCATTGCCTTGAGCCAGCATAGTGCTAGGAAAATGTAAAATGTATAGTTTTCAGTGAGCCAACTTTCAATACAAGCATGGTGTTTGCTGGCTTTGATACGGACCTCTAAAGTCTTCAAAGGAAAGTATCAGTTAATACCAGTGAAAATGCTAGATAACACTACTAGACATCAACCTAAAGGTGCCCATTAACAGTACAATTTTTTCACTAAATGCGATCTATCGATGTGATTTGAATGATCAAAACTAATCTGAAGGTAATTATTGATTGTTCACAATTACTGAACGAGTCTTTCTTCAAATTTGATCATAAAATCCAACTATTAGATCGATTTTATCTAGCCTGCATAAATGGCAAATTTTCTAGACAAATCGCATTGAAAGATCGTATGTAGTGAAAAATTGTACCATTTATGGACACCTTAACTACTTGCTGACTGCTCCACGCCAATTGGCTCGAGCAGTGCGGCAGCCCCAGGACCGCTCCACGCTGATTGGTGTGAACGGCCGTCTATGGGGCTAGCAGGAGATCGCGCGCAGGCTGCACACGCATCTCCTGCTTGGGGGGGCGGAGCTCCCGCCTTCAGTCTCCAAGCGGCAGGCATTTAATAAAATAAATATTTACAAAAAAAAAAAAAACCTGGGGGCAATCAGACCCCACCAACAGAAATCTCTGTTGGTGGGGAGAAAAGGAGGGGGGAATCACTTGTGTGTTGAGTTGTTTGGTCCTGCAGCTTGGCCTTAAAGCTGAAGTGGCCATTTTAGTAATAAATGTCCTGGTCACTGGGGGGGAGGGGGGGGGTTAACACAGCAGTCCTCAAGTGGTTAAAGCATGCTTCAGTGGCGGCCTGCTAAAAGCACCAGTAAGCAGCAAGCATCGAATGCCAGGCAATGCCTGCTAAAGCTGCGAGGTTTTCTTTGCTACCACTGTGAAGGTGTTCTTTATGTTATCCTTGATTTTTGCTGAGTACGTTTACAATATATGGGGCTATTTATAAAGAAGAGGACTTCTGAATACTAAACTACTGTTTATTGGCACAATTATGGCACCAGCTCTAGCTAGGCCCACATAACTTTCATTATAGACTCCTAAATAGTGACTTCTGGGTTTAACCCCCTGAGGATCAGAGAAAATACACAACTTCAGTGCTACATGAATTTAACCAATAATAACTCTGTCAAAGTTTAGGACATCTGTATGAATTTGATTTGTATTTTTTTCCTGTAAAACTGAGCTTTCTATTGGTAGCGATATTATGTTTGTTTTTACAGTTATAAGGATACATTAGCAACAATGCTAACATAGAAAATATACAAAATTGTGTACATTTCCTGGCAACTAAAAGCAGGGCTGTGGAGTCGGTACAAACATCTTCCGACTCCAACTCTGACTCCTCAGTTTATGAAACCATGACTCCGACTCCAACTCCGGGTAACCAAAATGGCCCCGACTCCGACTCCTTAGTCTAATATTTAACAGGGCTGTGGATTTTGTACAAAAATCACCCGACTCCGACTCCCGACTCCTCAGTTTATGAAACCACGACTGCAAATCCAACTCCGACTCCGGGTGCCCAAAATTGCCCCGACTCCGACTCCTCGACTCCAACTCTGACTCCACAGCCCTGAAAAAAGACTAGTGCACACAATAAAGTGACAATATTTTTATTTAGCAATATTAATTTGAAATGTAAAACATTTGCAGCATACATCTTTTTATAACTCCCGAACACACCCTAAACATATAGAGATATATCAGTAAACCTATTTTAAAATTATGATTTTGTATTATGTATTCATGGAAAAATAAACACACCTACCGCCCAATACCTATCCCTAAAAAGTGATTCACTACTCCTCCATAGGCATGAAGTTTGTGAAAATATTTTTAACCAAAGAAAATTATGTTTTTTTTGTGGATCAGCCTTGGTAAGGAATGTGTTAACTGTAATTCAGTGGACGCTTTTTGCCACTGCAATTATTTTGTGCATTATATTGCATGCAGCTTTCTCTGCTCAACTAATGAGGGAAGAACTAATTTTTTGCACCAAGGTGCTGTAATTTTGGTGGGTAGTCATTATGGTCACATGCTGGTACCAATAATTTGGGCCCAAACCTTACCAGTATGAGAGCATGCTCTATCTGGAGCCTAACTTGTATATTTACTATTAGTCTACCTGGGCAGCCCCAGATGAGTTAGAAGACGATGATGAAACATGTTGGGGGTGGGGGGTAAGCAGAGCGCAGCGTGCACGTGGTTTGTGGGAGGCACCCAGGTGGATTGTTCAGACAATCAGACTGGATCAGACTAGGGGTGGATGTGGGATACTACAGGAGCACAGGCTAGATGATCTACCAGTCTGGATATGCTTTCTACACTTGTGATGCTGAATTACTTTATGGGAGTTTGATATCAGCTGTAGGATCCTGTGGAATATTTTGAGCCTTAATTATATTCTATATCTGGTAAGCCTTGTGTAAATAGTGGGTGTGTGGAGCTATCATCCTCACTAGTGCACAGGTGCTGTTTAAAGTGTGTCAACACGGTATGGTAGGGGGAACTGTTACCCCAGTTAATTAACTATATCTAGTCTTTTTCTTTGCTCATACTAACTAGCAGGATTGGATAGAAGCAGGATTCTCACACCTACTGCTGATGCGGATGCTATCCATTTATCTGGAAATAGTCAACCATCCTGACAACAGTGTTCCTATATGCAACAAGAAAAAGGGTTGCTGCCAAATTTCTGTGACTTGTGATGCATGTCCTGTCTGCTGGTATAAACAGGCAAACTACTAGTCATGGATGAGCTGTTCTGATTATAGTATTCCTCAAATAGGAGGTGAAACTTATTACATGGGTCAGCAGGCCTTGGAATTGAGTTAAATCATCAAAATAAAGGTTTAACTTTTAGTCATCTGTGTCAACACTACTCACAATCACTTCACTGCCGCAGGCACCTCCATATACTTTAATGACATTCAACACGCAAGCCTGCATTTGCTTAAGTGCTTAAAGACAGGATAAAAGCACGGCTTCCTTACATTGTAGTTCCCTACAGACATACCCAACAGATTCCAGATTCTTTCTTCCCTATGCTGTTGTCATTGTACTAGTCCATCTACTCATGGGGGATTCTAGTACAAGAAATGTACCCCTCTGATTTAAAATTGTCCACAGTCCTTTCAGCAAATTCAGGTTTGATGGTCATTAAGGTATGGAAAACCCTACTGTCACACGAGCCCTGGTGGCTGACCGCAATTAGCCTTCTAAACGGTGCCTGCGCACAGATCGTGCGAACTCTGGTCGCAGTCAATGCGCAGGAACCGTTAAGAGATAGCCGCAGACAAACCAGAAGGGAGCCTGTGAGATACGGGTGATTACAACTTCACACACTGGTTCAGGGTAGATCTGCCACCACCGTGGTTACCATGGGACTGAGGAGCCCACTGACTGACTAATCCTGCAAATAAAACGGTTAAACACACTGTATTCTGTCTAGCCGACAACAAACGAACAGTAGCGTCTCTTCAGAGACCCGGGATCAGTTCTGTGTGTGCTGATAAGCAGGGTAGCGGAACAGTGAATGACTTGGAGGAAGTCTTTTATTCACAGCAATATAAATAATTAATATATACAGACAATTATTAAAATCAACAATTATTAAAACAGTAATAGCCAGTATAAAAATAAAAGAAGGGAGAAAAATACTTAGTTCCTGGAAAGATGTCCTTTTTTGTGGGAAGAATCAAAGTTCTTGGTTTCAATCAAAGTTCAGAGTTCAGACCAGGTGGATACCAGCATATCCTCAAGCTGGCACGGATGAGTTCAAGATGTTTCAGGGTGGAGGACACTGAGTTTGGGTCCTCTGCCATTCTTATGCCCCTGATTCAGTAGGGGGGAGTGAGGGCGGGGCCACACACCCCCTTAGAACATGAGATGAGTCCTCCCCTTGTCCTGGGGACCAGAAATCATACCTTAACCATATATGGGCTCTATCTCACAGAACCGTACAGGTCAGGGCAGATTTACTAATATTTTCAGGTCTGCCTCGATGTACCCAGCAGCCTGATACCAAACATGAGGTACAGACTAACCAGCAAGCTCATGGTGACCCAGAACTCATTGGAGTGTGTAAGGGACTACAATGGTCCTAAAAGCCCCCTTACTAAGATGTTAAGAAAAACAAAAATTTGCTTTCCTAAAACAGAAAGAATTTGCGATAATTCAGGTTGGAGTGAGCTCGAGATGTCTCCCAGAGCACCACTGCTGAATATATGCAAATTAACCATTGTACCCTTAGAAGCTAAACACACCTCCAGAACCGCTGGATTGCAATGATGTATCAGCTTGTTAAATTGTACAGAGCCATAATAATCCAACATGCATACAGACTGTTTCGGATTGTTTGATCCTCATCAGTGCATGGCATGGATTAATTTGGCTCTATGGAGTAGGGCTTGTAAACCGAGAGGTACAGACTAACCAGCAAGCTCATGGTGACCCAGAACTCATTGGAGTGTGTAAGGGACTACAATGGTCCTAAAAGCCCCCTTACTAAGATGTTAAGAAAAACAAAAATTTGCTTTCCTAAAACAGAAAGAATTTGCGATAATTCAGGTTGGAGTGAGCTCGAGATGTCTCCCAGAGCACCACTGCTGAATATATGCAAATTAACCATTAACCATTTGCATATATTCAGCAGTGGTGCTCTGGGAGACATCTCGAGCTCACTCCAACCTGAATTATCGCAAATTCTTTCTGTTTTAGGAAAGCAAATTTTTGTTTTTCTTAACATCTTAGTAAGGGGGCTTTTAGGACCATTGTAGTCCCTTACACACTCCAATGAGTTCTGGGTCACCATGAGCTTGCTGGTTAGTCTGTACCTCTCGGTTTACAAGCCCTACTCCATAGAGCCAAATTAATCCATGCCATGCACTGATGAGGATCAAACAATCCGAAACAGTCTGTATGCATGTTGGATTATTATGGCTCTGTACAATTTAACAAGCTGACACATCATTGCAATCCAGCGGTTCTGGAGGTGTGTTTAGCTTCTAAGGGTACAATGGTTAATTTGCATATATTCAGCAGTGGTGCTCTGGGAGACATCTCGAGCTCACTCCAACCTGAATTATCGTAAATTCTTTCTGTTTTAGGAAAGCAAATTTTTGTTTTACCAAACATGAGGGGTGGGACCCCTGTGGTATCATTAGGGCACTGTTGAACTGCCTAACTGGCAGTCTTTACCTCAGAATGTTCTGAAATGTTCTCAGAACCAACGCCAGACAGGGCCCTCCATGCTCTGTTAGTTTGGAGGGTCTGCCAGCCTGGCAACACAGAAAATATGACACATATAGCAGTTTATGGAATATGATCTACCTCTGGGATTGATAGCAGGTCATTCCTAGGTGAGGTCCTTTTGAAGCTGGCAGCAGCAAGCCACATGTTGGCTTCCCTGCTGGGGGAAGGAGCCAGCGTGTCTGAGTTGTCCCACTCTAGATTACTTCTGTCATGGTGCTTGTCACCTATACCTGATGGATGGGCCATCAGCACAGCTTGAAGCCAGGGACTCTCTGCAGCAGACTAGGCTCAGGCTCATTAGCATATCAAAAGAGCCATCCTGCAGTTAGGCTGATGCTATCTCTCTGCTGAGAAAAGACTCAGCTGCTCCTACACACTCAACCCAGATTCTATCGATCTGAAGCGCAATCGATGCAGAGAATCGAGTGCGATCGCTTTTCCCTCACGGGCGGTTACAGGATGCGCCTGCGGCCCTGCAACCGTCCGTGACACCTACCATAAGGTAATAAAATACAGATCCTCAATGTAGATAATGTTTGCTAAGGTGCAGAACTGGGTCCCCAGTGTTGTAAGGTAACTGGTAGGTCCTTTTTTCTTTTTACAGTGTTCTGAATTCTAATGTTTCATGCTCTTGCATATTTTGCAGTAGTGGATGGTACTTATCCCTTGCAGCATTTTGGTTCCTGGTTCAAATGAGACAGGACACTATCTACAGGGAATGTGAATGTTTTCCTTGTATCTGTGTGGGTTTTCTCCGGTTACTCTGACTTCCCCCCACATCCCAAAAACATACAGATAAGTTAATTGGTTCCCCCAAATTAAGGTTAAGACCATGATAGTGGTACCGGACTTTGACTGTGGTAGGGATTAGGCTGTGAGCTGGTCAGAGGGACTGTTAGTGACAAGACTCCGCAAAGCTCTGCAGAAGATGTCAGCACTATCAGCACTTTCTATCACATGAAATTGCAAATGCAGTTAACAAACCAGCCCAACTATTCCGCACAGTGGAAAAACTCTGCAACCCGGCATGTCAAAAACTTAATATCCAGTCTTCAAAGGATCTCTGTGAACAATTTGCTCATTTCTTCTCAGACATAGGCCTCAATTCACTAAACTTATCTCCTGTCTTTAATAACGTTTCTAGAGTCATTACCATGGTGATGAGGCATGTAGTATTCAGGAAACATTTTACCTCAGGCAAACTTAAAGTTAACTCTTCTGTCTTTAAGTTAACTCTTCAATCCTTAAAATAACTCCAGAATTCTAAAGCTATAGACAGGCTGTTAATTAACTGCTTGTGAAAATAACTACAGAGGAGGTAACTTAAGGAATGAAGAGATAAGATAACTCTCTCACTGTGTGGTGGAAAGTTTTCTCTTGCCTTATTATCTCCAGCATGATCTTTGTGAATTGAGGCCAAAGTCTCCGCTATAAGGTCCGCCATCCAACTTACAGTATCTGAACCAACGCTGCAGGAAGTGACGTCAGTGGAGCGCACGCTTGGAACGAGGAAGAGGTGAGTCCTACCCGCCCGTGCCTCTTACACATAGCGGCTGCTTGTATTTAAGGCTGGAGGGGAGCGGAGCACGGGGGACCCAGGCGAGGGAGGGGGGGGGGTCCGACCCCCCTCCCCGCCGCTAGGCCCAATACCCCCGTCCTGCCAGCTACCCCTCCAGCTCGGCGGCCGGCTCCCCGCACCCACGGACGGGCGGGTGCCGCCCCTGGAATTTTGCCGCCTGAGGCAAAAATTTCACCCTGCCTCATGAGCGGGCCGGCCCTGGTACCACCTAGAGCTGATACAGAATACTGCTGCCAGACTGTTAACCAACCAACCCCGTCACTCCCACATAACGCCAGTCCTGTACTCCCTTCACTGGCTACCTATAAAATGGAGGGTCCTATTCAAGATCGGCCTACTGACATTTAAATCACTAAATAATATGGGCCCTGGATACATGAAAGAAATGTTACGGCTGCGTAGCAATCTCTGCAATCTCAGATCCACAGGTTCTAATAATCTAGTTATACCCAGAGTCCACTTGGAAACTTGTGGTTCCAGAGCCTTCTGTCATCTTTTGGAATTCCTTACCTCAGCAGATCAGGACAGCTCCATCCCTGGACGTGTTTAAATCCAGACTGAAAACCCACCTGTTCAGTTTGGCATTTGCAGAAATATAACGTGTGTTGTGTGAATACTTCAACCTACTACCAACTACTGAATCTGAGAGAGCCTAAGCGCTTTGAGTCCTATTGGAGAAAAGCGCTATAGAAATGTTATTGTATTCTATTATTGTATAAATACACAATAATGATAGTAGTGTATGGTCTTGCAAGTCTTAAAGGACCACTATCATGAATAAGGCCATAACAAGCAGAGCTGCTTACTGCTGGCACTTATTCTAGGGCCAGATACAATTCAGTTTTTTCCTAAGTTTTCTCCTAGGTGATATTTTTACATCTTATCACTAAAATGCCCTTTAAGCCATCAGCAAGCAAGAAAATATTCAGAATATTTTTGACAGTTCCTTTAAACCTACTTTTTGATACTTTTTCAGTTGCTAGCAAGTTATTTTAAACAGAAGATGAAACATTATATCTAGGAGAAAATGTGAATTGGATCAGGCCAACAGTGTTCAAGTCACCAGCATTTTTTTTAAATACGCCACAGGAAGGAAATAAACGTACTTTATGCAATGAATCCCATCCCTGCTCTCACGCATTGCAATGGAACGCACTAATGCTCTGTTGGGGAGCGTAATCAACCTCTTCTCCCCCAGCCTATTCAGTCTATCCCTATGTGCAGTGTGCAGTGGCGACATCTGTTAATAGCTTCATGCCCTTATTTCAAACAATGAACCGCACAAATGCTTCTCTATCTAATACATCTAAGACAGAGCAGACAATTTTCCTGGCGATTTAGGAGTTGTGCTCCCTCACCCACCAAATCCTTGGTATGCTCGTCTCTTGACTCTTGCCTTCCTATACACACTCTCCCTCTTGGGAGTTCTCTTCAGCGTCCCTTGACACTTTATCTAGACAGCGCAGTTCAGTGCTGCTTCACATTTGTAGGATATTCTTTTTCTATAGCGACTAAATTCTCCTGCTCTGATCTCGTTGCTGCGCACTGCGCATGCCTGAGTCTGAAGAAACTTGTTAGCTGCCCTCTGCAATACCTGTAGAGACGGGACACTCAGGGCCGGCGCTACCATAGAGGCAAAAGGGACAAATGCCCCAGCGCCTCTGACCTCTGCTGGGCCCCCCAGGTGGTCTTTCAGACTGTTCCCATATGCCTGCATGTTCAGCTCAGCTGCAGTGGCAGGCAGGCCCACACTGGCCAGGGGGGAAAGGGGGCCATCTTCTCCCAGGCCGCCTTTCATTCAGTGATTTAGTGTCGGTCTGGTGTATTCAGGTTTGTTGTTGTAAGGCAATGTCAAACACCAGGCTAGCTGATAAAAGTGCAATTAGAGGACAGGCAATCTGGTAAATATACACAGCATGTGGGCAAACATCTGTCTGGTCTCTCCCCATTGTTATAATGACTGCATGTGTGGATAAGGTGTTATACAAGTTGAAAAGTTTTTGACAGTCCCTAGACTCCAGGAGGGCTGCTTACTGACTTGTGTGAGAGACTGGCAGGGACAGGAGTCCTATTACAGGCAAGTAGCCTCTGTGTGATGTGGGACTGCAATACAGATGAGCCCTCTGCTTCATTTCAGGCTATTCTCAATTTCTCTCCACTCCTCCTCTTTCTGGGCTAGTGCACGCCAAAATCACAATAGCAATCACTAGCAATTTGTAATTGCGATTTTATGAAACGATTTTCAGAGCGATTTTTGAATGAATCGCTCAAAAAAATGCTACATGCAGTGTGTTTGTGATTTTGAAAAAAATCACAACTCTGCTGTGAGAACACTGTCATAGGGTAACATTAGCCAAGTGCTTTCCAAATCACTGTTGATTTGAAAAACGCTCAGAAGCCCTCTTGGTTGGCACCAGCCCTCCCTAATTCACCTTTGCTTCCCTCTTTCCCTACTGCTGGCTGTGTCTTCTTATACAGGAAAGCTAAATAAAAGTGCAATCCTGGTGATTTTTTTAAAATGTCTGAATAGTTGACTGAATAGCGTGTTGGAACATGGCATACGTAGCTTTGTGGGACATTCTTGGGCGACACTCTTAATTTCTTTACTGATTGATTCTGCTGGTATATCTCTGTTCTGGTCCAAGAGGGGTGTCCACCAACAAATCTCCTGCAGAGGGTCATGATGTACTTACACCCCTACCTAGCTGCCTTGTAATAACTCACCTGTCCCTGCAGCAGCTCCATGCCGTGCTCCCTCTTCAGCCACGCTGCCTGCCTCTATGACCCTGTGCATGTTATTTACACGTAACATGTGCCGGATGGAGGAGCACAGGCAGCAGTCCTGAAGGCAAAGCACAGAATGGAGCAGCTGATACAGGTGAGTTATTACAAGGCAGCTGAGCTACACAATGTGCGGGGGCCTTGGGAGAAGTCTATGCGAGACCACAAGGGGCAGCAGTCGGTTTGGGGGCTGACTTCGCTGTGGGAGGAGGGGGGATGAAGGGTGGCCCCAAGTTACTTTTGCCCCAGGGCCCCCGTGTGGCTTAAACTGGCACCGGGGACGCTAATGGTCCCCTCTACAGGCTTTCGGCACAAGTTGTGGTGATGTCACCTGTCAGCGTGACAGGTGCTCCTGAGCGCAGCTACAGCGCACTCATAGGAACACAATAAATAGGCTCGAGGAGAAAAAGTGATTCAGCTCTGGGAGAACCTGATTATGATCCCCTACAGAGCGCTAGTGCGTTCCACGTTGCTGATGCGAGTGCATGGGCATGAGACATCATATAAAGCAAGCTTATTTCCTTTATGTGGCACATTTAAAAAAATGCTGGTGGCTTCAACACTATATGGCCAGCAGTAAAAAGCTCTGCCTGACACAGCCTCATTCATGATACTGGTGCTTTAATACTACAAAATGTGTGTGTGCAATAATATCTTAGAATGTATCACTTTGTCATTTGAAATACAGAGGGGACATATTCCATACACCCACTGTCACTATTTTGCTTCATTTCTTAGTAATGATTCTTTGCTGCATAACACAGAGGTTTACCAGAGGTACTGTAGAAGAAAGCTAAGTGCTGCCACTTGGTGGTTGCTAAGTGCATTACCCTACACCCTACATGGAGATAAATATTACATGGATAGAAATAATCCTAAATAGAATCTACTGTACTGTAGATTAGAAAATGTAACTAGCTCACTGGCATCCATTTATGTTTTTTTATGTTTATTCAACTCCCATACAGAGCAGTGTTGCCAACTCATCCCTTTAATTACTGACACATTTAAGTTATACAGGTTCTGGGGCTATTTGCACATAATCAGTGCCTTACCTGCATCTACCTAGCCCCAAAACCTGTATAATTCATATGTGTCAGTGATTAAAGGGATGAGTTGGCAACACTGATACAGAGTGACGCTGTACTTATCTGTTCCCTGCTGTTAGCAGTGTTCGTATAGCCATGAACAGGTTTTATGACCTGTATTTGTTATCAGGGAGAATAACCTTGCAGTATGACTTCATCATCTAGTGATGATGAGCAGATTCGACCAAGAGACAGATCTCTCTCTGATCGAATGTGTTTAGAGAGAGATCGGCCAGCTGCCCAAACACCGTAGGCCGATTCCCGATCAATTACAGCATGAAATCTCTCCAGAATCAGCTGAGTCTGCCGCCTTTCCACTGCCCCCCCCCCCCAGTGTATAAATGTGCCCCTCTGGGTGTGCATTTATACATAACCTATCCTATGTCACCTACTGTGCAGTGCCCATCCGTCTTCGGAATCCCCTGAACTTCCGTTAGAGCTATGGAAAAACAGGGGAATCCAAAAACACATGGACACTGCGCGGTGGGTAACACAGGACAGGTTATGTATATATGTACACATGGGGGATGGAGGTTGGGGTACATTTATACACACACGTCCAATCGACGACTTGTCCCAACATCTTACAGCATATCCAAACAATACATGCAACTGATTCTGCCCCGAAATTGGTTGCATTGTTGATCGCGCATGCTCTTGGCGGCCCCGATTTTAATCCGATAATAATTATCAAATCAGATGGTCGATCGGCCGCCAAGTCGAGAGATGTATGGCCACCATTACCCAATGCAAATGGAAAGTGTGATTTAAAGCTTTGGACTACTGACCCTTTGGTTACATTCACACTGTGTATACTGCACAGTAGGACAACACTGTCCATGTTGTGCTCACTTTAACCACCCTGGCGTTCTATTGATTGCGCCAGGGTGGCGGCACAGCGGTATTTTTTTGTTGTTGTTAAAGAGTAACTGTCAGGCTGCAAAGGCTAATTTAAACTTCTATTCTCCTGTGTTAAACAGTTTAGAAGGAAGCCAAAAAGGCAATACTGAAGTTAAAAATCTCTCTTACTTTGATGTGTGCTGAACAGCAAGGCTGTTATTCCCAAGCTCCTAAGGAGGCCGCAGGACGCATAACAGATACTGCAAAGCATTCTGGGGCTGCTTCTTCTCCCCAGTGCACTACCTTGGGTCCTCCCCTTCATTTCCCTAACACGCCCTAAGGCTGCTTTCACAGTGAGAAGTTACAGGCTCATGTTACAGCAGTTTGTAACAGCAGCCTCACAGCACTGAAAAATCACAGGGCACATGTTCCGTTAGAGTATACTGCATGAGTCCGCTATTGTTCCTAGCCACATGGCTAATTAATATTCACTGCACAGTAGTGTTGTCCATTAGGATCTTTTTTGTGAGTCGAATCATCAGGAAGCAGGGAGGATATGACATCACAATTGGCTTCATAGGACACAGACAAACATGGAACCTGCCATGAGCTGTCAGGAGCATCATTCTCTGCAAATACTATATAAAAATTCTGTGAAATCCAAACGTGGACAGTGAAATGCATATGTAATGTAAGTACAGCCAATATTTATCTACTGATATATGTGTTGTTTTTTTTCCCTGAGACCCTATACCTAACAGCTCCTCTTTAAATCATGTAGCTAGCCTAGCGCTAGCTACATGATAGCCGCTGAGCAGCAGCATCTCCCCACCCCTTCCGATCGCCTCCGGCGATCAGAGCAAATAGGAAATCCCGTGTTACGCGTCGGGTAGCGGTGGATCGGCGGCAATCATACATAGCATACAGCTAGCAAAGTGGTATCTGCGTGTTAAAAAAAATAAAGAAAGAAAAATCGGCCCAGTGGGGCCTGAGAAATCCAACGCGGCGGTAATGGACGAGCTGAGCTTGTCATTACCGCCAAGGTGGTTAAAGAGACTCTGTATTTTCAGCCTTATTTCTTCTATCCTATAAGTTCCTATACCTGTTCTAATGTGGTCTGGCTTACTGCAGCCTTTTCTAGTTGCACTGTCTCTGTAATATAGCTAATCTTCTTTCCTTTTTTCAAGCCTTGTCGAGACAAAGAGGAATACACTCTCTCTGCTGTGATAGGGAGAAGTTATGCACTCCCCCTGCAGAGAGATCAGTGCACAGCTCAGACAAACAATTAAGGAAACACGTGGGAGTAACATTCTAGCAATCAAGTCACATATGATAGGAGCTTCTGCAAACGGGCACATGCTCTGATGATGTATTTCCTGTTTGGCGGCCATCTTCATTGTTTACAAAAACAATGAACAAAACAGTGATTTTATCACCAGGAAAGCAGCGGGAGCGGCAAAAATGTCACAGAGGGGGCTAGGAGAAAACAAATTTTGTCTTACCTAAACACTATTTGCCGCACATTTCTGTACAATGCACATGTTTACTGCAAAAATGGTTACGGTACTCTACATTTATGCTGTGACTGACACATTGCGCATTGCAACACTTATAAAGTGTGTGTATTGCCATGTGTATAATATGAATGTAGCCTTACAGTGAAAAAAATACAACACAAAAAAATAGAACACACGCTGTGAGTACTATACATACACATATTTATCTCATCATGTTATATGTCAGTACAGGTACACTTGAAAGTCTCCTACCTGTTCAGCTACAAGTCCAGTTCCACACGCCACATCCAGCACAAGTCTGGAATCCCGATTTACTGTACAGACTGAGGCTAGTGCTTCTGCAGCCAAACGAGGGGCTTTGTACTCCAATACTGTGACATCCTTTATACAAAACAACAGAATGAGAGCAGAATATAACACTCACTGAGAACACAAATCTACAACAATTCTTAGGCGCCTTTTACCCATGGCACAGTGCGATACTTAAAGAGAACCCGAGGCGGCTTCCTAAGAATGAAATCCGCACACAGAGGCTGGGTCTGCCTATACTGCCCAGCCTCTGTTGCTATCTCAATCCCCCCTAAGTTCCCCCTGCACTCTGCTATGCCCCATAAATCACAGCTGCGCTGTCCACACGCAGCAGGCTGTGCTTACCTCTGTAGTGTCACTCTTGCCGCTACCCCTGCCTCCTGCATCGCTCCGGTCCCCGCCCACGTCCTTTCCCTCCAATCAGCGGGGAGGGAAGGGACGCTGGCAGGAACCGGAGCTATGGCGGAGGCGGGGGGAGCGGCGATAGTGACACTACAGAGGTAAACACAGCTCGCTGCGACACGCTGCGTGTTGACAGCGCGGCTGTGATTTATGGGGCAAAGCAGAGCGCAGGGGGGGCTTAGGGGGGATTGAGATAGCAACAGAGGCTGGGCAGTATAGGCAGACACAGCCTCTGTGTGCGGATTGCATTCTTAGGAAGCCACCTCGGGTTCTCTTTAACAATTGCCCTGCTCCCGTTAACCACTTCAGGACCATAGGCCTACACCCCCCCAGTGACCAGGCTATTTTTTACAATTTAGTGCTCTGCAGCTTTCAAAGCTTGCTGCAGAGCCATAGAATGCAGCACACAAACCGATCCCCCCCCCTTCCTTTTCTACCCACCAACAGAGGGTTCTGTTGGTGGGCTCTGATCGCTGGTGCCATGTTTGTTTGTTTGTTTTTATTTATTTATTTGTATTATTTTTTTTAAATAAATTTGCCTATTTTTCTTCCTTCTACTTGTTTGCAGAATCAATTTCTAGCAGATTAAATTCGAATGATCAAAACGGCATGATATGGATAAACAAAATTGACCGATGTATGGCCACCCTAAGAGGATAAGACCATTGTTTAGTTAAGATAGAGTCAGGCTTATATTAAAGTATCCTGCAGCATTAACAAGCAAAGTGAAACAGACAGGTTAATAAATACAGCAGAGTCCCCAGTATCCAGCACCGGCGGGGATCACCTGATGCCAGATACATATGCTTGCCGGTTGCTTAACCACTTTGTCCTCCTTGACGTATAAAAACGTCAAGGAGGACAGGCGCGCTCCCGCGCGCTCCCGCAGCCGATCGCGCGCGTGCACGCGCACTCCCGGCCGCGGAGTCGGTAGCCACGGAATCAATGTATCGGGCTATGGAGCCCGATCACTGATTCCTCTCCCCCGCTGAAAAAGCGACAGCTTCTCTCGGAAGCTTCGCTCTTTCTGAAGCTGTGTCCCTCTAAGCGTACATTGTACGCTTAGAGTGACGTCATGTAAACAAAATCGAGGTTGCCATCTTGTGGCCAAAAAGTAAAACTACAAGTAAATGCCAAAAAACATTACAATACACCAATATTTCCCCAAATAAAACACTTTTATATCCCACCCTCCCAAAAATGCCCACATAAAATGTTTAATAAAAAAAAACAAAAAACATTACTATAAAAAAAAAAAAACACAAATATTTACCTAAGGGTCTAAACTTTTTAAATATCTATGTAAAGATGAAATATTTCTCTCTATTTTTTTTTTATAAGCTTGTAAATAGTGATGTATGCAAAACGGAAAAAAATGCTCTTTTATTTCCAAATAAAATATTGTCGCGATACATTGTGATAGGGACATAATTTAAATGGTGAAATAACCGTGACAAATGGGCAATAACAATACGTGGGTTTTAATTATGGAGGCATGTATTATTTTAAAACTATAATGGCCGAAAACTGACAAATAATGAATTTTTTCATTTTTTTCTTATTCTTCCTGTTAAAATGCATTTACAGTAAAGTGGCTCTTAGCAAAATGTACCCCCCAAAGAAAGCCTAATTGGTGGCGGAAAAAACAAGATATAGATCAGTTCATTGTGATAAGTAGTGATAAAGTTATAGGCTAATGAATGGGAGGTGAACATTGCTCGGATGCATAAGCTGAAAACGACTGAGATGTTAAGTGGAAACTCCAGTGAAAGTAATGTAATAAAAAAGTGCTTCATTTTTACAACAATTATGTATGAATGATTTAGTCAGTGTTTGCCCATTGTAAAATCTTTACTCTCCCTGATTTAGAATCTGACATTTATCACATGGTGACATTTTTACTGCTGGTAGGTGATGTCAGTGGAAGGAGATGCTGCTTGCTTTTTTGGCAGTTGGAAACAGCTGTAAACAGCTGTTATTTCCCACAATGCAACAAGGCTCCCACAGTATGGTGTCAGAACTATGATCCTGACGTCACACTGTGGGAAGGGTTTCACCACAATATCAGCCATACAGAGCCCCCGTGATGATCCGTTTGTGAAAAGGAAAAGATTTCTCATGGGAAAGGGGGTATCGGCTACTGATTGGGATGAAGTTCAATTCTTGGTTAGGGCTCGTTCGCACCTAAGCGGGAATCACGCGATTCCCGCTCACCCCAAACCTCTAACGTTTTTTAAAAAATGCTTAGCCCATGTTATCCTAATGCAGTGTTCTCACTGCCACGATCGCAGGCGTTTTGCAATTAGCGATAATCACAAACGCGTTACCTGCAGAATTTTGGCGGGGATTCTGGAGCGATCGCAATTAGCATGTATAGAACCGCTAATCGCAATCACTCCCAAAACGCTACTTTGTCCAGTGATTTTTCCACGTTAAATCGCGGAAAAATCACTCCTGCAAAACACTAGCGGTAATCAATAGCGTTTTGCGATTTCAAGTGTGAACGGGGCCTTATGGTTTCTCTTCAAGCACCCAGCTGAAAAAGCACAAGCTTTCCCCCTCGTGCAGCATAAAACACTCACAGAGCCTCCAGCGATGTCCTGTAGCTCCTAGCGGGCTCCAGGCAGCTTTCCGGCGAGCTCCTTGTATGGGTCCCGGCATGTCACCTGACCCGTGTCTGGTCACATGACATGCTGGAGGTCGTGTACAAACGTCCAAAAGCCGCTAGGAGCCGTTAGGAACTACAGGATTTTGCTGGAAGCTCGGTGAGTATTTTGTGGCCTGCAAACCTCCCCCCCAAAAACAGTCCCCGTTATCCCCTCAGACTTCCAGTTGTCTGAATTCTGGATAACAGGAACTTTGCTGTTAAACAATAAAACAATTCTGAGGTTGCCCACCTGGCAAATATGCCAAGCTTCATCCAGGAACAGCTCAGGCCTACCAGGCTGTGTACACAAGCTGCAGTCAGAGTCCAGAATGTAAACTGAAGCCTATCTCAAGGCACACCCAAAACAGTGTTACCTGAGGTGAGACTGCTGTCTGTCATCAGGCTCAGAGGCCTCTCCTTCCAGTAAGACTGGTAAGCAGAACTGCTCCTGGCAACTAAGTGCTGCTCATAAGCTCTGGAGTCGTCTACAGAAAACACAGGGCGGTTAAGCAATTTTTGTTTTTGATATGATTTATTATTTGCTACAACTGTCATCTGTTATGAGGAAATTACTGAGACAAGCAAAGGCACCCTTTGAAACTGACTCCTGGGCAGATGGTAGTGGCTGGATAGTGTAATGGGCTCTGCCTCTGACACAGGGGACTGGGAGACCTTGGCTCTTCCTGTTCAGTAAGCCAGTACCTATTCAGTTAGGAGACCTTGGGCAAGACTGCTACTGCGTACTGAGTGCGCCCTGGTGGTTGCAGCTCTGGCACTTTGAGTCGGCCAGGAGAAAAGCAAGATATAAATGTCCTGTGTCTTGTCTACATTAACAGCAGATTGGGAACATATGCACTAATAAACTATGACTATATACCGTATTCATCTACAAGCAATATTTGGATTTTTCAGACTACACTCAGACCATCAAGCATAAATCAGGCAGAATACAGCCTGGGACGCACTGGAGCTGTTTAAGCTGTGCTTTGGAATCACCGGCGATTGGGGTGACTCCATAGGAGCGATTATGATTTCCCCAAATTGCAATAGTGGTCCTGCAGCATTTTTGGAGTGATTCTGAGTCAGTGCAAAGTATAGGATTGCTGCAAAATTGCTTTTCAATCGATGTACAAAAGCGATTTTGCAGCGATCTTACTACCCAGAGCCCCCCAAAAGGAAATCAAAAGCACTTTAAAATCACCAGAAATCACTGCGGAGAACAGTACGAAAATTGCTATAAAAAGCAAAAAGCTTTGTGTAAATTCCAGTGGCCCCCAGCGGTTAGCAGGGCCGGCCCTAGACTTTTTGCCGCCTGAGGCAAATTTAGGAGAGAGCTGCTGATGCCGCCGCGTCCCCCCCCCCCCCCGTCCGTGGGTGCGGGGGGGGGGCGGCCACCGAGCCGGAGGTGTAGCGGGCAGGTCGGGGGTATTGGGCCTATACAGTGGGCGGCGATGCAGGAAGTGACGTCAGTGGAGCGCTCGCTGGAACGCGGAAAAGGTGAGTCCTCCCCGCCCGTGCCTCTTACGATCTGGCAGCGGCTTCCTAATTACAGGCTGGAGGGGAGCGCAGATCGGGGGACCCAGGCGAGGGAGGGGGGGTCCGACCCCCCTCCCCACTGCTAGGCCCAATACCTCCGACCTGCCCGCTACCCCTCCGGCTCGGCAGCCGCCCCCCCCTCCCCGGGCGGGTGCCGCCCTTAGAAGTTTGCCGCCTGAGGCAAATGTTTCACCCCGCCTCATGAGCGGGCCGGCCCTGGCGGTTAGGAAATTGATAACACTGTAGGAAATAATTATGGTTACTGTTACCTCTTCATATTGGTTGGCCCATTGGTTGTAGAACTGAAGTTTTTCACTCGGGGTACAATCTTTGTGTGCGGAGGCAATGACGTCCCTCACTTCTTGTAAGCGCGTACTGTTGACAGCCACAGGTGGGCATAAAGGTGGGTGTGGCTTATACATGGCTTTTCATAGCTAGCAGCAAAAAAGAAAAAAAAAGAGACACAAAGTTTTAACCTCAGTTTATGTTCAGAATGTACCTGCTAGCTCACATGAAACATAATACAGGTTGCTGAGTTAATATTCACTGGGTGGTTCTCAAAGTTCCACATATCAGAAATAAAAGGGAACCTGAAGTGAGAGGGATACTGAGACTGCCACATTTATTTTCTTTTAAACAATACCTGTTGCCTGGCTGTCCTGCTGATCTCTTTGGCTGCAGTAATGTGTGACTCACACCAGAAACTAATCTTGTAAATTTTTTGTCAGAAACATCTGATCTACATGCTTTTTCAGGGTATATGGCTAAAAGTATCAGAGGCAGAAAATCAGCAGGACTGCCAGGCAACTAGTAGTATTTAAAAGGAAGTAAATATGGCAGCCTTCATATCCCTCTCGTTACAGTTGTCCTTTAAACAGCAATAACAAGATTTATAAGGAAAATAATAATGAAAGGACAAATCATCCTGAAAAATCTTAGTACAGTATATGGTACAGCCTGCAGTCTGACATTTCATTCTTTGTTTCTTTTAGGTAGTTTCTGAAAGATTTGTGTCCTCAGATGATCACTGTCATAATCTCAGTCAAAAATCTAGTGTCCTATGATGACATTAATCATTATGCTGTGCCGGATCACTAAACAACTGACATATACAGGTACTGTTTGGTACCTCCTGCTCATTCTATCCCCTCACCATGTGGCCAAGCAGCGTGTCTGTACAACGATTGTTCCTAAAACTACAAGCCTCACACTGAAGTGAAAAAAATATATATGATATAATGAACTGGTTGTGTAGTACGGATAATTACTAGAACATTAGTAGCAAAGAAAATATTCTCATATTTTTATTTTCAGTTATATAGTTTTTTTATAACATTGCATCGTTCTACATATTTGCAGTTTACACACTACTCAGCACTCTAAATGATTTTACAGAGCAGGCAAGTGAACTTTTGAAACCTTCTTTGCAGAGAAAAAAGAAAATACAATGACTGACAGTTAAGATAACAAGCTTCAGCTCTCTGCGACTTTGAAAATCGTGCAGTTCAGTGGCTCTTTTGCATAGATAACAACTGGAGTTTCTTAACTCTTCCTGTACTGGAAACAATATTAGACTTTTTCTCTGCTCCTAATGTTTTATTTCTTAGCTGTACTCCACATACAAATCATATCATTATATCATAATTTTGTTTTCGCTTCAGTGTCCCTTTAACTCCTTTTCTCCTACTATCTTAAAATGCACAAAATTAAAAAAAAACACAAGGACACACAGGCAAAATTAATATTTCTGAAGGGTTCAAGCAATTACATTTTCTGTATTTCTTGCAGCACAGGCTTTTTTCTCCATTTTTTGTGTTACCATATAAGGCTGGAATGTATGTATTTATGTTGGATTAGTGTGGTTCTGTAAAATGTATTAGCTAAAGGCTCACTATACACCAACGGATCTGGGTGTTCAGCCTTGCTTTCTAAGGACATAAAGAGATGATTTGCATATTTGGGAGTGATGCATGATGGGAAACCACATTTGCTCACCTACAGCTGAATTATTGCAATTACCTTCTGTTTTCAAAAGGCAAAATTACATTGAGCCTGGAAGGCTGGGAGATCAGGTTAAAAAATGTTATGTGAAGTAGTGGTCTCATGCAATTAAATCTCATTCGATATCTGACATTCTGCCCCCCCCCCCCCCTTTTGGCCCACTGCAAATTACCTCTCTCATTCTCCATTGCAGGGCCGGCACTACCATAGGGGCAACCTAGGCAATTGCAGAGTCTTCTGGAGAGAAGTGTCTCGCATGTCCCAGCAGCTCCTCAAACAATCCGAGGCTCTGTGCACTTCCGTCTTCATCCTCGCAGGGGCGCCACCCCTCCCTGATGTCATTACATAATAACATGCCGCGGCTCACAAAGAAGATGCGGCCCGCAGTGGATGCAAAAGGGGTGCACGAAGCCGTGAGGAATGTGCCTGCCGGGACACTTGAGATGCTACTCTGCCAAAAACTCTGCAGGGACAAGCAATAGTTACGTTTAGGGGGACCTGGGGCAAAGCAAGGCAGCTGGGTCGAGGCGCCTGGGGGGTATTAGGCATCAAAAGAGGGGCCTACCATGCCTTTTTAGGAAAACGAGGTGTCAGGTCTGTTAGAATCGGGGGTGTCTCTCAGGTAAATTTTGCCCATGGGCCCCATTGTAGCAAGAACCAGCTCTGCTCCATAGCCTTGCTTGCGTGAGGATACATACAGACAAGACTATGCAGCACGAGCCCTTAATGAAGTGTCTGTCATCAGTTTGAATATGGCAAATCATGTAGCCAAGTGAGATGTTGTCTCGTCGGGTCTCATCCCTGAATACCACTTCCTGGCTATTCAGAGAGCTTACACATCAACACAAGCTCATTAGCTGCGCAGCTTGTATCATGTTCCCACATCCATAACCTGCGTTTGGCCTCATATTTAGGATTAATAACATCCATTTCTTTCCAGTTATGAATCTTTAAATTGGACGTGGGACCATAACATTCAAATTTTCCTGAAGTCATGGAGAAACATTATTAAGTTTAAACAATTTAGAGGAATCACTCCACCATTCCAGCCCTTGCGTGTCAGCGGCAATAATACAGAACATTCTCATCATTTCAGATGGAATTTGGACATTTTCACTCTAGAGGAGAAGAATTAAGAAATGCTTTTCAAGTGACTCCTGGTGGCTGCAGCGTGGTTCTGGCCAAGGCACTGCACTTGTGTGTTTGCCAAAGGTGCGGTCACTTCACCAGAATAAAAAAAAATAAAACCTTCTATAAAGTGTTTTCTCCAAATCTCTTCAGAAATTAGGAATAAGCATTTAATAACTAAACAGCTCATATACAGCAAGAAGAAGAAAGAAAGTGATTGTAATCTGGCACATGAAATCATTTTATAGCAGAGCTTTACATATTTGACATCACCAGCTGCATGGCAAGCAGAGAACAAATACTCCCTCTGGTGGAAAACACGGGTACTGAATGACATTATCCAGCAAGGACAGGCTATCATAATACATGCAGCTATGTATACAGTACGCTTTACTAAATATGAGTGAGTTCATAAAATGGCTTATTTTTTATACAGTATTTGTTTATCAATTATTTAGTCATTGTTTGAACTTTGTAAAATCTTACCCTTATTTGCATTCTTAAAGGAAATCTGTAGCGGATTAAAAGTCACATACTCACCTAGGGGGACAGCTCTGGATCCTAAAGAGCTCTCCAGATCCTCTCTCCGTGTCCTGGTTCCCCTGCTGGACTCCTCCGGGAGCCTTTGGAAACCTTTGAGACCACTTGCGTCTCTGAGTGCTCCTGAAGACGGGTTGCTCGGTACTACACAAGCATACTGAGTGCTCCTGAAGATGGGCGGCCGCGGCTCCGTACTGTGCATGCACAAGCACAAGCATACTGAGTGCTCCTGAAGATGGGCGGCTCCGTACTGTGCATGCACAAGCACAAGCATACTGAGTGCTCCTCAAGATGGGCGGCTCCATACTGTGCATGCACAAGCGCAAGCACACTGAGTGCTCCTGAAGATGGGCAGCTCCGTACTGTGCATGCACAAGCGCAAGCATACTGAGTGCTCCTTAAGATGGGCGGCTCTGTATTTTGCACGCACAAGCGCAAGCATACTGAGTGCTCCTGAAGATGGGCGGCTCCATACTGTGCACGCACAAGCGCAAGCATACTGAGTGCTCCTCAAGATGGGCGGCTCCATACTGTGCATGCACAAGCGCAAGCACACTGAGTGCTCCTGAAGATGGGCAGCTCCGTACTGTGCATGCACAAGCGCAAGCATACTGAGTGCTCCTTAAGATGGGCGGCTCTGTACTGTGCACGCACAAGCGCAAGCATACTGAGTGCTCCTGAAGATGGGCAGTTCTGTATTGTGCACGCACAAGCGCAAGCATACTGAGTGCTCCTCAAGATGGGCGGCTCCATACTGTGCATGCACAAGCGCAAGCACACTGAGTGCTCCTGAAGATGGGCAGCTCCGTACTGTGCATGCACAAGCGCAAGCATACTGAGTGCTCCTTAAGATGGGCAGCTCTGTATTTTGCACGCACAAGCGCAAGCATACTGAGTGCTCCTGAAGATGGGCAGTTCTGTATTGTGCACGCACAAGCGCAAGCATACTGAGTGCTCCTCAAGATGGGCGGCTCCATACTGTGCATGCACAAGCGCAAGCACACTGAGTGTTCCTGAAGATGGGCAGCTCCGTACTGTGCATGCACAAGCGCAAGCATACTGAGTGCTCCTTAAGATGGGCGGCTCTGTACTGTGCACGCACAAGCGCAAGCATACTGAGTGCTCCTGAAGATGGGCGGCTCCGTACTGTGCATGCACAAGCACAAGCATACTGAGTGCTCCTGAAGATGGGCGGCTCTGTACTGTGCACGCACAAGCACAAGCATACTGAGTGCTCCTGAAGATGGGCAGCTCCGTACTGTGCACGCACAAGTGCAAGCATACTGAGTGCTCCTCAAGATGGGCGGCTCCGTACTGTGCATGCACAAGCGCAAGCACACTGAGTGCTCCTGAAGATGGGCAGCTCCGTACTGTGCATGCACAAGCACAAGCATACTGAGTGCTCCTTAAGATGGGCGGCTCTGTACTATGCATGCACAAGCGCAAGCATACTGAGTTCTCCTGAAGATGGGCGGCTCTGTACTGTG
The DNA here is from genome assembly GCF_040937935.1 of Hyperolius riggenbachi. Lineage (NCBI taxonomy): Eukaryota > Metazoa > Chordata > Amphibia > Anura > Hyperoliidae > Hyperolius > Hyperolius riggenbachi. The sequence continues at coordinate 448,842,718 of NC_090647.1, read as the reverse complement.
CACGCACAAGCGCAAGCATATTGAGTTCTCCTGAACATGGGCGGCTCTGTACTTTGCACGCATAAGCGCAAGCATACTGAGTGCTCCTGAAGATGGGCGGCTCTGTACTGTGCACGCACAAGCGCAAGTATACTGAGTGCTCCTGAAGATGGGCGGCTCTGTACTGTGCACGCACAAGTGCAAGCATATTGAGTGCTCCTGAAGATCGGCAGTTCTGTATTGTGCACACACAAGCGCAAGCATAGTGAGTGCTCCTGATGATGGGCGGCTCTGTACTGTGCACGCACAAGCGCAAGCATACTGAGTGCTCCTGAAGATGGGCGGATCTATACTGTGCATGCACAAGTGCAAGCATACTGAGTGCTCCTGAAGATGGGCGGCTCTGTACTGTGCGCGCACAAGCGCAAGCATACTGAGTGCTCCTGAAGATGGGCGGCTCCGTACTGTGCATGCACAAGCGCAAGCATACTGAGTGCTCCTGAAGGTGGGCGGTTCTGTATTGTGCACGCACAAGCGCAAGCATATTGAGTGCTCCTGAAGATCGGCAGTTCTGTATTGTGCACGCACAAGCGCAAGCATAGTGAGTGCTCCTGAAGATGGGCGGCTCTGTACTGTGCACGCACAAGCGCAAGTATACTGAGTGCTCCTGAAGATGGGCGGCTCTGTACTGTGCACGCACAAGTGCAAGCATATTGAGTGCTCCTGAAGATCGGCAGTTCTGTATTGTGCACACACAAGCGCAAGCATAGTGAGTGCTCCTGATGATGGGCGGCTCTGTACTGTGCACGCACAAGCGCAAGCATACTGAGTGCTCCTGAAGATGGGCGGATCTATACTGTGCATGCACAAGTGCAAGCATACTGAGTGCTCCTGAAGATGGGCGGCTCTGTACTGTGCGCGCACAAGCGCAAGCATACTGAGTGCTCCTGAAGATGGGCGGCTCCGTACTGTGCATGCACAAGCGCAAGCATACTGAGTGCTCCTGAAGGTGGGCGGTTCTGTATTGTGCACGCACAAGCACAAGCATACTGAGTGCTCCTGAAGATGGGCGGCTCTGTACTGTGCACGCACAAGCATACTGAGTGCTCCTGAAGATGGGCGGCTCCATACTGTGCATACACAAGCGCAAGCATACTGAGTGCTCCTGAAGATGGGCGGCTCTGTACTGTGTACGCACAAGCATACTGAGTTCTCCTTAAGATGGGCGGCTCTGTACTGTGCACGCACAAGCGCAAGCATACTGAGTTCTCCTGAAGATGGGCGGCTCTGTACTGTGCATACTGAGTGCTCCTGAAGATGGGCAGCTCCGTACTGTGTGCACGCACAAGCGCAAGCATATTTAGTGCTCCTGAAGATGGCCGGCTCTGTACTGTGCACGCACAAGCATACTAAGTGCTCCTGTAGATGGCCGCTCTGTACTGTGCACGCACAAGCGTACTGAGTGCTCATGAAGATGGGCGGCTCTGTTGGAGTGCCCGGAGGAAACCCACACAGACATGGGGAGAACATGCAAACTGTACTGAGGTTAAGCACTGAATGCACTCTACACCAATGGCTTTCAGGAGTCACTGCCTTTAGCTACATATGCACACTGGTCTGAACTCGGCCGTGATAGCTGGTAACAACCACCATGGCGGGTGGTCAGACTGTGGTACAGCGGCTGCACGACGTTCGCTAAAGATCCAGCATGACGGATCTTTATAACATTGCACAATCACATTGCTCTTGCTGCTTTCCCACCTACCAGAAGCCAGTCCATTGCACGCGCTTGTGGTCCCTCTGCCCCTCTCCATAGCAACAGATGCGTCTCCAGCCAGAGGCTGAGGACACTTCTCTACAGCAGTGCTGTCCAACTTCATGGGCATGGAGGGCCATTTTTTTTTCCTGACCCCATGGTGGAGGGCCGAAGGTTCTTGCTGGAGCCGCAGGTGACAGGTGCTTCCCAGTTAGATAGTGACAGGGGTCCCCCCAGCTGAGGTAGTGACAGGTGCCCCCCAGTTAGATAGTGACAGGTGCCCCCCAAGTTAGATAGTGACAGGTACCCCCCAAGTTAGAGACAGGTGCCCCCCAAGTTAGATAGTGACAGGTGCCCCCCAGCTAGATAGTGACATGTGCCCCCCAAGTTAGATAGTGACAGGTGCCCCCCAGCTAGATAGTGACATGTGCCCCCCAAGTTAGAGACAGGTGCCCCCCAAGTTAGATAGTGACAGGTGCCCCCCAGCTAGATAGTGACATGTGCCCCCCAAGTTAGATAGCGACAGGTGCCCCCCAGCTAGATAGTGACATGTACCCCCCAAGTTAGAGACATGTGCCCCCCAAGTTAGATAGTGACAGGTGCCCCCCAGCTAGATAGTGACATGTGCCCCCCAAGTTAGAGACAGGTGCCCCCCAAGTTAGATAGAGACAGGTGCCCCCCAAGTTAGATAGTGACAGGTGCCCCCCAGCTAGATAGTGACATGTGCCCCCCAAGTTAGATAGTGACAGGTGCCCCCTAAGTTAGATAGTGACATGTGCCCCCCAAGTTAGAGACAGGTGCCCCCCAAGTTAGATAGTGACAGGTGCCCCCCAGCTAGATAGTGACATGTGCCCCCCAAGTTAGATAGTGACAGGTGCCCCCAGCTAGATAGTGACATGTGCCCCCCAAGTTAGAGACAGGTGCCCCCCAAGTTAGATAGTGACAGGTGCCCCCCAGCTAGATAGTGACATGTGCCCTCCAAGTTAGAGACAGGTGCCCCCCAAGTTAGATAGCGAGGTGTCCAGTCCCCGTTACCTGTCATCAGCGCTGTCCTCTCCCGTGTCCCCGCTGGCGCTGCCTCAGCTCAGACCTCACAGATCGCGGCGACTGAAGAGAGCAGAGTGCGCATAGCACCCGCGCGGAGGAACTTCACATGCGGAAGTGACAAATGATGTCACGTCCGCATGTGAAGTACTCCATGTATGCGGGTACTACACATGCGCACTCTGCTCTCTTCAGTCGCCGCGATCTGTGAGGTCTGAGCTAAGGCAGCGCCAGCGGGGACACGGGAGAGGACAGCGCTGATGCAGGCCAGCGGGGACACGGGAAAGTGCGCGTTTTGAGATTGCAGGCATGGCGCCTATAGCGGAAGCCATGCCTGCAACTCAGGGAGACGAGCGGGCCGCAGCTGGAGGCCTGGCGGGCCGGATGCGGCCCGCGGGCCGCCAGTTGGACAGCGCTGCTCTACAGCATCGTCAGTGCTCTGTTGCCTGGCAGGGATCGGTATATGATCCCTTGGGCGACAGAGATACAGCAGACCCCGCCAGGTGAGTATTGGCCTTTTGTCAAATCATCTGATTCAGCACTGAATAGGAGCACATGCACATGTGAATATAGCATAAAGCTTTGTACACGCACAAGATGGCCAACTCAGGGGCTAGAATCTATTGTGTGTAAAGAGGTCCCCATTCCCCTTTGATGTATCTGCAAGGGATCCACACTGGCAGATCGTGTGAGTTGAGCCCAGGTCGGCCCTATTGCTCTCCTGTTCCCCCTTCCTGCTCTGTTCCGCCCTGTCCCGTGCCGCACCCTCAGTCCCCCTCCCCCCTTAACACATTAAGGTCACGACCCGAACACTGAAATGTACAATTTAAGCCCTTATCTCTCTTTTTTTATACTTGGCCTCCAACTCTGTGATATCTTTCACACCACATTCTTGAACTTTTATTTATGACTGTTTATACTTGTGCGGCTTTTCTCACAATGTGTCCCAAATTCCCCAAACTCTTATTTATGACTGGCTATATTTCTACTGTATTCTCAAACTTTGTGATAGAACTACCTCTATACCTCTATATGTTCATGTGTTGTACTATGCATTGATAATTCAGATGGTCTTATGAAGAGAGTGACTGCCAAAAGCTATTCCTATAATAAAATTTGTTAGTGCAAATAAAGAGTATCACATTCCGTGCTCAGCATTTTTCAATTATAGAAAAGCACACTGCTAAAATCATCTTATTTACTACCATGGCAGTTGCATGCGCTGCCTTTTTCAATAATCAGATTTCTCTCCTGTGCTCTGCAAGTTTACCAAATCCTTAAACAAATACTCAGGTGAGAAGACAGGTCCACTCCAGGATTTGTGGGAGGTGGTCAGGTGAAAATAAAGGGGCTCATTAGGTCAGTCCAAAACTATCCTACTCTGGAAACCACAGGGCTGTGGACTAACAAAGGTATCTAAGGTTTGTGCTGTGGACAAACTTGCCTAAGTTGTCTGTTGTTTTTATTTGGAAAAAACAGTAGGGTTACTCCCTGTAGAGAGGATTCTCACATTTAAGTTGTAGCTGTAGGTTGTTGTCACCTATCTAGTGCAAGTATTTTTTTTTGTAGGTTTTGTTTTCTGGTTTGTTTTTTTTGTAAATATTGTAAAGAGCCTGTACAGTCCAAATAGAGCACCTATGCTATGTTGGTAAAACACAAAGAATGACTCCAGAGTTACACTGTGCCTGTCCCAGAAGGCAAAAACACATGCTTTGCTATCATCCAAGTCTAGGATGCAAACATTTACCACCTTATAGCAGACAATTATAAAAATCCAGTTGTTTGCAGGATCTCAAGCTCTCACATTCAGGACAACATTAGTAAATCATACCCAGTTTATGACAGCTACATGTGTGATTTCAGCTTTTTCATCAAATTCTTTAAAAATATATAACTAAGATCATCAAAGGGTGAAAAATAAGGGATGGGACATAGGGACACTAGGTGCTAGACCAGTCTATGGGTATTTAGTAGTTAAGAGTTCTTACTTAGGGCTGGGGTCCACAAGAAATCACAAATCACAGAACACGTTTGTAGTGATTTTTGCAGTGTTTTCCAGAGCGATTTCTGGCGATTTTAAGTTTTTGAATTCAGAGCTAGATTTGTGTAGTGAATGCAATTTCCATTAGCACAAGGCGTTATGGATAAGCAAGTGGTTTTGGGTAGGAAACACTTTATATAGCAGTTGAAAGGCAAGTTTGCAGCAATCCTATACTTTGTATTGAAGCACAAGTGCTGCACAAATGCTGCAGGGACCACAATTGCAATATCAAAATCGCTACCGTGGGATCACCCCTATTGATTTTTATCAACATAGTGCATTTGGAATCGCTGCTGGAAATGCTGTATTGGGCCCAAGGCCTTATTGTTATGCCAAACGTTTTAGAGGGGGCAAACAGATAACTGCACTTCTTCCAAATCTGGTATCAGCAGTCGTAGATACTTTTATTGGCTGTCTAGAAAAATGCTTCATGCTCTATAGCACATTACTGGATTATTATTATTATTTGTAGCTGTGTGGAGTTCAGCTTTAACAACCGACTCTAGTTTCTGAAAGGCCATTGATGTGCTGACTGTACATGAAGAGAACTACAGTCTGTCAATGAGCTGGTGTGTTATAAAACGTCTGGCTGCAGCAGCCTCAAAGGTCACTTCCCAGAACTGAACTTTTTCTGCTTTTGTGCGTAATAAATGTTATTGGTAATCGCTCTCTGGCTTCTAAGTGACAATCATCTCCCCCTAGATACCATTTTGAAAATATCATCGAAAAAAGAAGATCTATATAATTTTTAAGCCTACAAAATCATCTGCCAACCAAGGATTTACTCTCTGCATTTTAAGAGACGTCAAGGATTTGGTAACATTCCTTGATTGCTATCATATCCCTCCCTTTGCAGGTGCTGCTTGAGGTCTGCCAGCCAAATATGAATTGATGCGACTGCAAAACAACAATGCCAGATATATAGGAGGCAACGACAGCACAACACCCGCGAGCAATTACCGAGATCATGACCTGGTGCACGTATCAAAAACATGGTATTACTGCATGATTTACTGTGAGATGTGGGGCTAAGAAGACGCCAATAAATATTACGCCTTGTAATTTCAGCAGATACATAGCAAACAAATCTTGAGGTACAATACTACTGAGCATGCTGGATTCATATGTGACCTCAAATGGCACTGTAAGAAAACTGAAATACTTAATAGCACTTTAAAGAGAGGGGTCAAAGGTACAGTCTGATCTTTCTCTGCCCACTTGGGTTGCTGATCTTTTTATCAACACGAGTGCTTGGCAGAGGCGTAGCTAGGGTTTTCAGCACCTGGGGACAAAGTCAGTTTTTGTGCCCCCTCGTGACAAGGTGTGAACCAAAAGGGGTTTCATCCTGCTTTCCCAGAGATGTTTGAGTTTTAGAATAATTTCCTGCATGTCCGATCTGCACCTGATTAAGAACAGGATCAATTTTCAGATCAGCACTGCACAAAATCGATCCTGTACTTTATCAGCAGCAGATCGGACATGCCAGAAATAATCAATTTTACCCATCGATCTGGCAGGCAATTGCATTGTGTGTACCAGGCATTAGGAAGTTGGGAGATTCGCAGAAATACACATGATCTACTTTGCTGATGCAAACATGGCAAGCACTGATTACAGCAGGGAGACAAAATAAAAAAAAAAATGTAGGGGAGAGACCAGGAGGAAGCAGGGGAGAAGATTGGATCCTTCCACCATCTTTCAGACACTTTGACGAGGACGCATCAGGGAAAGTAAAACCTGTAACTGCGCTCCCAGATTCTACGCCTGGGGACAGATGTACTCCTTGCCCCCCCCATAGCCACTCCTCCGTTGCTTGGCCAAGTGACTGTGTTTATGCCTATGGAGAGGAGACGTCGACAAGCAGAACACAAATCAGGTGTTCTGCGTGTGTGACGCAAATATCTGAAGCCATAAAAGCAGCGTCTCTTAGGGCTTGTTTCCACTATTGCGGTGCAGAATCGCCTGGATTCCACCGCTGATGAAATCGCATGCGGATGTGATTCCCCATGCGTTTTAGGTGAGGGTATATGCGATTTTAACCATGTCACTGCCTGTGTGAATTTACATTCGTGCCTATGCAAATTCGCATGCAAATTCGCGGCATAAAACGCATGGGGAAACTGTATGCGATTTCCCTATTAAATACATTGCATGCGATTCGCATGCATTCCACTCGCAGGCGAATTCTGCGGCTCTTTTGTGCGTTTTTTCACCGCTGAAAAAAACGCACCTCAACAACGCTACAGTGGAAACAGGCCCATCCACTTGCATTACATGTGCGAATCCGCATGCGTTGGACGCATGCGGATTCGCGATAGTGGAAACGAGCCCTTACAGACAGCAAGCATTTTCTTATGGTGAGTTTAGACATGGCAATTTTCACAGTATCTCAGTAAAGGTCCACTTTAGGTCTCAGGGAAGTGGGTGGGATCCAATATTGCACAAAATCTCCCCAAGCGCAGGGATGGGTGATAACTGGGATAGGTAGGGTCATAATTGTAGCATGAACATCAGTGCCAGGGTTTTAGGACACCTGTAGCTTTTTGAAAATAAAAAGTTAGATACTTACTTCGGTAGTGGGAAGCCTCTTGAAAGTGTACAGACTGTCTGTATCTTCTTTAAGCCTGATGCACACATCCTATTTTGATTGGCCAATCACTGACCAATTTTACCACCTCCATGTAGTATGACAGTATACCTACACAACCTGTTCTTAGTACAGCATTCAAACTTTGTGGACCCTCATACTACATGGAGGTGGAAAAATTGGCTAATTAAAATTGAAGTTGTGCACCAGGCTTTACACTCCACCATTCCAGTGATGGGTCCCTCTAAACTTGTTTGACTTCTTCCAGTAAGCTTGAATGAGAGCATTCCAACAGGGATATAGAGGGACTCTGCCTGGAAAGGTGGAGGGTAAGAAGATACAAGAGTTATGGCAAGGAGTTGCACTACAAGGACAGGGACTGACAGGAGCTCCCAGTGGGATCACCACCAATTTCAGAACTAATTGAAGCTGGAGGTCAGGCAAAAACATATTCAAAGCTCCTGCCAGGGCTCCCTATTGGTCCACCAGTTTCAAATAGTTCGGAAGCAAGTCAGAGGCAGTAGTCCCGGCAAGTTGGCACAGTTATGGCGGGGAACAATGGTGCCAGGGGAGCCTAGTATGTGGCGGAAGCGCTGGGTGCCAGTAACTATAACGGTGAGTGTGGATGAGATGCGGCCGACTTCAGGAATGTGTCACAGTGCCTGGGAGGGTCGTGACAAGTGTGATGGATCTCACGGAAGACAATTTGCAGTGCCATGGTGCTGAAAGACAGCTCCAGAGTACAGAACCTTGCTCTTTATCGCCTGGCAGATAGGAGCAAAGCTCAGTCTAATTAATGACTGTTATTTGCCTGGTGAAGCAGACAATTGAAATTGTCACTAAATACTGAGCAATGTCAGCTGATATGAAACTTGCATGCTGCACGCTTCTTATCACCTTGAATTCCATATGGCTGTGAATATTTTAATTCAATTTACTTTTGAGTTGTCTCCCTGGAGATGTTTTTTTTCATCATAACTACAGAATACCTTTACAACAAGTAGCAAGTGAGAAAGTACTAAAAAGTAGGCAAAAAAGTAATATCAAACTTAAGTTAATTTTGTCAACTTATTTAAAGTATTGTTTTGCTTGCTGGAGACTGAGACAATACTTCTCCTGTGAAAAGATTCTGACTGCCGAAGCTTCAATTATCTAGTTTTAACCACTTGCCGACCGCACGCTTATACCGTGCGTCGGCAAAGTGGCAGCTGCAGGACCAGCGACGCAGTACTGCGTCGCCAGCTGCAGGCTGATTAATCAGGAAGCAGCTGCTCGTGCGAGCGGCTGCTTCCTGTCAATTCACGGCGGGGGGCTCCGTGAATAGCCTGCGGGCCGCCGATGGCGGCTCGCAGGCTAAATGTAAACACAAGCGGAAATAATCCGCTTTGTTTACATTTGTACGGCGCTGCTGCGCAGCAGCGCCGTAAGGCAGATCGGCGATCCCCGGCCAATCAGCGGCCGGGGATCGCCGCCATGTGACAGGGGACGTCCTGTCACTGGCTGCACAGGACGGATAGCGTCCTGTGCAGCCCAGATCTCCCGGGGGAGCAGGTAGGAGAGGGAGGGGGGAGAATGTCGCCGCGGAGGGGGGCTTTGAGGTGCCCCCCCCGCAACATGCCTGCAGGTAGGAGCGATCAGACCCCCCCTGCACATCATCCCCATAGGGGGAAAAAAAGGGGGGCGATCTGATCGCTCTGTGTGGCCGCGGATCTGTGCTGGGGGCTGCAGAGCCCACCCAGCACAGATCCAAACAAACAGCGCTGGTCCTTAAGGGGGGGTAAAGGGTGGGTCCTCAAGTGGTTAAAGGCTAGTTAATAGAGTGGGGCCGAACCTCCGATTTTCGGTTCGCGAACTTCCGCGTAAGGTTCGGTTCGCGTAAAAGTTCGCGAACCGCCATAGACTTCAATGGGGATGCGAACTTTGAAAAAAAAAAAATTATGCTGGCCACAAAAGTGATGGAAAAGATGTTTCAAGGGGTCTAACACCTGGACCCCCAGGTGGAGGAGTGGGATACATGCCAAAAGTCCCCGGGAAAAATCTGGATTTGACGCAAAGCAGCATTTTAAGGGCAGAAATCACATTGAATGCTAAATGACAGGCCTAAAGTGCTTTAAAACATCTTGCATGTGTATACATCAATCAGGTAGTGTAATTAAGGTACTGCTTCACAGCTGTTTGTGTAGTGACGGCCGTGCTGGACTGGTGCGCACCATGGCGAGAGTGCAGGTTTTGGTGGCTTTACAGCCCATATGGTCGCCTGGCTGATGTAGCTGAATGACAGAACAGTGACTGTCCAGCTGATCAAATTTGGTCTGACCACAATGAGGCAACGACCTTATTATCGTGGGTTTGCCCCCCGAGACACTCATCTAGGCGCCGGTCATTGCTTCATTGTGATACGCAAGCCCCTTCACCACGGCAAGGTAATGATCACGAAGGGGAATGGGCGCATGTACATGCCTTTTCTTTTGTTGTTGCAGCTGCCCGCAGTGCAGCCAGAAAAATTAGGCAGTCATGTACACGCACCAGCAAAATTATTACAGCGGCCGCTGCTAGCAGCGGCCTAAAAAATTCAGCAATCCGCCTGGAGTCCCGGACCCTGTTGGTGGTGGTGGCGGAGAAGGTAGTCAAGCGGCCTGCAGGCAGACATGCTGTGTGGAGGGACTGGGAGCGACTTAGTCTTCTTGGGGCAGGCCAGGCAGCCAGTCACACGGTGTGCAGGCAGAGATGCTGTGCGTGTGGGGACTGACTTAGTCTTGGGGCGGGCAGCAGCCCTCCGGGATCCATGCCTCATTCATTTTGATAAAGGTGAGGTACTTAACAGTTTTGTGACTTAGGCGACTTCTCTTCTCAGTGACAATGCCTCCAGCTGCGCTGAAGGTCCTTTCTGACAGGACGCTTGCGGCAGGGCAGGAGAGAAGTTGGATGGCAAATTGGGACAGCTCTGGCCACAGGTCAAGCCTGCGCACCCAGTAGTTCAAGGGTTCCTCATCGCTGTTCACAGCAGTGTCTACATCCACACTTAAGGCCAGGTAGTCGGCTACCTGCCGTTCCAGGCGTTGGTGGAGGGTGGATCCGGAAGGGCTACGGCGAGGCGTTGGACTAAAGAACGTCCGCATGTCCGACATCACCATGAGATCGCTGGAGCCTCCTGTCTTTGACTGCGTGGACACGGGAGGAGGATTAATGGCAGTGGTACCTTGCTGGCGTTGTGCTGTCACATCGCTCTTAAAGGCATTCTAAAACATAGTTGACAGCTTGTTTTGCATGTGCTGCATCCTTTCCACCTTCAGGTGAGTTGGTAACAGGTCCGCCACTTTGTGCCTGTACCGAGGGTCTAGTAGTGTGGCCACCCAGTACAGCTCATTCCCCTTGAGGTTTTTTATACGGGGGTCCCTCAACAGGCAGGACAGCATAAAAGACGACATCTGCACAAAGTCGGATCCAGATGTACCATGCATCTCCTCTTGCTCTTCCCCCCTGTACAGGTATACAGTGGCGGGTTCACTGAACAGAACAGGTATACAGTGGCAGGTTCACTGAACAGAACAGGTATACAGTGGCGGGTTCACTGAACACAACAGGTATGCAGTGGCGGGTTAACTGAACAGGTATACAGTGGCGGGTTCACTGAACACAACAGGTATGCAGTGGCGGGTTCACAGAACAGGTATGCAGTGGCGGGTTCACTGAACAGTACAGGTATGCAGTGGCGGGTTCACTGAACAGAACAGGTATACAGTGGCAGGTTCACTGAACAGAACAGGTATGCAGTGGCGGGTTCACTGAACAGAACAGGTATGCAGTGGCGGGTTCACTGAACTGAACAGGTATGCAGTGGCGGGTTCACTGAACAGAACAGGTATACAGTGGCAGGTTCACTGAACAGAACAGGTATACAGTGGCAGGTTCACTGAACAGGTATACAGTGGCGGGTTCACTGAACAGAACAGGTATGCAGTGGCAGGTTCACTGAACAGGTATACAGTGGCAGGTTCACTGAACAGAACAGGTATACAGTGGCAGGTTCACTGAACAGAACAGGTATACAGTGGCGGGTTCACTGAACAGAACAGGTATGCAGTGGCGGGTTCACTGAACAGTACAGGTATGCAGTGGCAAGTTCACTGAACAGGTATGCAGTGGTGGGTTCACTGAACAGGTATGCAGTGGTGGGTTCACAGAACAGGTATGCAGTGGCAGGTTCACTGAACAGGTATGCAGTGGTGGGTTCACTGAACAGGTATGCAGTGGTGGGTTCACTGAACAGGTATGCAGTGGTGGGTTCACAGTACAGGTATGCAGTGGTGGGTTCACAGTACAGGTATGCAGTGGTGGGTTCACTGAACAGGTATGCAGTGGTGGGTTCACAGTACAGGTATGCAGTGGTGGGTTCACAGAACAGGTATGCAGCCAGGAACAAGCTAAGCCTAACTAATCTTTCCCTATGAGAGACAGTCTGCAGCAGCTCGCCCTACTCTCACTAACGCAGGCACACGAGTGAGCTTAATGGCCGCCGCTGCCTGCCTTTTATTAGGTGGGGAGTGGCTCCAGGGGCTAGTGTAACCTAATTGGCTACACTGGGCCTGCTGACTGTGATGTAGAGGGTCAAAGTTGACCCTCATGGTGCATTATGGGGCGAACCGAACTTCCGCAAAACTTCGCCTGCGGGACGCGAACCACTGAAGTTCGCATGGAACCGTTCGCAGGCGAACCGTTCGGCCCAACTTTACTAGTTAAATACATCTGATGAATGCATTTTTGTTACAGCATGTATTATAATGACCTACTAGAAATGGTCAATTTTCCCAAACTAACAAACAAAAATCTGACGTTATGAACACAGTGTTACAAATCAGATCTACAGACCACACAGAATGACAAGACTGGAAGGTTATGAAACTACAGCTATGCCTTCTCCCTACCACACACACCATGTTCTCTGCCAGGGTACGGCCTTGGTCACAGGGGTGGCCATTCCATCTTTAAATAATACAGACTCAGCCTTGGGATTAAGCAAGTAATAATGAATTAACCTTCACAGTACTGACTATTAAATTGTAAGGTATTTTTCTCACTTTTACCTGGAGCTTAGAAAACGTGTCACATTTACGTTTCATTATAAGACATGGGCCTATATGCAATTAACTTTTTCTCCTGAGTTATCTCCTAGGAGAGATAGTTTACATATTCTCTTTAAATTAACTTTTAAGCATTTTACAATTGAAAATGTACCTAAAATTAGGTGAAAAACTATCAAAATTATTTTGAATATGTTGAATATGTTCTTACTTGTTGGTGGTTTAATAGGCTTTTTATGACAAGGTGTGAAAATACCGCTGTGGAGAAAACTCAAGAGAAAAAGTGAACTGCATATGGGCTATTTGTGGGGAAAATCATATTCATCTATGGCCTTTGGCTAAAGTGTAGTGTTCATTCAATTACACTCTCCACAGCAGACAAACGTGTCTACATTTTAAAGGGGCGCCTGGTAAAATGGGTGTGTGGTAATAGTGATAGTGGAATATAGGCAATTATATTGATATATTACTATCCCCTCAGTAACCTAATTCTTACATAAACACTCCCTTATCTACACCTAGTACTAACCTCCCCTCACCTACCCCAAACACTGACCTCCCTCCTATATATGCCACACACTAAACCCCTTTACCTACAGTACATACACCCACTCCCTTGCTGCTTTGTTGATAACTTGGCGCCTAAATGAAACTCCCCTCCCTGGCGCTCGGCTATTTATTAGCCGAGCACCTCCACCGATCCCCCATCACTCTACCAATAACCTAATTTACCCCCTACGCTTAGCTTTATTATAGCTGAGTGCTAATTACTAGTCCTCCGACGCTCCTCTGATAACACAATACCTAATTTATCAACCTGTGCTCTGTAATTATATAGCCAAACAGCTATTACTGATCTGCTGCTGCTGCGCCAATAGCTGGAGTTCAGCCCTACTATAGGCAAACTCTGACAGAAGCGTATCTAGAGGGGTGCAGGCATGGCTTGTGCCATGGACGCCGCAGCACCAAGGACGCCATGCCTGCCCTTGTGCTGTGCCGCCATGCCTGCCCTTTTGCTGTGTCACCATGCCTGCCACTGTGCCTCCCTGTCACTAAGGCCACAGATCAGATTAATTCTGTTATCTGGGGAACATGGCTACTTAGTTTATGTATGTAGGGTGCTCTTGGCTTAGTGTTAGAAAAGAGGACAGAGGGAATAAGAAGAGATTTTGCCAAAAAAGTAACTTCATCAATATCCTGAGCCAAAAAACACAGCCAGCCATAACACATGTACGCGAGAAGAGATGCTGTTTTTAAAGTGGAAGGGGGCTCTGACCAGAGGGGGGGGGGGTGCAATTTCAGTGTTTGCCTTATGCTCTATATTACCCAGATACGCCCCTGACCTCTGGTGCCCAAATGACATACTGTGCACCGCTATAGCTGCTTATTACATAACAGCCTATAGCAGTGCCCGAACTACTGTGACCCTGTAATGGAGCCAAGAGTTATTCAGTATTTAGCGCGATAACACAGATTTTAGCATACCCTGTACAAAGCAGTGATTAGAAACTGATTCTGTTAACTCACTTTGCTGAAAGACTAAAATGATGCAAACTACACAGGAAACTGCTGTGAATTCTCCCCATTTTGTGCACAGTGCTAACATCTACCAACATGCCAGATTGCAGAGACAACAAACAAGCTGCAGAAAGCAGGTACGGAACAGAAGTAACAGAAGCATTCTGTGGTGTCTGTTACTTCACCATGCAGATAATGCCACATTTTTTTAAAGTATGGCTTATGCCTGATCCTCAAGCTCTGCTGTCCGTGTGACAGCAGAGTAAGTGGGTGCAGCACCACGCAAATGGCGGTGCGAATGGCGAGAGCGATAAGCCTCGGTGGTGGGGCTGATTGGAATCTATGCCCTGGCAGCAATAAGCCACAAACAGGGTGTACGTTTCAATCATCAAGGTCTGGAAGCGGATGTGTACACACGTATAAGACAGTTCGGAAATGAGTGCTATACAAACGATGCTTACAGGCTAATAATCCATTCTTTTGCTATGGAGAAGGGAGGAAGAATGACCTGTGGTGCACGACGAAGGGGCTTCAAGCAGGTGGGGTAAATGAGTACATATTGTGCTGGTTCAATAAGGCGCTGGGAGTTAAAATATTAGTAATGCCATATTAATAGATACAAAAGACAATCAATCATGCTCTAATGGATAATCATAGTAGATACGTGGTGTGCAGGTCCCAAGCACCTGTATTCAATGCAACTCTGAAAACAATTCCTATTATGACCGCACTGATGTGGTGGAGAGGACAGCACAGAGGAGAAGCTTGGTGAAGGTGGTTTGATACACACTGGGAAGGTGGAGGTGCCTCGTGATAGAAGCTGGTTACGCTATGAGCCCTCTTGCCCTTTTCTTTTTCATGTTAACGTGATGGTCTGAGATGAAGGAGTGACGTATCTGGTTTAAATACTATTGATTGATGTATGATCGCCTCTTGTTGAAGTTCACAGCGGACCAGCTAGAGACGGTGATATTGAACTTGCACTTTTCCATCTTATAGACTTTGAGTGCGGTCATAATAGGAATGCCATATTACTGTACCAATATTTTACTATAGACTAACATGGTGCCTAATCTCACAATAATCCTCCCATCTTAGTGCCTAACACTAACCACCCCTCCTTCCTGATGCCTAACACTAACCACCCCTCCTTCCTGATGCCTAACACTCACCATACCTCATAGTGCCTAATACTAACCCCCCTCCTAGTGCCTAACACTAACCCCCCCTCCTAGTGCCTAACACTAACATTGCCTAACACACCCTTTCTATTTCCCTCCTCACTCCAAGCGCCCACATGACCCAATCTAAAGTAGCCGATCATTGATTGTAATCGACTGTCTACAAATAGATGATCAGCTACTCAAGGTACCCCTTATGTTATTCATTCTTATAGCCAATTGGCTCCTAATAGCCAATCGGCTATCTACTATCAGATGCACTGTGCACCCAAACCACCGACTGGTTGCCCGTTAGCCAGCATTTGCATAGGCATCTATGAGATACCATCTACAACTGACGCCCAAACAACCTATTCCCAGGGTAAGTTCTAACTAAGTTCGGCCTAACGTTGTACGAGACAATCTGGTGCTTCAGATCAAGGCTGCCATAGGCTAGATGCTCAGCAGAGGAGGCCCTGATCAACTGCCTCGGCAGAAAACCATCTAGAGCAGTAGTCCTCTAACTAAGGCCCGCGGGCCGAATGTGGCCCTGAGGCTTTTCCCCCACACTCACACACATACACACACACAAAATGTATTACTTAGATATGGTGCTTTCTACAATTCTTAAGCTCAATGTTATATTTTTCATATTATTTTATCTATACTCCGGCCCCCCAGCAGTCTGAAGTATGTTGTCCCGGTCCTTGACCGAAAATGTTTGGAGACCCCTGATCTAGAGTGTGTACGAGGCTTTTGAAAAAATTGATAAAATAAAAAAAATTATTAAGGTTAGTACCGGTAATTAGTGATTCTGCATCTATAGCTAAATCTATATAGTATCTCCACCAGGATTGTTTTGTTCTTTTTTTTTTCTTTTTTTAAAGTTTGATGGGAATTTGGGTTTGTTCACATCTAGGGGCATTTTCGGCATTTTTTCAAGCGCAGGCGATTTTCAAAATCGCCCTAAAAACACTTGTGCAATGATTCCCTATTAGAGAGTTCACATCTGAGCGGTTCGTTTCTTATCCGCTCAGCAAAGTGGTACCTGCACCATTTTTGAGGCGATTTTGCCTCAATGGAAGGTATAGGAAAAACACAAATGCTCACAAAACCTCTTTGTGCAGCAATTGCATTTGCGGTTTTAATAAATACATTGTATTTATTATTTTCCGGGTCAAAGAGTTCACTTCCCGACTTGCATAAGGGAGTGAATTAAAAAATTGCTCTGTAAAACCGCTTAGAAAATCGCTTAAAAAAAACGCAGCTCGCAGGCAAGCGGCGCGAGGCGCTAAAAAAATTGCACACAAAATTGCAAAACGCTTTTAGATGTGAACAGAGCCTCAGAGTATGTCTCCTTATGCACACAAAGTGCATGTAACCATAGGAAACATCTGTCACATATTTGGAGATCCTACTTGAACAAGTGCTAAATTGATGAGTGCAGGACTGTTTCCATCCCTACAGATGGTCTACTCTCCTACAAGTGTTTTCTCTTTTTTCCAGAAGAATGACAAAGCCTTTGGATGCACGCATCTTGGTAGACATCAGTTTTGTGCAATACACGGCTTTACCAAACAACGTTACAGACAGAATGCTTTTATAACCTTTGGATCTCTGCACATTCATGATTGGCTTTAATGATCACATCGTAATAGAATGTTATTATAAACTTTTGGAGTCAAACACAAAGATCTCTTGAAATGGACTTACATAGGTCTTTAGATCAGACCACAGGTCCTGTCAACAGCTAATTTGTATTTCTGCCAAGACTCATATCAGACTGACTTATTCTACTTGGGCTTTTTAAACATGGCTTTTAAAAGGGCAGCTCCACTATGTGGGGATCAGCAAAGCAGCATGTGATAGATTCAAGCTTATAAGTAGCAGTCGCCTGTTTTTCACCATTTCATCCAAGCTGCCATCACCTTTAGATATTCCCCGCTGTGTCAGATATCATATCTGCTGTAGTCCATCAGAAATAGCCGCTATCCAAGCACTTGAGGTGCAATATGGAAGACATCTAGTCAGGGCCGGCCCGCTCATGAGGCGGGGTGAAACATTTGCCTCAGGCGGCAGATCTGGGGGGGCGGCACCCGCCTGTCCATGTATGCTGGGGGCCGCCCTCCGAGCTGGAGGGGTAGCTGACAGAAAGGGGGTATTGGGCCTAGCGGTGGGGAGGGGGGGCGGACCCCCCCTCCCTCGCCTGGGTCCCCCGATTTGCGCTCCTCCTCCAGCGTTAAGTACCAGCCTGCATATGATGAAGAGACAACGGGCGTGGGAATCACTCACCTCTTCTGCGTTCCATCGTGTGCTACACTGACGTCACTTCCGGCAACGCCGCCCACTGTATTGTAAGTGGACGGCCTTGCAGGAAGTGACGTCAGTGGAGCGCACGATGGAACACGGAAGAGGTGAGTGATTCCCCCACCCGTTGCCTCTTCATCATATGCAGGCTGGTACTTAACGCTGGAGGAGGAGCCACCTCCCCACCGCTAGGCCCAATACCCCCTTTCTGCCAGCTACCCCTCCAGCTCGCCCCCCCACGGCGGGGGGGGGGGGGGGCGATTTTTTCAAATTTTGCCTCAGGCGGCATAAAGTCTAGGGCCGGCCCTGCATCTAGTATAACTTATTATGTATGTATTAGGAATAGGATTTATACATAAAATGTAGCCAAAAGTTGTTCACTTTAAAGAGACTCTGTAATTGAAAAAAAGTTCCCCTGGTAGGGGGAAGCCATTGGATCCTATTGAGGCTTCCGCTGTTCTCCTCCGTCCCACGGTGGTATCGCTGCAGCCCACGGAATGCACAGCCGACAATTTGTCAGGCTGTGCAATATTTACCTTTCCCTGTTCCAGCGGGGGGCACTGTTGCGGCTCTCCGCTCGGAAATAGGCAGAAAAAGCCAATCTCAGTCGGGTTCGCTCTACTGCGCAGGCGCAGGAGACTTGCGTCTGTGCAGTAGAGCGGACCTGTCTGGGATCGGCTATTTCCGCCTATTTCCGAGCCGAGAGACGCTACTTTCAGCCTGCGCTGGAAGGTAAATATTTACATGCCCACTGTTCGGAGGGGCACAGCGAGACCGCCATGGGACACATGAGGACGGGGGAAGCATCGATGTTACAAATTCTCTTTAAAGGACAACTGAAGTGAGAAGAATATGGAGGGTGCCATATTTATTTCCTTAATACCATTTGCCTGGCAGCCCTGCTGCTCTATTTGGCTAACATTGCCCAGAGTCTGAATCACACCAGAAACAAGCATGCAGCTAATCTTGTCAGATCAGAAAATAATGTCAGAAAATCCTTATCTGCTGTATGGTTATTCGGGGCCTGTGGCTAAAAGTATTAGAGGCAGAGGATCAGCAGGATAGCCAGGCAACTGGTACTGGAAGGTTCAGGGACGCTACAAAAAAAATAAAAATCCACATCCACTTGCCTGGGGCTTCCTCCAGCCCGTGGCAGGCAGGAGGTGCCCTCGGCGCCGCTCCGCAGGCTCACGGTGGTCTCCGGTGGGCGGCCCGACCTGGCCAGGCCGGCGGCCAGGTCGGGCCTCTTCTGCGCTCCATTGTTCGTTCCACGCTGGCGCGCTGATGTCATCGGACGTCCTCCGGGCTGTACTGCGTAGTGTCCCTGAACCTTACCTTTAAGAGGAAATAAATATGACAGCCTCCTCTCGCTTTAATTGCCATTTAAGGTTGCCACGAACAGTCTGAGGGCTCTTCGCAAGGGGGATGCTGAGTAGATTAATCTACAGCTGTGCAAACAATTTTTTACTATGAGGGATGCAAAAATGTGGAATACTGGGCCATATTCACTAAAGTTTGTTAAAGTTGACATGTGCAAAAATGCATGTCAATTTTACAGTTACTCATGCTGAAACAGTAGCGCAAGGCGCAAGACCTGCATTACTTAGGTAACGTGAGTGTAAATAGAGTTTACGTCGCAAGCTCTGTGAGAAGCGGGGATTGCCCACAACATGCATGAAAGCCTTGGGATTCTGTGATGATCGGTCCTCCTCTACCACTAATTACAGGGAAGTACCTTGTCTTATTATTCCTATTACTTCTTATTATTTACTAAAGCTCACATTACTGACTCTTTGCTATCACTCTATTTATTTCTATCCGGAAATCTATGTCCCTTAATTCCATTTAGGCTCTGTCCACACTACGTATGGTTGCAGAATGCAATCCATGGTCCAGCCTCCGGTGTTCAAAAACTGGAACGCAAACAGATCAGTGCTGTTCTTTTGCTGTCCATGGGGGGGAGCTGGAAGGGGTAGCAGCCAGGAAGGGAGGCAGCGGGCACAGCAGTGGGGAGGGGGGTTCGGACTTTTGTCTGTGTAGAGGAAGATCCGTTTTTGTATTGCCTTTCATTGCCCCTGCGTGTATCCGGGGTCCATGAAAAAACGGCAAATCAGGACTCTTCGTTCAGTTTTTTAAAATGGATCCCGCGGATCCGTTTTATGAAGTGTGTGAAGACAGCCGCTTATTTAAACCTTTAAATCAGGATGATACCATTTATTGGCTAACTACAAATGAATAAGAATAAACAAGCTTTCGGCCTTGCAGCCTTCGTCAGGTTTACATCCTGTTAGTTTGCAAGCTGGTGGTACAGACAGCTTATATACATGCAACATCAAAAGGGAAGACAGATATTTTTTTCAAGCATAAATACGTCATTAAGATGCCTAAATACAAACAGACCATCTAAATGGGGTAAGATAAGGATCCTTGTTTACTTAATTGCTCACAGACCTGGTATTAGGATTGACCCAGAGGTATTGTAAATTCTTAGTTCACAAGTTCAGCTAGAGTGGCAGAGACAGTTCATATATCATCAATCTCATACCAATATAGAAAGTTGTCCTTATTCAAACCCTTCTGCACAGCTTTGAACCAATGTATAAATTTTGTTTCTGCTATTAATCGGTCATTTGACGTTTTGAAGCCGCCCTTCAGGGCAGTGACACGAAGATCATCCATGCTGTGTCCGTTGGACCGAAAGTGTGTAGCAACTGGGAGTCCAGATTTGGTATCATTAATAGTGTGCCTGTGTCCATTCATACGTTTGCGCAGTGTTTGTCCAGTTTCTCCCACGTACATAACATTGGGGCATTTAGCACACATGATCAGATATACCAGATTGGTGGACCCACAGGAAAATTTACCTTGTACTCTGTACTCCTGTAGTGAACCTGGTATCGTTACCCTGTCAGTGGAGTAAATGTGTCTGCAGGTCCCACATATTTTTTGTCGGCAGGGTGATGTTCCGTTTTGTTGAGGCCTATTCAAAGAGCTCCTGACAATCATCTGTTTTAGATTGTGTGGTTGCCGAGATGACAAGAGTGGAGGTTTAGGGAATATCGTTCTCAGTCTGTGATCCTTGTGTAAAATGGGATGAAGTTCCTTAGCAATCCTCCTTAAGATTTCCAGGTGTGGGTTGTAGGTGACAACCAAAGGGACACGTTCCTCTTTCTGGTTTTGCTTATATTTCAGGAGTTCAGTTCTGGAGATGTTGCTGGCTTTCCTGATTTGGGCCTCAGCCATGGGAGGACTGTAACCTTGTTTAATGAAAGTGTTCTTAAGGTGATCCAGGTGCTTGTCTCTGTCCATCCTGTCAGAACAAATCCGGTTGTACCTTATAGCTTGGCTGTAAATTATAGAGTTCTTAATGTGCTTGGGATGAAAACTGTCATATCTTAGGTTTGTGGGACGGTCTGTAGGTTTGCGATACACAGAGGTTTGTATGTTGTTACCCCTGATGTATATGGTGGTGTCCAGAAAGTTAATCTCTGTGTGAGAGTAGGTAAGTTTCAATTTGATTGTAGGATGGAAGGCATTGAAGTTCCTGTGGAACTGGAGAAGATCATCCTCACTTGCGGACCAGATGATTAAAATATCATCAATGAAGCGGAAGTAGGCCAAGGGTTTTATGCCACAAGCATTGAGGTATTCCTCTTCGATTTTGGCCATGAATAGATTTGCATACTGTGGAGCGAATCGCGAACCCATTGCCACGCCCATCTGCTGTAAATAGAGGTCCTGTCCAAAAGTGAAATAATTATGAGTGAGAATGAATTTGATCAGTCCAGTAATAGGCTTTACAGGTATGCCCTGACCCTGAAGATATTTACGGCAGGCCGCAATACCATCATCATGGGGAATGTTCGTGTACAGGGACTCTGTGGAGATATATTGAGGTGCTGATGATATTAAGGATAACAGGAACATATTTCCTTCATTTTTTGACTGTAACATATGGGATTGTCTGTTAGCCAGTCTTCCTGGAATTCCGTATAAAGTGTAAATTACCTATCATTGTCTGCTTCTAATGAGGAAACCCTTAATTAGACAGTTGCTGTGAAGCCTATACAGGTGGTCAGACCATGTTGTCTGAATAATGCCTCAGATGTGTATTGGGCTTGGGAGTAATTGGTCACCTGGCCAGAGTAAACTGAAGTCTGTCTAATGTAATTCTGTATGTAGATGTCCATTACCTCTGCCCCATTGTCCAGCAGGGGAAACTGTGTCTACTGCTAATTACCTGCCAATTGAGGAAGAATAGGCTGGTCGGCATGGCTTTTGAGTCTGGTGTCAGCCATTGGGGACAAGGCAAGCCTGCTAGAGTCTTGGGGGCAGGGGGAAGCTGACACCTGAATGTTTGAAATGTATTTGACAGCCTACTGGAAATTATTGAAGAGGTGAAGTCCTTTTGATACCATTTTCTACCTGTGGAAATTGAATTATTGGTGGAGTTGAAAAGCCTCATTTAACAATCTCTTGATGTAAAGACATTGTAACCTGGGGAAATTGGGCTAAGGAAGTCTTTTGTTGGGTGTGTGGACTATAGTGGATGTTGGATCTCTGGAAATCCAATTATGACTGAGGATGTAATTAAATCCAGCTTCCCCCCCCGTCCACACAGGCTTACAGCCTCGAGGCGAATATTTCATTATAAAAACCAGGGGACAGCTACCTCAAATCAGTTCTCTTCTGACGGTAGTGGCAGCCGGTCTCCTGGCCCAAGCTAGTGAACTCCTGGTCTAGCCAGACTGTGTCCGTCCACACCAAAGTCCACGATTCTTCTATCGGGATCCCTTTATTTTGGTAAGCAAAATCGCTTTGTGTGTTATCTTTGTAACTTTATCTTGTAACTATTTTTACTTTGTTTTTTGTAATTTTTCTGTATATATTAAGTTCTGCACTGTTCTATGTTTTTCTGGAATATTAAATTATTATTTAATAAGCTTGACTTCTGCCGTACTAAACTAACACTCATAGCCTAGAAGAGACTGAAGTGTAACCGTGTATAAGTTTCATGCCTAATTGTACGCTTGAGCAACACTACCGTATGAAATTGTAATTGCATTGTGTGTGGGGGCGTTTGTCATACGTTGGCCTAAGCGCGCAGCTGACCCAACGTACGAACAACGCCAGTGCGAGTAGCGACAGCAGAGTGGCTAACAGTATCGTTCGGAACGACTGTTAGTGGGTCTTTGCTTCACGACAGTGTAAGATTGCAACTGTGTGTGTGTGTGTGGGTGCGTGGCGTTCCCGTATTTGGCCTAAGCGCAAAGCTGACCCAAATACGAAAACGCGGAGTGCGCGCTGAGGACTCGACAGCAGAGTGGAAGTGTCTAGCGAACAGCTAGTGGTGGCAGTGAGAAGTGTTTGAGGGGTTCCAGCCTTGTTTGTAGCTTAAATAAGGCTGTTCCCCGCTTAATCTGGTCAAACCCGCAGTCGGGAACCGTATACGCAGGCGTGCCGCGGGCCGGTTCCTGACATAATTGGCTGGCAGTGGTGGCATCGTTTAGTACATTAGTACGCAGTTTAGCTCGCTATTCTGAGTACTAAAGGCTGGAAGCTTGCTAGAAGCAACTAGCCTACAGAAGTCTACTCAGTGCAGAATCTATATACGTTTTTTTTTGTTCAAAGATACACACTTGGTGTTTTGCTTTCCCTTCCCCCCCCTTTTTTTTTTTTTTTTCTTTTATTTTTTGCAACACGATGGCTCAGAAAGCATCCAGCTATGCAAGGCAAAACAAGGAGATACTACTCAACCTGTGTGAGCACAAAGGCATCGAGACGGTGAGCGGCCAGACTAAGGAGCAGTTAGTTCGTGCGCTCGAGGAGCATGATGCGGCAGAGCAAGCCCGTGCTTCAACGTCAGCGGATGCAGCTCACGACACGACAGAGGAGGAATCGCTCCTGCCACAGAATGCGAGTGGAGACGATGTCCTGGATGATCCACCGAACTTGGAGATGACATCTCTGGAAGCCGACCTACAGCTACTAGGTTCGGCTGAGCCCGAACTGCGCCTAAAGCTGATCCTACTGCACCGACAGGCAGAGAAGGAACACGCGGAACGGCGACACCAGGCCGAGAGGGAAAGACACCAGGCCGAGAGGGAACAAGTTGCACAGCGACACCAGCTGGAGCTGGCTAAACTTCAGCAGCAGAACCGGTCTGCTGGACCCGCAGAACGCGAAGGTGAGCGAGTCCACAGAATCCCCCTGGATAAGTTCCCCGCTATGGACAAGGACTCTGACATAGACACTTTCCTACAGGGGTTTGAAAGGACTTGTCGGCAGTATGGGGTGCCCCGTGAGCAGTGGGCAAGATACCTCACACCAGGGCTGAGAGGCAAGGCCCTGGAGGCGTTTGTGAGTCTCCCCCAGGAGGAAGAAACAGACTTTGAGGCGATTAAGAAAGCCATCATTGCGCGATACCACCTCACGCCAGAGGTGTATCGAAAACGTTTCAGGACAGTGCAGCGAGGTCCTAATGACAGTTACCTGGATCATGCATGCAACCTGCGCACTGCCTTCCAGCAGTGGGTAAAAGGACTGGCGGTTGAGACCTTTGATGCCCTGCAGGAACTGATAATAAAAGACCAGTTCCTCCACACTTGTCCTGTTGAGGTCCGGCAGTTTGTACGGGACCGAGAGCCAAAGACCGTGGATGAGGCCGCGAAAGTTGCTGATGCCTACACGTCCAATCGAGCATCTGATTTTCGGAGGACTACGGCGCCCAGCTGGAAGGGAGAAAAGCCTGCGAGACCTTCTCCTCTGAGCACCCAGCGAAGCCAAGTCCCGCAGCCGCCTGGAGGTAGAACAGCCACCGTTGACACTCGGAGATGTTTTGCCTGTAACAAACCGGGTCACATCAGTGCTACGTGCCCAGAAAAGAAGAAGGAAGCCCCAAACTCTGGCGGGGCCCGGAATGCGTTGTGTGCCACCCGGAATGCAGGTAGCTATGCAGAGAATCTGCAACCTGTCACGGTTGGTGATACAGTTACCACCGGTCTAAGAGACACTGGAGCAGAGGTGACTCTAGTGCACCCCCAGCTTGTGAACCCTGAGGAGTACATTCCTGGCAAGACTATGGCTGTCAAAGGAGTTGGGGGCGTCACCCCTGCCATACCCACCGCCTTGGTCCACCTGGATTGGGGGGCCGGCAGCGGAATGAAAGAAGTGGGGGTAACGGATGCCATCCCCACGAACGTTTTGTTGGGTACTGACCTGGGACGGTTAGTGGCCCGGTATGAGCCTACTCCAAACCCCGTGGAGCCTGCATCCCCCGCAGAAGTTCAGGACTCTTGCAAGGTACTGTGTGATAATGCTGTGCAAGCGGGGAGTGCTGGTGAGGCCCCAGGGGCTACGGACTGTGTACTAGGAGCCAGCCCTAGTGAGTCTCCAGTGCCCAGGCCTGGAGGAGGACATGTTGTTACCATGAATGCAGATAATGTTGATGTAAAATGTGATGTGTTGCATAATGACATGTGTACAGTGAACGTTCCGTCAGCTGCAGTGGTGACCCGCAGTGCTCACCGGGCTGCAGCAGACGAATTGTCCACTGAAGGGGCTGATGTCACTGGGTCGGGCTCTTCCACTTCAGAGCTTGGCTCTGAGGACCCAGAGGCCTCTCAGTTTGCCACCTCCCTGGTGCCTGTGGCCGACAGCGCTGAGTTCTCCGAGGCTGTGCGACTTGATAGCAGCCTGGAAGAGCTCAGGAGTCTGGCGGACAGGGCACCGGTGGAGGGCGACAAAGTGAGGGTGTACTGGGAACACGGCAGACTGTACAGAGAGGTTATTCCCTCTGAGCCGTCTGAAGTGGAGGAGGCCGACCGGCAGTTGATTGTTCCCCACAGGTACAGGGAGCAGCTATTGAGAATAGCACATGAGGTGCCCCTGGCTGGTCACTTGGGGATCCGCAAGACCAAATCCCGGCTTGCCCACAATTTTTATTGGCCCCACATGGGGACAGATATTGCTGATTTTTGCCGGTCTTGTGTCGCCTGTCAGCGGGTCGGCAAAGCTGGTGACACCGACAAAGCCCCACTGAGGCCCTTACCCATAATAGAGGAGCCCTTCCAAAGGGTTGCTGTTGACATAATTGGGCCTCTAGCGATACCCAGCAGCACAGGGAAACGTTTCATTCTCACGGTGGTAGATTATGCAACTCGCTACCCTGAGGCTGTAGCCCTGAGCTCCATACGGGCAGACAAGGTTGCGGACGCATTGGTGCGCATTTTCTCACGGGTCGGTTTTCCCCGCGAAATGCTCACCGATCACGGCCCGCAATTCATGTCGCGCCTAATGGAATGCCTCTGTAAACAAATGCAGGTAGAACACATCATGGCCAGCCCTTACCACCCCCAGACAAATGGGTTATGTGAGCGGTTCAATGGTACTCTGAAACAGATGCTAAGGGTGTTTGTTGAATCGCAAGGGAGAGACTGGGAGCGATACCTGCCCCACTTGCTGTTTGCCTATCGTGAGGTGCCCCAGGCATCCACCGGGTTCTCACCCTTTGAGCTATTATATGGGAGGAGGGTACGCGGACCCCTCGATCTCATTCGAGAGGTCTGGGAGGGGCAGGATATGGGCCACGGGGTCTCCATAGTGGAATACGTTCTGAAGTTCCGGGAAAAGATGGACACCCTGGTGGGGTTAGTGCGAGAGAATCTGACTCAAGCCCAGGCCACCCAGAAGCAGTGGTATGACCACGGGGCTAGGGAGAGAGTTTATGAGGTAGGTCGCAAGGTATGGGTCCTAAACCCGATGCGACAGAATAAGCTGCAGGCCGCTTGGGATGGGCCCTATACCATACATAGGAAGATTAGTGATGTGACCTATGTGGTCGCGCTGGATGACCGAGGTAAGCAGCTGAAAACATACCATGTAAATATGTTAAAGGAACATCATGCTAGAACCGCTTGCGCTCTCCCTGTCTGCAGTTTGCTACCGGACGGTGAAGCAGAGGCCCTGGTTGACATCCTGGCATCCACCCAGGAAACCGACTCTGTTACCGAGGTGCAGATCAATCCGGAGTTGACAGCAGAGCAGCAGGCTGGGCTATCTGATGTGCTGATCCTTTACCGTGGTACCTTTACAGCCCGCCCTGGTCTGACCAGCCTGGCTGTACACCATGTTGACACCGGAAATAACAAGCCGGTTAGACAGTCAGCCTATAGAGTCTCCCCTGAGGTTCAGGCCCACATCAGCAAGGAGATTGAGGAAATGCTGTCACTAGGGGTGATCCAACGGTCGCACAGC
Organism: Hyperolius riggenbachi; assembly: GCF_040937935.1. Classification (NCBI taxonomy): domain Eukaryota; kingdom Metazoa; phylum Chordata; class Amphibia; order Anura; family Hyperoliidae; genus Hyperolius; species Hyperolius riggenbachi. The sequence goes on along the minus strand of NC_090647.1, from coordinate 448,815,990 downwards.
GCATGGGCATCACCTGTAGTGCTAGTACCCAAACGGGACCAGACCACTCGGTTCTGTGTAGATTATCGAAAACTAAATTTGATAACTGCATCAGATGCTTACCCAATGCCGAGGGTCGACGAATTGTTAGATAAGCTAGCTGGTGCGCAATATCTAACAATCGTGGATTTGAGTCGGGGATACTGGCAGGTCCCTCTAACAGCTGAGGCACGGGAGAGGTCTGCCTTTATCACCCCCTCAGGTCTGTTTGAGTTTAATGTGATGCCTTTTGGGATGAAAAACGCCCCAGCCACCTTCCAAAGGGTTGTAAATGGTCTCCTGGAGGGTTTGGAACACTGCGCTGTCGCCTACCTAGATGACATCGCCGTGTTTAGCGCCAACTGGAACGACCACTTAGCGCAGCTGTCACAGGTTTTGGGGCGCATCACTGCAGCAGGACTAACAGTCAAGCCTAGCAAGTGTCAGATAGGCATGAAACAGGTACAGTACCTGGGACATGTGGTGGGGGGGGGGAGAGCTTCGTCCAGATACTGGGAAGGTAGATGCCATTGTGTCCTGGCCCACCCCCCACACGAAGAAGCAGATTCAGTCCTTCTTAGGGACTGCGGGGTACTATAGAAAGTTTGTCCCCAGCTACAGTGCCCTCGCCAAGCCCTTGACAGACCTCACAAAAAAGAAGCTGCCCAAGCAGATTCTCTGGACACCAGAATGTGAACAGTCATTCACAGCTCTGAAGAGGGCCCTAGCCAGCCCTCCCGTGTTGCAAGCGCCAGACTTCAGCCGACGGTTTGTAGTCCAGACGGACGCCTCAGCCTTTGGCCTAGGTGCTGTATTAAGCCAGGTAAACCAAACTGGGGAAGAACATCCGATTCTGTACTTAAGTCGGAAGCTGCTACCCCGGGAGGTAGCTTACGCCACCATAGAGAAGGAGTGCTTGGCAATTGTATGGGCCCTACAAAAGCTGCAGCACTATCTCTACGGTCGTGTATTCACCGTCGTAACCGACCACAACCCTCTTAGTTGGTTACATCGGGTTTCTGGGGACAATGGAAAACTGCTGAGATGGAGCTTAGTTCTCCAACAATATAGCTTCACCATTCAACATAGGAAGGGGAGCAATCATGGGAATGCTGATGGGCTGTCCCGTCAAGCAGAACCAACAGTGTAGGTGCAGGCAGGATGATCTGGGAAGATCATCTGCCTTGCACCAAGTTAACGGCGGAGGTGTGGAGATATATTGAGGTGCTGATGATATTAAGGATAACAGGAACATATTTCCTTCATTTTTTGACTGTAACATATGGGATTGTCTGTTAGCCAGTCTTCCTGGAATTCCGTATAAAGTGTAAATTACCTATCATTGTCTGCTTCTAATGAGGAAACCCTTAATTAGACAGTTGCTGTGAAGCCTATACAGGTGGTCAGACCAAGTTGTCTGAATAATGCCTCAGATGTGTATTGGGCTTGGGAGTAATTGGTCACCTGGCCAGAGTAAACTGAAGTCTGTCTAATGTAATTCTGTATGTAGATGTCCATTACCTCTGCCCCATTGTCCAGCAGGGGAAACTGTGTCTACTGCTAATTACCTGCCAATTGAGGAAGAATAGGCTGGTCGGCATGGCTTTTGAGTCTGGTGTCAGCCATTGGGGACAAGGCAAGCCTGCTAGAGTCTTGGGGGCAGGGGGAAGCTGACACCTGAATGTTTGAAATGTATTTGACAGCCTACTGGAAATTATTGAAGAGGTGAAGTCCTTTTGATACCATTTTCTACCTGTGGAAATTGAATTATTGGTGGAGTTGAAAAGCCTCATTTAACAATCTCTTGATGTAAAGACATTGTAACCTGGGGAAATTGGGCTAAGGAAGTCTTTTGTTGGGTGTGTGGACTATAGTGGATGTTGGATCTCTGGAAATCCAATTATGACTGAGGATGTAATTAAATCCAGCTTCCCCCCCCGTCCACACAGGCTTACAGCCTCGAGGCGAATATTTCATTATAAAAACCAGGGGACAGCTACCTCAAATCAGTTCTCTTCTGACGGTAGTGGCAGCCGGTCTCCTGGCCCAAGCTAGTGAACTCCTGGTCTAGCCAGACTGTGTCCGTCCACACCAAAGTCCACGATTCTTCTATCGGGATCCCTTTATTTTGGTAAGCAAAATCGCTTTGTGTGTTATCTTTGTAACTTTATCTTGTAACTATTTTTACTTTGTTTTTTGTAATTTTTCTGTATATATTAAGTTCTGCACTGTTCTATGTTTTTCTGGAATATTAAATTATTATTTAATAAGCTTGACTTCTGCCGTACTAAACTAACACTCATAGCCTAGAAGAGACTGAAGTGTAACCGTGTATAAGTTTCATGCCTAATTGTACGCTTGAGCAACACTACCGTATGAAATTGTAATTGCATTGTGTGTGGGGGCGTTTGTCATACGTTGGCCTAAGCGCGCAGCTGACCCAACGTACGAACAACGCCAGTGCGAGTAGCGACAGCAGAGTGGCTAACAGTATCGTTCGGAACGACTGTTAGTGGGTCTTTGCTTCACGACAGTGTAAGATTGCAACTGTGTGTGTGTGTGGGTGCGTGGCGTTCCCGTATTTGGCCTAAGCGCAAAGCTGACCCAAATACGAAAACGCGGAGTGCGCGCTGAGGACTCGACAGCAGAGTGGAAGTGTCTAGCGAACAGCTAGTGGTGGCAGTGAGAAGTGTTTGAGGGGTTCCAGCCTTGTTTGTAGCTTAAATAAGGCTGTTCCCCGCTTAATCTGGTCAAACCCGCAGTCGGGAACCGTATACGCAGGCGTGCCGCGGGCCGGTTCCTGACAGACTCCACGTCCATCGTGGCCAGTATGGTTCCCTCAGGTACTGGGCCGATGGCTGTCAGTTTGTTCAGGAGGTGGGTGGTATCCTGTAAGTAGCTGGGTCTTTTACAGACAAGAGGTTTCAAGATGTTTTCCAGCCACCCTGAGATGTTCTCTGTAAGAGTTCCGCTCCCTGAGATTATGGGCCTGCCTGGGTTTCCCTCTTTGTAGTTAGCCAATAAATGGTATCATCCTGATTTAAAACTTCTTGCTTTTACTGATGGCTAACACGGTACAATACCCTACTGCTACTATTATTTAAACCTTGGAATCCATGGCTCTGCTTTTGGTCTGGTTTTGAGTTGTGTATTATTGTCTGCACTAGCACTTTACTGCAAATTGCACTTTATAATATCACTAAAAATGACTGACCCTGGCCCCTTACAATTTTGATGACTATTAATTGCTTTTAAGCTTTTGTTTGTTTATTTATCCCCCCCCACCCCGATAAATAGCGCCAGGCTAGCGACAATCCTGGGTTGCGGCGTAGCTTCTGATTGGAGGAAGCTAGCGGCGGGGGGAACCACGCTATGGAGGAGGCGGGGGAGGCGATGCGGGGAAAACTGATTGACAAGCTGCCAGGTAAACATCAGGCTAGCGACAAGCAGATGCAATTGATAACAAACGATTGTTAAATAGAAGTCACACACATATCAAAAGACTGTGCACTTTTTTTCCTAAAGGAGCTACTATAGTGGAAGTTGCCATATGGGTAACTATTTGATAGCACACGCTTATGCGCGCACTCACACATGGGCAGTACGGAGCCGCCCATCTTCGGAAGCACTTGGTTACATGACTGCTTCCGAAAGCCGCCCGAGGCAGAAATTAAACAGGGTGACGGTGCTGAACCAAGGGATAGAAGAGAGGACAGGGAAGGCTCTATTGCAGGGGTCTCAAACTCGCGGCCCTCGATACAATATTTTGTGGCCCTCGCAGGCAAAAGCTTCCTTGTAGTTCGCTTCAGTGCTCCCAAGTAATCCGCATCCCCGCCGCTAAACGAGGGCTGCAGAGCCCCCAAATCGCCCAGGGGACAATCCGCTGGCATTTACTGGAAGGGGCAGAGCTTTCAGCTTCATCTCTGCCCCTCCTGACGTCAATCACCGCACGGATCGCCACCTCTCCCCGCCCCTCTCTGTGAAGGAAGAGTGAGAGGGGCGGGCAGAGGTGGCGATGCGCCGCGATTGTGAAATTCCTTATGCGGCCCAGCCTCATCCTGACTTTGCCTCCTGCGGCCCCCAGGTAAATTGAGTTTGAGACCCCTTGTCTATTGGATGCAGAGCCTTCCCTGTCCATATGTAAGTATCTAACCTTTTTTTTTCTGGGGGGGAAGAGAGGAAGGTTTTTTTTTTTTTACACACACTTTAAGTTTCTTCTTCAGGCATGATGACACAGAACTGGATCAGAACTGTATAAAAGTAATGTAACATAGAGAGAATCCAGAATTACCTAAACCACTTTTGTTGTTATATCTTTGGATTCTCTCCATGACTAAAGGCCGTACACACTGTTGACTGCTGTTGCCTGTCGGGATTGGCACCAGATCTCTCGGTGACATCGCTGGGCCAACATTGACAGACGCGAAGTCAGCTGTATAGCTGACAATGTGCTCTGTTGCTATGTAGGTGGGCGGAGGGAGAACAAAGTGGTGCATACGTGACATTATCGGCCACCTCAAACGACTTTGATCATGCGTGTGATGAGCCTTAGCATCAGACCACATACAACTGGCAATAAAGGCATCAAAAAAATCAACAGGCTCATGAAAAAACAGATCACAAAGCAGCAAGGTGACATAGTGGTTAGGTTAGCGCTCTCACCTTGCAGCGCTGAGTCTCCGGTTCGAATCACAGCCAAGGTACTATCTGCATGGAATTTGTGGCTGTGTGGGTTTCCTCCAGTTAACTCCCACATCCCAAAAACATGCAGATAAGTTAATTGGCTTCCTAAAAATTGACCATAGACTACAATACATACACTACACAATACAGATAGACTATAGCAGGGATTAGATTGTGAGCTCCTCTGAGGGACATTTAGGGACAAGACTATATATTCTGTGCAGCGATGCGAAAGATGTTGGCTATATACAAATACCAAATTATAATAATGATCATAAACAATTGTATGATCTGTAAAATATCCCATGTCTGTAAGCTATGCCCTACAGACATGGAATAAAATAAGTAGTGCCATCATGGGCGATCCCAAGACTTTATCCTTGTGTGTGTACTTACACCAATCTAGCTGAAAGTGATGTCAAATATTTTTCCTACTAGATCAGCTGGAGTTGGAGGTTTTGTGTCACATTCCAGGACGCATTAAGAACAATGCCAAATGCAGTGTGTACACACCATTAACCCCAGAGACTTAATACCATGTCTAAGAGAGATGGAGACTTCTCCTATATTGTATGACAAGTGAAACATGAAAAGCAAGCGGGTTTTGGCAAAGGCCTGTGGTTGCTTTATTATCCAACAGACAAAACATGAGATTTTTTTCCCCTTTTCTTATACAAGTTTGGCTAGAGCACGTTTTTTCAAGGCTGTTATGGACAATCTCGATTTATATAATAAAAAACAGACAGGAAAGTATGCGCCTTGGCGTAAAATATCAGCTGCAAGCCAGAAAAGACACATAGATTGTGCCTGTTTTCATATATCATAAAACAATGGAGCATGTGAAAAACAGACACAAACTAGGCCTGAGGACCCCCTTGGACAGCATACAAGGTTGGCTTTCACAATATCTGTCTGCCAATCACTGTGTTCCTGGCATTTCAAAAATAAATAACAACGATGTCCCATTTTTTTAAGCCAAGAAGGACTGTTTATGAGTTTAATTTTATTAAACAAAAAGCTAATTGAATTCTCAACACAAATTAAAAATTGTCTAAACTATTGGAAAAATGTACACAAAAATGAGTGTTAGTTTATGACTATGCATCCATTAAAATAGTAGGGCTGCAAGCCTAGCTGCGGGCCATGAGGTTCCTTCAGGTATTTAATATGTGATTCCCAGTCCCCGAGGGTGTTAGGCCCCAGGCAATTGTCAGAGAAAAAAATTATAAAAATGACTACAACCTCAAATAAATACTGTATTCACCAGTCCAGCCCCCTTCAGTGACTTATTAACCACTTGAGGACCGCGGGCTTTACCCCCCTTAAGGACCAGACCCTTTTTTTCCATTCAGACCACTGCAGCTTTCATGGTTTATTGCTCGCTCATACAACCTACCACCTAAATGAATTTTGGCTCATTTTCTTGTCACTAATAAAGCTTTCTTCTGGTGCTATTTGATTGCTGCTGCGATTTTTACTTTTTATTATATTTATCAAAAAAGATATGAATTTAGTCAAAAAAAATGATTTTTTTTGACTTTCTGTGCTGACATTTTTCAAATAAAGTAAAATTTCTGTACACATGCAGCACGAAAAATGTGGACAAACATGTTTTAAATAAAAAAAAAAAACCCATTCAGCCTATATTGATTGGTTTGGGTAAAAGTTATAGCGTTTACAAACTATGGTGCAAAAAGTGAATTTTCCCATTTTGAAGCATCTATGACTTTTCTGACCACCTGTCATGTTTCATGAGGGGCTAGAATTCCAGGATAGTATAAATACCCCCCAAATGACCCCATTTTGGAAAGAAGACATCCCAAAGTATTCACTGAGAGGCATGGTGAGTTCATAGAAGATTTTATTTTTTGTCACAAGTTAGCGGAAAATGACACTTTGTGACAAAAAAGAAAAAAAAAGTTTCCATTTCTGCTAACTTGCGACAAAAAAAAAAAAAATGAAATCTGCCACGGACTCACTATGCTCCTCTCTGAATACCTTGAAGTGTCTACTTTCCAAAATGGGGTAATTTGTGGGGTGTGTTTACTGTCCTGGCATTTTGGGGGGTGCCTAATTGTAAGCACCCCTGTAAAGCCTAAAGGTGCTCATTGGACTTTGGGCCCCTTAGCGCAGTTAGGCTGCAAAAAAGTGCCACACATGTGGTATTGCCGTACGAAGTAGTATAATGTGTTTTGGGGTGTATTTTTACACATACCCATGCTGGGTGGGAGAAATATCTCTGTAAGTGACAATTGTTTGATTTTTTTTTACACACAATTGTCCATTTACAGAGATATTTCTCCCACTCAGCATGGGTATGTGTAAAAATACACCCCAAAACACATTATACTACTTCTCCTGAGTACGGCGATACCACATGTGTGGCACTTTTTTGTACCCTAACTGCGCTAAGGGGCCCAAAGTCCAATGAGTACCTTTAGTATTTCACAGGTCATTTTTGTTTCAAGACTACTCCTCACGGTTTAGGGCCCCTAAAATGCCAGGACAGAATAGAAACCCCACTAATGACCCCATTTTAGAAAGAAGACACCCCAAGGTATTCCGTTAGGAGTATGGTGAGTTCATAGAAGATTTTATTTTTTGTTACAAGTTAGCGGAAATTGATTTTAATTGTTTTTTTTAATGTCTACTGTCACTGGAGCCCTCGTGGCTGACCGCACTTAGCCTTCTAAACGGTGCCAGCGCACAGATCGTGCGAACTCTGGTCGCAGTCAATGCGCAGGAACCGTTAAGAATTAGCCGCAGACAACTCAGAAGGAAGCCTGTGAGACACGGGTGATTACCACTTCACCCACTGGTTCAGAGTAAACTGCCACCACCGCGGTTATCATGGGACCGTGGGGCCCACTAACTGACTGACTAATCCTGCGGATAAAACGGTTAAACACACGATATTCTGTCTAGCCAACAACAAACAAACAGTAGCGTATCTTCAGAGACCCAGGATCATTTCTGTGTGTGCTGATAAGCAGGGTAGCGAAACAGTGAATGACTTGGAGGAAGTCTTTTATTCACAGCAATATAAATAATTAATATATACAGACAATTATTAAAATCAACAATTATTAAAACAGTAATAGCCAGTATGAAAAATAAAAGAAGGGAGAAAAATACTTAGTTCCTGGAAAGATGTCCTTATTGTGGGAAGAATCATAAAGTTCTTGGTTTCAAAGTCCAGAGTTCAGACCAGGTGGATGCCAGCATATCCTCGAGCTGGCATCGGATGAGTGCAAGATGTTTCAGTGTGGAGGACACTGAGTTTGGGTCCTCAGCCATTCTTATGCCCCTGCTTCAGTAGGAGGGAGTGAGGGCGGGGAGCCATACACCCCCTTCAAAGATGAGATGAGCCCTCCCCTTGTACTGGGGCTAGAAATCATATCTACCCATATATGGGCTCTATCTCACAGAACCGTACAGGTCAGGGCAGATTTATTAACATTTTCAGGTCTGTCTCGATTTACCCAGCGCCCTGATACCAGACATGAGGGGTGGGACCCCTGTGGTATCATCAGGGCATTTTCAAACTGCCTAACTGGCAGTCCTTACCTCAGAATGTTCTGAAACTTCCTCAGAACCAGCACCGGGGCTCATGCTACACTTCCCCCACGTTTGGCGAAGCTGCCATCTCAGGAACCCCAGAAATATGACAGATCTGGGAAGTTATGGATTATGCCATGAGACTGGGGTTGTGTTCTAGCTGCTAACAGCTGACTTTCCTTTGATCTTTACTAGGGAGCAAAGTGTCAAGACCTCCCGTGGATTCGTAGCCTGCTTGGCTGCACCTAGGCATCCTTTGGTTAATTAACATCTCCATGAGATCAGCTAAGTGTCACCTGGTTCCCAGAACCAAAAGGGAAATTGTGCCTTCCACAGGGAATATGTCCAAGCTAATTAACACCTTCCCCCCAGGCTGTCACTTCAGCTAAGACAGATCCCCCAGCTGTTCCTGGGCATAGGGATACTACACGTCAAATCTTGGTTCTATTGATCTGAGGCGCAATCGATGCAGGAATCGAGTGCGATCGTTCTTTTCTTCACGGGCGGTTCCAGGACGCGCCTGCGTCCCCGCAACCGTCCGTGACAGCCCTCCCCCTTGTCTGCGGCTCAGCCACTCATCCGCAAGATGTGTGGCGGCGCCGCTAACCTGGCTGACGGGCCTCGAGTTGCCGGTACGGCGGGAAAACCTCTTGGAGCCTGTGGCTCGGTTCCCCTGGACCGGTCGCGGTCTGCTACCCTCAGGGTTGACCCAACATGGACCGTTCTAGACAGGGCGTTTGCGCCACTGCAGTCGGACGTGGTGTCTGCCGTGACTGCTGACAACGGGCAGTGGGTTGGTTAGGTCAACAGCCAGCCCACGCCGGGTTCCCCTGCTAAGTGGCTGTGGACCTAAGGGAACCCCGCGGGAATCCCTGGACCTTCCCAGCTCCTGACAGACGGCACATGCCCTGCAGTAGTTTGCTACATCCCTGTTCATCCGGGGCCAATAAAACTGGTTCCGAATACCGGCGAGTGTCTTGCGGACACCCGAGTGCCCTGTCAGAGGATTACCATGTGTGGATTTCAGCACATGTCCCCTGAACGCACTCGGGACCACAAGCCACTTGGTATTCGCGTGGGATCTACCTGTAGGGGGCTGTACAGACTTACTGTACAGTCTCCCACCTTCCCAGTACACCTTGAAAGCGGCCCCGTCTGCGAGGGGCTCAGCGGCTTGCTGCCTGAGCACCTCCAGGCTTGGGTCACTTTGTAGTGCGGCTGAGAATACGGCGCTGTCAGTTTCAGCCAATTGGCTCATGTCACACGAGGCCAGCGGCTGAAAGGTCTCATCCCTGCGGTCAGAGGAGGGGGAGGAGGCCGGAACCCCCTCCACCTGTTCTGAGCTCGGGTTCTGAGTAGTGCAGCTGCGCGGTACTGCTAGCACAGGTACACTGTCAGAATGGCACAGACGGACATTACTCAAATCATCATTGCATGCAGTAATGACATTGACAGGTATAGACATTTTTTCATTACAGACAGGTTGTACAGTAAACTCAGGTACAGTTACAGCATCATCACAACAGACAGTCTGTACATCAAACTCAGGTGCCTTTGAAGCAGGCACTATTGAACCTGGTACCCTTGAACTGGGCACATTCAACCCACCTCCCCCTGGTGCTCCCCCAAGTGTATAAAGTACCTGGTGGTGGGTGGAGAGTCCGTCTCCTTCCGTGAGCGACAAGGCGGTCGTGGCAGGTTCATAGTAGGACACAAACTTGCCCAAATCAGTCCCCAGCAACACAGGGACTGGTAGATCCTTCATAACCCCAACAACCCTTTCTTGGATTCCTCCCACTCCCCAATCCAGCTTCACTGTCGCGTGGGCTATGTGAAAAAGGGTGCCCTCTACTCCAGTAAGGGCAAGGGATCGGCTGGAGCTGATGCTCTCCTTTGGCACAAGATGTGAGTGAACTAATGTGATGTCAGCTCCGGTGTCTCGAAATCCGGTGACAACTTTGCCGTTCACTCTAACAAGTTGCTGCTGGTCGGTTCGGTCGCGGATTTCCTTTCCGCGGGCAAACAGGACAAAATCTGATGATCCAGGCTGTGGTTCGCTGGCGGGCTGCCTCTGCTGTGGGTGAGGTGCAGGTGATGCAGATGATCCAGGTGCTGGTGGTGTCTGTCTCCGCTCCGGACAGTCGAATTTCCTGTGTCCGGGCTGGCGGCAGTAGTGACAGGTGACCTCTCCAGGCGCTGCAGGCCTGGGTGCAGCAGCTGCGCTGGCTGGCCTCTGTGGCGGACGGCTCACAGGGGCAGGAGGGTCTGCCGAGGTATTGGGCTGACCTCCTCTCCAACTGGATGGGACAGTTCTGCGGGTATCAGCCACCCGGGTAGTTGCAAAAGTCTCAGCAAGGTCTGCAGCGACAGTTGCTGAAGCCGGCCTGCGTTCTAGCACAAACTGGCGTACATCAGCAGGGCAAATGTTCAGAAATTGTTCCAGGACTATCAAGTCCTCCAGGACATCATAAGACCCTTTGGTGAGGCCTAGTGTCCACTGGCGGAGTGTGGTGAGCAAGCTGCTGGCCACATCTCGGTACGAATCAGAAGGCTTTTTCTGCCAGGCCCTGAACTTTTTCCGATAGGCTTCTGGCGTCAGCTGGTACTTAGTAATGATAGCGTCTTTTATAGCAGCATAATCATTATCCTTCTCCGCAGGCAATTCTGCGAAGGCATCAAGCGCTTTGTAGCGCAGCAAAGGTGTCAGATGTCTGGCCCACTGGTCTTGGGACAGACGATACTGACGGCATGCTTTTTCAAAAGACCGCAAAAACAAGTGAATGTCAGTGTCTTTTCAATATTAGCAAATTTAAATTTTGCACTTACGGGTGCTGCAGCTCCTTCAGCAGGGAGGCTGGGCGGTGAACTCCGGCTGGCCTGTTGAACTTTTGCCATGTTTAGCTCATGCTGTCGTTGGAGCTCCCGTTCCGTAGCAGCCGCTTGCCGCTCCCGTTCCTCCCGCATGTACTGCAGGTACTTGTCCAGGTCAGTGTCCATCAGCTTTTGTAATGCCTGCTGCATTAGCGGATCAGTACAAACGGACAGTCCAGTACTGGCCAGTTCCGGGCGAGTACTGTCAGAAACTCTGGGATTGGGGTCCACACTGACATTCTCCGGCGTAACTGTTGATGCAGGGCCCTCAGGATGCACAACCTCTGTACGGTCAGGAGTCTCAGTCTCTGGTTCCCCTCGATGGTCAGATGGGCTGGTATCCACTTCAGCGGACACTCCCGGCTCCCGCAGTTGCTGGGTATCCCATTGAAACAATTCCGTTACCAGGTCCTGTTGTTTCTTGCGGCCGACATCAATGCCTCTCTCTTGGCAAAGATTTTGCAGGTCCGCCAGGCCCATTTTCTTGTAGTTCCCGGACATTTCCATGCTAAATAAAATAAAACTTTTGGGGAGGGGTACTGGCTACACAGTCTCTCTGTATATATAAAAAATATATTGCCTTCCAGCTACACCAACGAATTAGTTCGTTGATACTTTCAGCACAACACAGGTCCCAACCGCTGCCTAACACTGTCACTGGAGCCCTCGTGGCTGACCGCACTTAGCCTTCTAAACGGTGCCAGCGCACAGATCGTGCGAACTCTGGTCGCAGTCAATGCGCAGGAACCGTTAAGAATTAGCCGCAGACAACTCAGAAGGAAGCCTGTGAGACACGGGTGATTACCACTTCACCCACTGGTTCAGAGTAAACTGCCACCACCGCGGTTATCATGGGACCGTGGGGCCCACTAACTGACTGACTAATCCTGCGGATAAAACGGTTAAACACACGATATTCTGTCTAGCCAACAACAAACAAACAGTAGCGTATCTTCAGAGACCCGGGATCATTTCTGTGTGTGCTGATAAGCAGGGTAGCGAAACAGTGAATGACTTGGAGGAAGTCTTTTATTCACAGCAATATAAATAATTAATATATACAGACAATTATTAAAATCAACAATTATTAAAACAGTAATAGCCAGTATGAAAAATAAAAGAAGGGAGAAAAATACTTAGTTCCTGGAAAGATGTCCTTATTGTGGGAAGAATCATAAAGTTCTTGGTTTCAAAGTCCAGAGTTCAGACCAGGTGGATGCCAGCATATCCTCGAGCTGGCATCGGATGAGTGCAAGATGTTTCAGTGTGGAGGACACTGAGTTTGGGTCCTCAGCCATTCTTATGCCCCTGCTTCAGTAGGAGGGAGTGAGGGCGGGGAGCCATACACCCCCTTCAAAGATGAGATGAGCCCTCCCCTTGTACTGGGGCTAGAAATCATATCTACCCATATATGGGCTCTATCTCACAGAACCGTACAGGTCAGGGCAGATTTATTAACATTTTCAGGTCTGTCTCGATTTACCCAGCGCCCTGATACCAGACATGAGGGGTGGGACCCCTGTGGTATCATCAGGGCATTTTCAAACTGCCTAACTGGCAGTCCTTACCTCAGAATGTTCTGAAACTTCCTCAGAACCAGCACCGGGGCTCATGCTACACTTCCCCCACGTTTGGCGAAGCTGCCATCTCAGGAACCCCAGAAATATGACAGATCTGGGAAGTTATGGATTATGCCATGAGACTGGGGTTGTGTTCTAGCTGCTAACAGCTGACTTTCCTTTGATCTTTACTAGGGAGCAAAGTGTCAAGACCTCCCGTGGATTCGTAGCCTGCTTGGCTGCACCTAGGCATCCTTTGGTTAATTAACATCTCCATGAGATCAGCTAAGTGTCACCTGGTTCCCAGAACCAAAAGGGAAATTGTGCCTTCCACAGGGAATATGTCCAAGCTAATTAACACCTTCCCCCCAGGCTGTCACTTCAGCTAAGACAGATCCCCCAGCTGTTCCTAGGCATAGGGATACTACACGTCAAATCTTGGTTCTATTGATCTGAGGCGCAATCGATGCAGGAATCGAGTGCGATCGTTCTTTTCTTCACGGGCGGTTCCAGGACGCGCCTGCGTCCCCGCAACCGTCCGTGACAGCCCTCCCCCTTGTCTGCGGCTCAGCCACTCATCCGCAAGATGTGTGGCGGCGCCGCTAACCTGGCTGACGGGCCTCGAGTTGCCGGTACGGCGGGAAAACCTCTTGGAGCCTGTGGCTCGGTTCCCCTGGACCGGTCGCGGTCTGCTACCCTCAGGGTTGACCCAACATGGACCGTTCTAGACAGGGCGTTTGCGCCACTGCAGTCGGACGTGGTGTCTGCCGTGACTGCTGACAACGGGCAGTGGGTTGGTTAGGTCAACAGCCAGCCCACGCCGGGTTCCCCTGCTAAGTGGCTGTGGACCTAAGGGAACCCCGCGGGAATCCCTGGACCTTCCCAGCTCCTGACAGACGGCACATGCCCTGCAGTAGTTTGCTACATCCCTGTTCATCCGGGGCCAATAAAACTGGTTCCGAATACCGGCGAGTGTCTTGCGGACACCCGAGTGCCCTGTCAGAGGATTACCATGTGTGGATTTCAGCACATGTCCCCTGAACGCACTCGGGACCACAAGCCACTTGGTATTCGCGTGGGATCTACCTGTAGGGGGCTGTACAGACTTACTGTACAGTCTCCCACCTTCCCAGTACACCTTGAAAGCGGCCCCGTCTGCGAGGGGCTCAGCGGCTTGCTGCCTGAGCACCTCCAGGCTTGGGTCACTTTGTAGTGCGGCTGAGAATACGGCGCTGTCAGTTTCAGCCAATTGGCTCATGTCACACGAGGCCAGCGGCTGAAAGGTCTCATCCCTGCGGTCAGAGGAGGGGGAGGAGGCCGGAACCCCCTCCACCTGTTCTGAGCTCGGGTTCTGAGTAGTGCAGCTGCGCGGTACTGCTAGCACAGGTACACTGTCAGAATGGCACAGACGGACATTACTCAAATCATCATTGCATGCAGTAATGACATTGACAGGTATAGACATTTTTTCATTACAGACAGGTTGTACAGTAAACTCAGGTACAGTTACAGCATCATCACAACAGACAGTCTGTACATCAAACTCAGGTGCCTTTGAAGCAGGCACTATTGAACCTGGTACCCTTGAACTGGGCACATTCAACCCACCTCCCCCTGGTGCTCCCCCAAGTGTATAAAGTACCTGGTGGTGGGTGGAGAGTCCGTCTCCTTCCGTGAGCGACAAGGCGGTCGTGGCAGGTTCATAGTAGGACACAAGCTTGCCCAAATCAGTCCCCAGCAACACAGGGACTGGTAGATCCTTCATAACCCCAACAACCCTTTCTTGGATTCCTCCCACTCCCCAATCCAGCTTCACTGTCGCGTGGGCTATGTGAAAAAGGGTGCCCTCTACTCCAGTAAGGGCAAGGGATCGGCTGGAGCTGATGCTCTCCTTTGGCACAAGATGTGAGTGAACTATCGTGATGTCAGCTCCGGTGTCTCGAAATCCGGTGACAACTTTGCCGTTCACTCTAACAAGTTGCTGCTGGTCGGTTCGGTCGCGGATTTCCTTTCCGCGGGCAAACAGGACAAAATCTGATGATCCAGGCTGTGGTTCGCTGGCGGGCTGCCTCTGCTGTGGGTGAGGTGCAGGTGATGCAGATGATCCAGGTGCTGGTGGTGTCTGTCTCCGCTCCGGACAGTCGAATTTCCTGTGTCCGGGCTGGCGGCAGTAGTGACAGGTGACCTCTCCAGGCGCTGCAGGCCTGGGTGCAGCAGCTGCGCTGGGTGGCCTCTGTGGCGGACGGCTCACAGGGGCAGGAGGGTCTGCCGAGGTATTGGGCTGACCTCCTCTCCAACTGGATGGGACAGTTCTGCGGGTATCAGCCACCCGGGTAGTTGCAAAAGTCTCAGCAAGGTCTGCAGCGACAGTTGCTGAAGCCGGCCTGCGTTCTAGCACAAACTGGCGTACATCAGCAGGGCAAATGTTCAGAAATTGTTCCAGGACTATCAAGTCCTCCAGGACATCATAAGACCCTTTGGTGAGGCCTAGTGTCCACTGGCGGAGTGTGGTGAGCAAGCTGCTGGCCACATCTCGGTACGAATCAGAAGGCTTTTTCTGCCAGGCCCTGAACTTTTTCCGATAGGCTTCTGGCGTCAGCTGGTACTTAGTAATGATAGCGTCTTTTATAGCAGCATAATCATTATCCTTCTCCGCAGGCAATTCTGCGAAGGCATCAAGCGCTTTGTAGCGCAGCAAAGGTGTCAGATGTCTGGCCCACTGGTCTTGGGACAGACGATACTGACGGCATGCTTTTTCAAAAGACCGCAAAAACAAGTGAATGTCAGTGTCTTTTCAATATTAGCAAATTTAAATTTTGCACTTACGGGTGCTGCAGCTCCTTCAGCAGGGAGGCTGGGCGGTGAACTCCGGCTGGCCTGTTGAACTTTTGCCATGTTTAGCTCATGCTGTCGTTGGAGCTCCCGTTCCGTAGCAGCCGCTTGCCGCTCCCGTTCCTCCCGCATGTACTGCAGGTACTTGTCCAGGTCAGTGTCCATCAGCTTTTGTAATGCCTGCTGCATTAGCGGATCAGTACAAACGGACAGTCCAGTACTGGCCAGTTCCGGGCGAGTACTGTCAGAAACTCTGGGATTGGGGTCCACACTGACATTCTCCGGCGTAACTGTTGATGCAGGGCCCTCAGGATGCACAACCTCTGTACGGTCAGGAGTCTCAGTCTCTGGTTCCCCTCGATGGTCAGATGGGCTGGTATCCACTTCAGCGGACACTCCCGGCTCCCGCAGTTGCTGGGTATCCCATTGAAACAATTCCGTTACCAGGTCCTGTTGTTTCTTGCGGCCGACATCAATGCCTCTCTCTTGGCAAAGATTTTGCAGGTCCGCCAGGCCCATTTTCTTGTAGTTCCCGGACATTTCCATGCTAAATAAAATAAAACTTTTGGGGAGGGGTACTGGCTACACAGTCTCTCTGTATATATAAAAAATATATTGCCTTCCAGCTACACCAACAAATTAGTTCGTTGATACTTTCAGCACAACACAGGTCCCAACCGCTGCCTAACACTGTCACTGGAGCCCTCGTGGCTGACCGCACTTAGCCTTCTAAACGGTGCCAGCGCACAGATCGTGCGAACTCTGGTCGCAGTCAATGCGCAGGAACCGTTAAGAATTAGCCGCAGACAACTCAGAAGGAAGCCTGTGAGACACGGGTGATTACCACTTCACCCACTGGTTCAGAGTAAACTGCCACCACCGCGGTTATCATGGGACCGTGGGGCCCACTAACTGACTGACTAATCCTGCGGATAAAACGGTTAAACACACGATATTCTGTCTAGCCAACAACAAACAAACAGTAGCGTATCTTCAGAGACCCGGGATCATTTCTGTGTGTGCTGATAAGCAGGGTAGCGAAACAGTGAATGACTTGGAGGAAGTCTTTTATTCACAGCAATATAAATAATTAATATATACAGACAATTATTAAAATCAACAATTATTAAAACAGTAATAGCCAGTATGAAAAATAAAAGAAGGGAGAAAAATACTTAGTTCCTGGAAAGATGTCCTTATTGTGGGAAGAATCATAAAGTTCTTGGTTTCAAAGTCCAGAGTTCAGACCAGGTGGATGCCAGCATATCCTCGAGCTGGCATCGGATGAGTGCAAGATGTTTCAGTGTGGAGGACACTGAGTTTGGGTCCTCAGCCATTCTTATGCCCCTGCTTCAGTAGGAGGGAGTGAGGGCGGGGAGCCATACACCCCCTTCAAAGATGAGATGAGCCCTCCCCTTGTACTGGGGCTAGAAATCATATCTACCCATATATGGGCTCTATCTCACAGAACCGTACAGGTCAGGGCAGATTTATTAACATTTTCAGGTCTGTCTCGATTTACCCAGCGCCCTGATACCAGACATGAGGGGTGGGACCCCTGTGGTATCATCAGGGCATTTTCAAACTGCCTAACTGGCAGTCCTTACCTCAGAATGTTCTGAAACTTCCTCAGAACCAGCACCGGGGCTCATGCTACACTTCCCCCACGTTTGGCGAAGCTGCCATCTCAGGAACCCCAGAAATATGACAGATCTGGGAAGTTATGGATTATGCCATGAGACTGGGGTTGTGTTCTAGCTGCTAACAGCTGACTTTCCTTTGATCTTTACTAGGGAGCAAAGTGTCAAGACCTCCCGTGGATTCGTAGCCTGCTTGGCTGCACCTAGGCATCCTTTGGTTAATTAACATCTCCATGAGATCAGCTAAGTGTCACCTGGTTCCCAGAACCAAAAGGGAAATTGTGCCTTCCACAGGGAATATGTCCAAGCTAATTAACACCTTCCCCCCAGGCTGTCACTTCAGCTAAGACAGATCCCCCAGCTGTTCCTAGGCATAGGGATACTACACGTCAAATCTTGGTTCTATTGATCTGAGGCGCAATCGATGCAGGAATCGAGTGCGATCGTTCTTTTCTTCACGGGCGGTTCCAGGACGCGCCTGCGTCCCCGCAACCGTCCGTGACAGCCCTCCCCCTTGTCTGCGGCTCAGCCACTCATCCGCAAGATGTGTGGCGGCGCCGCTAACCTGGCTGACGGGCCTCGAGTTGCCGGTACGGCGGGAAAACCTCTTGGAGCCTGTGGCTCGGTTCCCCTGGACCGGTCGCGGTCTGCTACCCTCAGGGTTGACCCAACATGGACCGTTCTAGACAGGGCGTTTGCGCCACTGCAGTCGGACGTGGTGTCTGCCGTGACTGCTGACAACGGGCAGTGGGTTGGTTAGGTCAACAGCCAGCCCACGCCGGGTTCCCCTGCTAAGTGGCTGTGGACCTAAGGGAACCCCGCGGGAATCCCTGGACCTTCCCAGCTCCTGACAGACGGCACATGCCCTGCAGTAGTTTGCTACATCCCTGTTCATCCGGGGCCAATAAAACTGGTTCCGAATACCGGCGAGTGTCTTGCGGACACCCGAGTGCCCTGTCAGAGGATTACCATGTGTGGATTTCAGCACATGTCCCCTGAACGCACTCGGGACCACAAGCCACTTGGTATTCGCGTGGGGGGTGGGCAGGGGGGGGTCTGAGGGGTGCTGTGGGCGATCAGGGGGCAGGGGGGGTGAAATCAGTGTGCTTGGGTGCAGACTAGGGTGGCTGCAGCCTGCCCTGGTGGTCCCTCGGACACTGGGACCACCAGGGCAGGAGGCAGCCTGTATAATAGGCTTTGTATACATTACAAAGCCTATTATACGATTGATCAGCGGAATTCTGTATTCCTCCACCCGCCGGCGCTGCTAAGTGGCCGGCGAGCTGGAGGCCGAATCCCCAGCCATCGATCCCCGGCGGAGGATCGCGTCACGGATGACGCGATCGCTCCGCCCATGCCCGTACAAGGACCGCCGCCAATTGTACATGCGGCGGTCCTTGCGGGATCCACTTTCCGGGGCCCCTGTGCAGTGAGCGGTCGGTAAGTGGTTAAAGCAGAGTACCCCAACCCTGTCCTCAAGGCCCACCAACAGTACATGTTTTGCAGAAAACCACAAACATTCACAGGTGAGGTAATTAGTGTCTCAGCAGAGCTGATTAACTACCTGTGTGGATTTCCACAAAGCATGCACTGTTGGTGGGCCTTGAGGACAGGGTTGGGGAACACTATATTAAAGGACCACTATCGTAAAAAATGTTAAAAAGTAAAATACATACACATAAAATGTATGTTTCTGCCAGAGCAAAAACACTATAAATTACTTTGTTTTACCTATTTTGCTGTCCCTTAGGGCTCTTTCACATTAGGGCAGACTTTCTGCGTTAACGCAAACGGAAGCCGTTTGCGTTAACCAAGGTAAGATGAAAGTCCATAGACTTTCATTTTACCTTTCACACTCGACGCTGCGTTTCGATGCGTTGCGGTTCCGACGCACCCGGGCGCAGTTTTTCCTCCAACGCACCCGCGAGCCGGCGTTTTCCGTCGGGTTTAATTACCAGCTACCGCCGCTTTGCGTCACACCGCAGCTACCCGACGACACGCCGCAGGCAGACAACGCGTGCAGGAGAACGGCTCCTGTTCGCGTTGTCTGATGTGAAAGAGCCCTTACAGTATGTAGTAAAAAGCTGAGAGATCTGACAGGTTTTGGACTAGTCTATCTCCTTATGGGAGATTCAAAGTATAGCCTTTATTCTTTACAAAAGCACTCCCTGCAAAAGATCTATACAAAGATTTCAGCCAGCCACCCTTCTCGTTTTCACAGTAAGTGCTTTTGTAAATAAGGAAACAACTGAGAATCCCATATGCAGATATGGGCTAATCGAAAACTGGTCAGATTTTCAGTACCTACGGTAAGTGACAGCCACATAAAAAAGTAATTAATAGTATATTTCACTCTGGGGAGAGATGTGTGTTTGTATGTATGTGTTTTAAAATTAATTTCTTTTTTTTTTTTTTGCAATAGTTGACCTTTTTAGCCTCTTGAGGTCCACAGGCTTACACCCCCCTAGTGACCAGGCTATTTTTTACAATTCAGGCCACTGCAGCTTTAGAAGCTCGCTGCAGGGCCATACTACTAAGCACACAAAGGAATCTTGTCCCCTTTTCTTGCCACCAACAGAGCTTTCTGTTGGTGGCATCTGATTGCTGCTGCGACAGTGTTTTTTTTTTTTAAATTAATGTATATGTCTTTTTTGTTTAGATAAGAAAAAAAATCACAATTTTATTTAAATGTATGCCTCCCCCCCCCCCCCCCTGACATCCAATCATAGTCAGCCTATAAGAGGGATCTGTTTCCATGACTCTCCTGGGAACAGCTCAGAGACAGAGCTGTCCCTCATACAGCGCTGCAGTAGATTGCAGCGCTGTACATGTAAATACATTTATTTTTTGTTTTATAACAGCCTGCTAGACTGCGATCGTGGCTAGCAGGCTGTTGTAAAACAAAAAATAGCGAGCAAGCGCTTCCCGCAGGTACAGGATACACGTGGCGGCCTTCCGAGTCAGCAAAAATGAAACTAGCTGGCGGCGGGGGACCAGAGGATCCGTCAGTGACTTTGAGGGGGCTGGTAGAAGCCCCAGGTAAGTGAAACTCATTTTTTTTACATGGGTTTAGGATCCCTTTAAGGGGAAATAACCCAGGGTAGGAAAGCAATTAACCTCCCTGGCCATATGATTATTTCTGGATTTTAGGGTCCAAAAGTGGTGCAATTTTTTGCACGCTTTCTGACCCCAAAACCAGGTCTGCAGCAGCCCAGCACTTGGACTCATCTAATTGGGGTCTAGTGCTGCAGTTCTCCCTCCGTCCTCTGTGCGGCGCTGTAGCCCTGTAGTGATATTGCCATCTGTCGTCATGACGACAAACAGCGATCTCACCATAGGGATGCAGAGCTTCTAAGGACAGGAAGGAGAATCACTGCCAGTGTCTGGATCCCAGGTGGGGTGAGATGAAACACCCGCTGTGCATAGCACTCTGCTTAGTCCTCCTGCCGGCTAGCACGAGTCAGGCTCAGGGTTACCTCTCTGAGCTGTGTTTTTTCCGCCCGAGCCTGAATCTGGGTTACTGCCAGGGAGGTTAATCAATTATCCAGCCATGCAGGATGGGTGGCCAGTGCGATACGTCAGCCAGTCAGAGAGTGAAGTCAGTCAACATTGGTGGGGGGTGGCTTTGTTAAGGGGGTAGAAAACCTTACCTCCTCGCAAAGCACCCTTTACAATGTTGAGGACCTTGGTGATCTTCTCCATGCCTGTGACACCCCAAGTAGGAAGTAAAGGTAGTAGAGATTTTGTATGAAGTTAACCTTTTGGGGGCCGACGATAGTAAATTCTACGTCACATTTGTGGCTGTTCTAGCCTGATGCAGCATAGGCTTTATGCAACCTGCCGTTTCCGCTCCCGATGCGATGGTGCGCACCCAAGAGGGGAGATTAAGCTGTCATATGACAGCTGACATCTCCCCTCAGTGATCAGCAGCCATCGTGTATGGCTGCTGATCATGTGATCACTACGATTGCTGGCGGATCATAGTGATCCCTGTTACTGATGGGGGGAAGAAGAGGATTCACTCACCTTCTTGCCGTTCCCCCAGCGATCGGCGCTCCCCTCCGCTCTGGCCGGCATGTTCTCTCGCTCTGACGTCAGTGCCAGCCGTCATCAAGCCACGACCTGGAACTGAGCGGCAGTGCGAGCGGGGATGCCGGCGAGAGCGGAGGGGGCAACTGTGGCTCATCGCTGGAGCCTGGGAGGTGAGTAAATGCTTCTGCATACAGGGGGGACACCTGGCCACACAGAGGACACACAGCCCAGCTAGACACAGAGGGGATCCCGCTGCCTGACCCCCCCCCCCCAAATGCGCACCCCCGCATGCAAATTCACCTGGTCCTGAAGGGGGGTTAGTCGCCAAATGGTTAGGTTCAAGGGCACAAATAACCAATGTTTTGCATCTAAAGGCCTCTTTGTCAATGCATAACAACCAAGGTGTTTAATCCATAGAATAAAAAAAAAATACAGAAACAAAAAGTATTAAGTATGACTACCCAGCCAAATTGTGTCAGGATTAGAGACTAAAGGTAGCCATACATTAGCAATTTGACTGTACGATCGACTATTCAATGTGATCATTTTATGGAATCGAGAGAGAATAGCGTGTGTCCCAGTATGCTCAATCGATGAAAAGTGGCCGACTAGCTTAGTCGATCGAGCAGGATGCAAGATATGTCGATTGCACAGAAATTTTAAGCAATTTTTACACTCAGAACATAAAGGCACAACATCGGTCACATCGATTAGCGAAGGTGAATCGTATTGAATATCGCTTGTAGCATGTGAGCCACTAGACAATCGACTTTTGATCAACCGTACTGAAGTCAATCGCCCAATAAAGTCGATTGGTTTGTCGATTGAATCAGAATCGCTAGATGTATGACTACATCTGAAAGTCTGTAGCACACCAAAAAACAAACCATGCGCAATGTGCATCAGAATGGTCCGAAGGCTGCACGGTAAATGGAGATGAATCCTCAGGGTAGGAACACACTAGGCAGAATTGCATATGCGTTTTCCACTCTGTGCTATGGAAATCGCATGCGATTCTGCGGAAGTTGAATATGTATGGGTACCTTTGTCACTAGCAGCAGGCGACAGCAGACAGGTAAAGTATTGTAATGCATGCGCATTGGGGGGATATTTACATTTGGAGGGGCAGCGACAGAGGCAAATCCCAAAAAAATCTGAAATTGATCAGGGATTGGCCTGAGGTGGGTATGGGCAGCCAACAAATGTCTCTGTGATCAGATTCGAGACATCTAGAAATGTGTGGGCACCTTTACACATCAACAATATTAGTAAATAACCTTGTTAGTGGCAGAACCGATGCCAAACCTCCCAAATTGTTGAGATAAGAACATGACCATGCCACACCTCCAGCCACGCCTCTAGCCCTTTCTAACACAATGAATTCATGAAGAAAATAATGAAACATCACTGTTCATACCAATCCTTTCCTCTCTATTATCACTGCTTTTCCATTATATCAACATTAGAAAGTAACACACCAGTTTAGAAGAAAAGAATAAAATAAAAGAATAAGCAGATATTAGTACAGAAATGTATCATCTGTACATCAGTCCTGAAAATGGAAAAGTGAGGAAGAAGGTGGGGCAGAGGATTTTGATTCTCAGAGAGAGACTGTCCTTCTCAGGGGCGTCTCTAGCCATTTTGTCACTCCAGGCGAGAAAACCTGTGCCACCCCCCCCCCCCCCCCCTGTGTGGTGCCCATTGATGAAAATAATCGTATCGCAGCAATGTCGCACCGTACAATAATCGTAACGCAGCAATGTCTCACCATAAGATAAAAGTAATGCGACAATCTTTCACCAGAAAATAATCATAATGCTGCAATGTTTCACCAGAAAATAACCATAACGCAGAAATGATTCACCATTAAATAATTATAACGCAGCAATGATTCACCATAAAATAATCATAATGTGGGCAGCGCGTTCACCAGAAAATAATCCTAATGTGGCCAGCGCTCACCAGGAAATAATCGTAATGTGGCCAGCGTTCTTGGGAAAATAATCATAATGTGGCCAGCATTCACCAGGAAATAATCGTAATGTGGCCAGCGTTCTTGGGAAAATAATCATAATGTGGCCAGCGTTCACCAGGAAATAATCGTAATGTGGCCAGCGTTCACCAGGAAATAATCGTAATGTGTCCAGCATTCACCAGGAAATAATCATAATGTGGCCAGCGTTCACCAGGAAATAATCGTAATGTGGCCAGCGTTCACCAGGAAATAATCATAATGTGGCCAGCGTTCACCAGGAAATAATCATAATGTGGCCAGCGTTCACCAGGAAATAATCGTAATGTGTCCAGCGTTCACCAGGAAATAATCGTAATGTGGCCAGCGTGACTCCTTCCAACTTAAAAAAAGGGATAGTTGGGAGCTGTGGGTGATGCTGCTCTCCTATATAACTAGCTGAAGCACTGCTTACATCATAACTGATGCTGATAGAAGAACATTCTTTCACTGCTGCTTGAAGTGTCATGGGTCTGCTGTAGAGAAAATCAGCTGCTTCACAGTACAATCAGCCTTCTACACCAAATATATACACAGTATATGCTGTATAATCTATATGTGAACTACTATGCCCTCTTCTGTGGGCAGCAACTGCTGTACCTTGGGACTTCACTTCTATAAGAATGAAAGTTGAACCTCTCTTTACCTGAGCAGCTTCTCTTTCTGGTCTATACGTGTCCTTGGATATGAACTACACTTCCCACAATGCAACACGATACAGGAAGTACTACACAAGTGTGTGTATGGAGCCCTCTCTAATAATACACCAAAGGAAATCATAGTGGCTTTTGACTTGTGCAGTGTGGTTGTCTTGATGGGAATTAGGTGATAACAGCAGGAGTATGTCTTGCTTGAATACTTTCGTGTTCTGCTGTGGCAGATCTTTCTCAAACATGTGGTAAGCATTCAAATGTCAAATAGGAATAGATAAGCACCTGGTGGTACTGATTTCTGAACACAGGCTGTTAGAGTACACCTACTGTACTGTATTTGGTTGGCAAAGTGCTGATTTTATGGTAGTTGTACTGACTGAAGACAGGCTTTGAGTGCAACTACTGAACTGTATTTGGCTGGCAAAGTGCTGATTTTGTGGTAGCTGTACTGACTGCAGAAGCTGTACTGGTTTGTGCCTAATTTAATTAGATGTATCATTCTGCAAGCTGAGCTACATCATCACACAAACCTATGCTTCATTACCCATCCTGTTCCTGTCTCTACATAACTTCTCCCGGACCTTAGGGCCTTTTTTCCACTGCGTTTCGTTCAAGATCGGAGCGGTATCACGATTTAACATGCAAATCACAGTACTTTTTTTCCCCCACTAGTGTGAGTTGTTTTTTTTTACAGAATAGCAATCACCAGCTTCCTATTATAATTTCTCTATGCCTCCAAGCGATACCCTCCCCCTCTCCTCTGTCTAACACTAACCTCTCTTCTACCTAACACTAACCTCCCCCCTCTCTGCCTAACACCTACCTCCCACCCTAACTCCCCCCCCTCTCCCCCCTTCACACACACAAACACACTGCCTAAGATTTACCTTCCCCCTTCTCTGCCTAACACTCACCTATTTTGCATATGCGCAAAAAGCTCACTGGAGCAGCATGGAACATTGTCAAAGGGGAGAAGAGATGGGGTGTTGGTTGCCGCAGGATGGGGCGCAGGAGTTTAGAAGGCGGCATAAGGAAGAGGGGGAGGTACTGAGGAAGAGGGGGAGGTGCAGAGGGGACACAGTAAAACAGAAGGGAGCACAGATGGAGAGAGGGCAGTGGAGTACCAATAAGGGATGCAGAGGTTGCGACCGCACTGTGGCCCCTGGGCTAGAGGGTCCCACTAGGGGCCCTCCCTTATCCATCTTATTAGCTTTTTTATAATGTTATGCTGGTAATGGACACCCTTATATGTGCATTGCACAGTAGTACTCCTTAAATAACCCTTTCCTTACTCTGATTACACCTTTCTGACACTGCAGATATTCTTGGTAGGTTTTGAGGCTCAATATCAATAGAGTGCTTGGGGCCCAATGTAAAACTCGCACCAGGGGCCCAAGCTCCCTAATTACACCACTGAGAGGGGGCACAGGTGGAGGGGGGCTGGAGGGGGCACAGGTGGAGGGGGGACAGGTCGGCACAGATGGAGAGGGGACAGGAGGGGGCACAGATGGAGAGGGGATAGGAGGGGGCACGGAAGGACATAAGGAGGCACACGAGGAGGCGCAGAGGGACAAGAATAGGCATGGCTGCACCAGGGGAGAGGTGGAGGTACAGAGGGGACACAGAAAGACAGGAGATGGAGAACAGAATGACATGAAGAAGGACAGGTGGAGGCACATGGGGACAGCAGAAGTCACAGAAAGAAAATTAGGGGCACAGGGGGAGTGGAGGTGGCACAGAGGGAACATATAAAGACAAGAGGAGGCACGGGAGGAAAGACTGGACAGGAGGGGGACACTGGAGGCACAGAGGGACAGTAGTGGCATAGTGGGAGACATGGAAGGCCCAGGGGGGCACTGGTGGCACAGAGGGGGGCACAGCTAGACAGTGAAGTAACGGGCGGCACAGAGGGGAGCACTAGAGGCACACAGGAACGCAGATCAGGCACGGGATGGATGTGGTACAGTACTCCAACATACAAACAAACTCTGTGTAAGAGCAAACTTACAGTCCCTGTCTTGTTCATTAACTAGGGACTACCGTAAAACATATGCAGCACAGGTAACCACCTGCACATTTTCAGATGCTCTGGGCCATAGGCAATTCACTCTTTCTCCTAAGTTTTTAACATCTTAGAAATAAAATACCTTCTAAGCCATGAGCATGCAAGAAAATACCCAGAATAATTTTGACAGTATTTTTTCACCTACTTTTTACAATTCAGCCACGCAGAGACTTCCATCTTGTCATGATGTTTTTTTTGTTCCTGAGAGACAGAACAGAAACAGATAATAAACACACTGTGACATGCAATATCAGTAAGCCTGAAAACACATCTCAACATGCAGTTACAGCCAAAAAACAAATACCAAAGTCATCTAGCTCATCCTTGGATGGATTGTCACGTTCTGGGTCCATAACATCACATCAGCTCTACTCATGTGTCCCTCTTATGTGAATC
Source organism: Hyperolius riggenbachi (assembly GCF_040937935.1). Lineage (NCBI taxonomy): Eukaryota > Metazoa > Chordata > Amphibia > Anura > Hyperoliidae > Hyperolius > Hyperolius riggenbachi. The sequence continues at coordinate 448,789,672 of NC_090647.1, read as the reverse complement.
AGCATAACTTCTAGTATCTGTTTATCATGTTGTATAGACAGGATCTGTCCTCCACTTCCTGGATCAGCTTGAGGATCAGAGACATGCTGTTTGGTATGGTGGCAGGACAGAAAGACGTAGAACATTCAGTCACTGCAAGCTGTGTATAGCTGCTTGGAAGATTATCAAACTGTTGAGATGGTGCCAAAAAATGCTCCAAATCACCTGAACTATATTCACAGAAGGCAAGTAATTTGCTACACTTAATAAGGATGCATGTCACGGTTTTTGAGCGTCCTCAACTTTGCCACCCTCCAGCCATTGCATACTGACACAGTGGAATTAAATGGATTGGTCAACCCTTTCCGATCCTATGTTGGAATATGTCCAACAATGGCATATGCCACCATAGGCTGCCGCTATGCAGGGCTGGTGCAGCCACCAAGGCAAATGGAGCAATTGCCCCAGGCACCTGACCACTGCCAGCCGCCCTAGGTGGTCTCCCCCAACTGCTTTCGAGTCCCTGGGGCCCCTGCACTAAGTGTGGCTGGCTTGCTGCATTGTTATAACTCACCAGTCCCTGCACGCTGCTCCACCTGTGCTCCATATTCAGCCCTGCTTCCTGTCTTTTCTCCATGACCAGGCGCAGGATATTTATGCATAACATGCATCGGCTCATGGAGAAGAGGTAGGCAGTGGGGCTTAAGATGGACCTCAGACTGAGCAGTTTGCTGGCACAGGTGAGTTATAACAATGCAGCCAGCCACACATCGTGCAGGTTCTCAGGAATGCTGGAGCAGTTAGGGGAAGACCATTTGGGGGATGGGGTGGCAGCAGCCGACTCAGGGTCCCAGGGGCTGACTTTTATGGCGGGGTAGAGGACACCTAGGTTACCTGCTTAAACTTGCCCTGCCACTAGGGGAGCTATTGCTGGATAAAATCCAGCAAAGCATCAGTACTTTGATCTTTGTCAGCCCCTGCTGTGCCATGTAATATGTGTGAGTATTTGTGCTCGCCGCTAGGTTTGCCATTTCCAGATCTAGTCCGGCATGGCAGCAGTCTATGTGGATCAACGTGTTTTATCCCCTTCAGTACCATGCTGTGCCCTGTAATACCAGTATTATACTGGTGTGCATGCAATGGGGAGACGCTACAGCACATGACAGTTCCGCAGTCCACCCCAGGTTACCTTCTGAACCTCCCGTCAGGGTAGGGGCCACCAGTTTACCTTTGCCTCATGCCACTTAAACCTGAGCAGCCACTACTGGAGCTATTGCTGGACTTTGATCTCCGTGGGCCCCACCTGCGCCATGTAATTTAAATATTATGTGTGAACATTTGTGCTAATTTTTGCCCTCCATCAATCTAGGCTTTAGTGGAAGCCTGGAAGCCTCTCCATGTGCAAAACACATGAAAAGACACATGTGGTTTGCAAAAAAAGCACCTGTAGGACTCACAGACTGTGAGAAAAAAAGGTTTTGGTCTAATGAAGCCAAAATTGAAATGTTTGGGTACAATTCTAAATGTTATGCCTGGAGGAAAACAGGCACCACTCATCACTTGTCCAATCCCAACAGTGAAGGGTGGTGGTGGCAGCATTGTTCTGTAGGGGTGTTTTTGAGCAGAAGAGACTGGGAGACTGGTTAGGCTTTAGGCAATACTGAATGGAGCAACACACAGAGGTTTATTAATCAAAATCTGTTCCACCGTGCTCAAGAACTCAGACTGGGCCAAAGGCTCACTTTGCAATATGTCAATGATCCAAAGCACCCAGCCGAGGCAACACAGGAGTGGCTTAGGGGCAACTCTATGAATGTCCTGTAGTGGCCCAGCTTCCATCCAACCTGATGGAGCTTGAGAAGACTTGCTAAGAAGAATGGCAGAAAATCCCTCAATCCAGATGAGTAACGTTTGCTGTATTATAACCCAAAATACTTGAAGCTGAAATTGCTACCAAAGGTACTTCAACTAAGTATTAAGTAAAGGGTCTGAATATTTATGTAAGTATGATATTATAATCTTTTTATTGCGTACAGTTGATCTAAACCACATGTGTCGAACTCCAGGCCTGGAGGGCCAGATCCATGCCAGTGTTTAGGATGGACTGAGAAAGAGATGAATATGTTCTACCTGATGGACCACACCTTTCCTGATTCAGACCCATCAATTAATTTGAGCTGTGTCAAAAATGTGTGAGGACCTCGGCCCTTGTAGGACCGGTTTGACATCCCTGGTCTAAACGTTAGGAAGTTTGGTGCAGATTATTACCGATAATTAGTATATCAGTAATTTCTGTACAAACGTTCATTTCTTATTTTCACTCTAGCCTTCCTGTTTTTTTAAAGTGCTTAAGCAATTGTAGGGGCTAATTTCATATTACCTTACTGCTGGATTCCTGCCAATGCTGCTTGCCCTCCATGTGCCATCCATAGGCGCCCTGGGTGTCCGCCATTTGCAGTTCAATAAGCATTGTCAACAGAAAAAGAGGAAGGGGAGGCATCAGCTGAAATGGAAAGGCCTAATAAACGCCTCACCCATTGCTGCCACCTCCAAATCTTCTTCTGTCAAATATGTGCTTCTTGCAGCCACGCTCCTGCCTTTGCCCCCCCCCCCCCCCCCCAAAAAAAAACCCATATTGCTAGAATCCTGATGGCTTCCGCCCCCCCCCTGTACTGTTTTCGCCGCTCCTGCTGCTTTTATCTGATCTAAAAGCAGTTTATAAAATGTTATTGTATCTGGGAAGAAGACCCTGAAACTGCTTCTGAGGTTGCGGCCAACTAGCCAGAGAATATCAGATTTAATAAATTCATAGATTAGATAAGATTAAAGCAGCGGAGAGTGTCGAAAACATTACAGAGGAGTCCTGAAGACATTAGTATTCTGGCAGTATTTTTTTTTTCTCCTCAGGTTTTAAAACTCACAGGTTTGCTCTAACTCTTAACACTAACTTCCCCTCACCTCGCCTCATACTAACCTCCACTTCCCTTTGCTCCTAACACTTGCCTCCTCCTCTCCTAACACTAACCTCAGCTTCCCTTTGCTCCTAACACTAACCTTCTCCTCTCCTTTCCTAACACTAACCTCTGTTTCCCTCCACTCCTAACACCTCCCCCTCTTTTCTCCTAACACTATCCTCCCCCCCTCCTCTGCCTCACACTAACCTCCACTTCCTTTCACTCCTAACACTAACCTCCTCCTCTCCTAACACTATCCTCAGCTTCCCTCCACTCCTAACTCTAACCTGCTCCTCTTCTACCAGTAACTTCCGCTTCCCTCTGCTCTTAACACCTCCCCCTCTCCTAACACTAACCTCCCCCTCTCCCCTCCTAACACTATTCTCTGCCTCTCTACGTTCCTTACACTAAATATCACTGTTAGTTCAGCTACACTGTAGCTGAACTCTGTCCCCAGTGCTCAGTGTGCTCAGCGCTGTCATTGTAGAGTCCCCTGAGGTATTTCCATAATGCTCATGCTAAGTGCAAGCTCCCCTCATCCCCATAGTCGCTATATGAGTTTGGCTTCTCATTCCTCAGCAATTGTACTATTCCCTTTTCCCCTTGCTATATGAGTGGAGCTACCATGTAGCCAGAATCATTTCCCGTCATTTGAACAGTCCCTTCTCTTTGCCAAGCACCTGACAACTTCCCCAAATCTAAACACCTGATGCCCTCCATAGCCACAAATTAACACTATGGTCTATGGGGACATTTACAAGATTGTCTAAAATTCTGTTTTCAGCTTGTCTTTATGGGGCACTGAGTGTAGATTACTGAGGTAAAACAAAAAGAATGTAAATGGATGTAATATCAGGCTGCAACCTAACAAAACTGAACAAAAGTAAAGAGGATCTGAATACTTTCTGAACCTACTCCAGGCATTTAGTGAGGGAAGTGATTGCTTTGGAAAGTGAAGCCATTCCTCTTTCCCATCACGACTGTCAGTGTCTAGACATGACTTTGTCCTAACTCTGGATATGCTTTGTGCTGTTCGGCAATATAACAGTGGCACTTTAATTGGCCTGAGGAAGCGGGCGTGCTCCCACAAAACGCAATGCCTGTGCAAATAAACTCAACGTTACTATTTCTTATTTGTGTTATTGGAGAGGTAACCCACCTCCATCTTTTCTATTTTTATCATGTGTTTAGCAAAATTTTATTCATCCTGGGCACCCTTTCCCCCTTGTTCTAACTCTGGAGGGAGGGTAAATTATAAGGATTTGTAGGTCTCTATGGAGGAGATGAGGCTCCATGACTATTTTAAAAAAATTTATTTCTGTTTATCAGCCACCTCTGTTCTGTCCTGCTTTATGACCAACTAGTTTTGTTTGCCACTTGACATGGTCTTTGGTCTGTTCTTTAAATTTTGTATGGGAAAAAGATCAAATACAGACCAAATGATCATACTTTTAGTGACGACTTGGTCTGTTGAGAGCTGTAGGACTGGAATCTAATACTTAACCAGGTGCCCTCTTTCTTGGGAGTCTTCACTAACTTGGTAGTAAAACAGGGGACTATAATCTTGTTTTGTTCATCACTGCAGCTAAATACACATTTTACTTGCTGCTGTATAATTCACTTTTTTTCAAAGTTTTCTTTGCACCTGTTTTGATAATTCAACCTACTTTTTTTGTTTGGTTTGTTTTATATGAACTTGGATCCATTCAATAATGTTTTGTTCCATGTTTTCTCACCACCTGGGAACACTTCCTGTTAGCCTTCAACATCGGAGATGTATCTACTTTTAACTATAAATTATGCAGAAAAGTAAATTTTAATACTTTGTGTATAATATATAGATGCCACAGTGTTTGGATTTAGTACATACTCATTCCGCAACCAGAAACGTCACAGTATTTCACAGTAAGTTTTGGCTGGATAGAGTGAACACTTACAAAGGTGAAGAAAGGTCAAGGAGATGAGACAATGCTCAGTTTCAGAAAAGGTTTTGAAGTAAAACTTGGAGAGATGTGGAATTCTTGAATTCAGATAAAGACATTATTCTCTTGTCACAGTGAAAGCACTTCATAAAAGTAATCCAGGTTGGAAGATTTCACACAACACCAGGAAAAAAATCACACCAGTAAATAATGTGAACCAGAAATCAGAAGATGCATGAGGACAGCAGAAACCTGTCCACTGATTTACCTGAACGGCCAAAAATACGGGGAAAAACTGATTTACAGTCACATGGGTGTAACTAGTCATCAGTGAGCTCATTGTAAAATATGTATCTCTCTCCTCTTGAGCTTACATTTCATAGGTGACTGCTGTGATGACTTAATTTTGGACTATAAAGTGCAAATACCAGACTTTAGCAGGCAAAGCTACGGACCTTACCGCTGTCTACATGGACTGGCTTTAGAACAAAGCTCATTGTTTTTTTTTCTCTTCTTTAATTACTGTAGCTTTAGCAGAGTTGAAACCAAGTTTTGATCTTCATCTTGTGTATTTATTTAGCGTTTATAGGGCTGAGATATAGGAAAATTAGCTGCAGAAAAGTTACCTTTAATCCTTATTACTAGACACCCCCAATGGGCTAGGGAGATGTTCAAATAGCTTCTGTGCCCACAAGCAGAGGGCACAGTGTTTTGTAAAGGGAAAGACTTGCTGCCTCCTTGTCTACATATAAAGCTATCCATACACTATCTGACCACAGCACCGATCATCCCACAATCGACATTATGACCAATATTTTGGGTTGATCTTGGAAAAAGGCACGGGTCGACCCCGGGGCTAACTTAAGGGAGTAATGTGGAGAACCAGGATTTTTGCCATATTCGACGTCTGAATGTTGAATAAATATATTCCCCTGTGAATTACATTCTTAAATCAATCAGTGATGTTGGCATCGTTACTGCTGACAAGGTAAGTCACTATTCGATGACATCATAGCCTAGGCTAAACACCACTGGGAGGGTAGGGTTACAGCGTACATCAAAAAAGGGCGTCGGGAAAAAAGGGCGCATGGTGTAAACGATAAGCAGTATTATCGTTTATAAAAATATTGTGTAGAATTTCGTTTACAAATAGTGTTTTAAGAATTTGTAAATCATTAAATAATGTGTATGAGATCGGCAATTATTAAAACGTTAATCTTCCCTGTTTCTAAACTGAAACTTATATTTACGTTTGTTAATAACCCTCCCTGTACCTATCCCTAACCCCTAGACCCCCTGGTGGTGCCTAAACCTAAGACCCCCCTGGTGGTGCCTAAACCTAAGACCCCCCTGGTAGTGCCTAAACCTAAGACCCCCCTGTTGGTGCCTAAACCTAAGACCCCCCTGGTGGTGCCTAAACCTAAGACCCCCCTGGTGGTGCCTAAACCTAAGACCCCCCTGGTGGTGCCTAAACCTAAGACCCCCTATGGATAATAATGTTTTACAAACATTAATAAATAAAAAATGTAAATAAAGAAATGTAAATAATTTTTTGGGTGAATAATAATGTTTTAGAAATGTTGTAGAAATAGTGATTTAGTATCTTTATAAACAATATTCGTCACGGGCTCATTTTGTAAAGTTAAATCATCACAAGCACAGTTATAAAACCTTGAAAATCTCTGGGCGCCGTTTGTAAAACGTTAATAATCTCCGGCGCCTTTTTTTCCCTGTTTGGCGCCCATTAAACGATATTTATAATGGGAGTGAATGGGGTGCCCTTTTTGTCCACTTGTCTCATGCGCCCAAATCTCCTGCTTCCAGGGTTACATATTAATATAGAGCAATATGAATATAAGCAGTATTTCTGGTGTTGACATCAGGATAATTAAAATAAAAATGAGTATCTTGAATAATTGTTTATGTTCTATGAGTCATCACAGATTCTCTTTAACCAGTCCCTTACCGCTGGTACATATGTATATATACGCCCCTGGAAACTTCACTTAACAACCAGGGGGTGTATATATACGCACCTGTTTGTTTACCTTGCTATTCCCGATCTGCACATTGCAGAGCCGCCGCTCCGCCGCCATCTCACTCTCACGGTCCGTGATCCAGGAATGAGAACAGCTTGTTCTCAAACCCGGCCACAGTGCCTGTAATAATGAATGGGAAGCTGTGGCAGTGAGACGCAGCTTCTCAATCACAAAACTCTGAATGTAATCTGAATGGTGGTGTTCTATTAATAAAATACGGAAGTATATGTAGCATCATCTTGTGGCCAACAAATGCGCAACACCATAAATAGATAATGCTACAGCCTTAACATAGATCCCAATCATTCTACTGTAACTCTATTTGTCTCTTCTCTCCTTTATCCGTCTTTTCTCTCCTATTCATGTAGCATCCATAGGCCAGTGGCATAGGCCAGTGGAAATGTTGAAGGATGTTAACGATTTTGCAGCTCATAAACTTTGAAAGCATCAGACACATTTAAAGGGTATAAATGACAAAAGTTATTCCTGTTTTATGTCCTATTCTGTACAGCTTAATAGTGTTCTTTAGGTGACGTGGCATCGGCAGACAAGCCTACTGTCCGAGTATTTCGCTTTTTGAGGGTACGTCTTAGATCAGGAATGCCATTTGTTTTAGCAGATTTACACTTCCTCAGATTCCTATAAAAAGGAACAAACAACAGATGATATTCATTTCCTCAAATCTAGATATATGTTACACCCGGATATAGAATATGAATGAAATAGGAAGCCAAGAAAAATTGTGTACAGTCCAAAACAAATATCCTTGCAAAACATAAAACAAACATAAAATATACTTGCAAAAAATATAAAAAAAATGTACTAGACATAGAACTTTATTAAATGCAGAGGCTGGAAACGAAAACAAGTTTTTTCTCATCATGACCATTTGGTTTCGGTCAGTTTAAAGTCAACATGCAATAACTTTTTCAAACATTTTTTCATCATCTCTCACCATCTGAGGAATTGCCATCAATTGTTTAAAGACCACATGCTGAAATTAACCTTTATTTGCTATCATGACATCATTTGAAGCTGAAGGGAATAGTGTTCTTGCACTTTTTTCGCCAGTACTCATTAATGTAATGTTGGGTTCCTGTGGTTTACACTCTGCAGCAATGTCTGGGAAGTGAGGCTTCAAGCTTATACAAAGCCAACCAAATTACGCTGTCTGTGGCTATCATGAACATGGCAAACTAACTTGGTGAGCGCAGAAATGCCCATTACAGAAAACTAGTCATTATTGAGCTTTAGAGATTATGAATTCAGGTAGTCCCCAGTTAATGAACGAGACAGGGACTGTAGGGTAGTTCCTAACCTGAATCTGTCCATAAGTCGAAATGCTGTGCCATCTCTGTCCCTACCTCCTCCATGCCCCCCTGTGCCTCCAGTATCCCCCTTTGTCACCTCTGTTCTGCGGTGCCTTCAGTGTCCTCCTCTGTACCACCTCTGCCCCCCACACTGTGTCATCTCTGTCCCCCTGTTCCATTAATGTCTCTGCCTCTACACTGTGCCACCTCTGTCCCGTTGTTTCCTCAGTCTCTCTGCCCCTCCACTGTGTCACCTATGTTCCCCTGTGCCCTTAGTGTCTCTACTCCTCCACTGTACCACTTCTGTCCCCATGTTCCCTCACTGTCTCTGCCCCTCCACTGTGTTACCTCAGTCTACCTGTGCCCTCAGTGTCTCTTCCCCTCCACTGTGTCACCTCTGTCCTCCTGTACCCTCAGTGTATCTCCCCCTCCACTGTGTCACCTCTGTGCCCTCAGTGCCTCTGTCTTTCCATTGTGTCACCTCTGTTCCTCTGTGCCCTCAGTATCTCTGCTTCTCTACTGTATCACCTCTGTCCATTTGTGCCCTCAGTGTCTCTGCCTCTCTACTGTGTCACATCTGTCCCCTAGTGCCCTTAGTAAATCTGCCTCTCCACTGTGTCACCTCTGTCCCGCTGTGCCCTGAGTGTACCAAAGCAAAATGCAATTTTACCTGTTTTAAAACTATTTTTTCTTTGAATGCCAGTAACTTAGTTTAAGAGCGCTGTTTAAGAGAAGCACATTTTTAATTACATTTTGATTTTTAAACAATCTGATGTTAAAGCACAGATCATTTATGCGCGTCAGGTCATCACAACCAATGAGCCAATGGTTCTTCTCCCTTTGACACTGCAGGATTGTACTTAATCTGAGTGTAGTGACTGTACAATGTCACATTTCTGTGAAATCTTCAAACGTAGGCAAAAACATTGTTGGATAAATTCCTTCTTAAAGCCACACAAAAAAGGTTGGTGTGAACCAACAGTTAGCAATGATTTTATTAGTTGAAGTGAAGGTCTTCGGGGCATTTTACTGTGAACAGTATAATACTTTGTATTGAATATTTTTCTCTGAGTGTTTTTGGATTGTGGAATGAATTATCTCAGTTTCCATTTATCCTTATGGGGAAATTTACTTTGATTTAAGAGGGCTTTGGATTACAACCATGTTTCTAGAACGAATTATGCTCGCAAACCAAGGATCCACTGTATTAGTATGGTGATTTTAACCCCTTAATGCTAGCGGTCTCTGCCCCCTTAAGGACCAGAGACCGCTGGTACAGAAACAGCGGAATCCCGACGATCGCAGCATATACCCTCCGCAATGCCTCATGTAGGGAACCTGGGCCACCCACTCTGCCGTCTCTACGACGGCAGAGTTCCTGTGTGCCGGTCAGAAGCGCTTTTATTGGTTGGCTCCTGACCCTGTCTTTCATTGTAAGGCAATGGGAGTTGCTTACATTGAAAGACAGAATAAAGCAGAGGGACACCAAGAGCCCCAATAGTGTAATTCGTCTTGGGGACAACAAAATAAATGAGAAGTTAAAATTATACTTACAAACCAGGGTTACCAATAGGCAACCACTGTATAGGCAGGTGCGGAGAACAATCCTGACCCCACTCAGGAATAAAAAGTCGCTCTCTGTAGACAGGAAAATAGGGTAACAACCCTCCACCCAGGATGGACTCAATGTAGTGTACAAGATACAGAGGCGCCAAAAGAATAAAAGGTAATTAAATGAACTTAAAAAACCAACTGGTTAAACAGAGGAGGCAGCGGTGGTCTTACCCCCTCCAAACAGACACAGGCAAGGACTGCGATTCAGACAGTCAACAATTTATTCGGAACTCCAAAAAACAATGCAACGCGTTTCACGGGCCATAGATCCCGCTTCCTCAGGCAAAATACAGTAGGAGTCACAGCATCTGTATTATATCAGCGAGCTCGCTGATATAATACAGATGCTGTGACTCCTACTGTATTTTGCCTGAGACAGAGGCGCCGAGCTCGCTGATATAATACAGATGCTGTGACTCCTACTGTATTTTGCCTGAGGAAGCGGGATCTATGGCCCGTGAAACGCGTTGCATTGTTTTTTGGAGTTCCGAATAAATTGTTGACTGTCTGAATCGCAGTCCTTGCCTGTGTCTGTTTGGAGGGGGTAAGACCACCGCTGCCTCCTCTGTTTAACCAGTTGGTTTTTTAAGTTCATTTAATTACCTTTTATTCTTTTGGCGCCTCTGTATCTTGTACACTACATTGAAAGACAGGGCCAGGAGCGAATGAAATCGGCTTCTGACCCGCTCACAGGGCTCTGCCCTCATAGAGACAGGCAGAGCGAGTGAGCTGCAGCAGGAGACAGCGGGGATTCAGCGGCGAGATCGGTGGGAGCAACGACAACGGCGGATGCCCGCGGCAGTGAGTTGAAATCTACACCCTGGCAGCCAGATAGCCATCAAAACAGGGCGTAGATTTCAACTACAGCAGTCCTTAAGTAGTTGAAGTGGCAGTCTGATACTCCAAATCGTCAAACAGGCAACAGAGAAGGTATCATCAGTTAACAGATTGCTGCATTTTTATACAAAGTAAATTTGCCTGATGATTGCTGTATAAATGTTTGCTGTTACATTATTTTAATTGGAGAGCAAATTATCGCGTTCAGTGTATGGGAACTCAGAAAAGTATATGAAAAAAGTACAGTACATAAATTGAATACTTACAGAAAAAAGACTGCAGATGTTCTTGTTGATGGCCAAATGAGTGGTATCTTGGGATAAAAAGGAAAAGTACAAATTAGTGAGGTGTAGGGATTACGCTTTGAATTCAGATGGCTTTTGGAAGCCATTTGCGTCTGAGTAATGTCCGTGGTCGTAAAGTGTCTGTACAGATGAATAATAAAGTTGTTTTGTCGGATGGAAGCCAACAGATGACAAGTATGTAAGAATAGGCACGGTAGTTGCAGACACAGCAGTGGGGTTTGTTTTCGTAGAAGTCACTTGTCTGATTCATCAGGTCAGGTTATTATCTTACTATAATCTTTGGCTGTTTGGTTTGACTTTACAAAAATTGACTACAGCTGTCATCTTCAAAGGATGCAGCTGAGCTAAGCATGGCTAGCTATGGCGGAACAGCACTAAAACAAGCGCAAGACACCCACTTCTGCCACTCCCACCTACTTCCCCTCTGGTCGCCCGCCACACACCCCAGCCCAGCAGGTGATAGATAATGAGCTTGCAGTGAATTACCACAGTCTGATTAGGTAGATACTGGTGGGTGTGTAGAGGTAAGAACAGTCTGGAGCTTGGTATACATATTTCTCTGCCCTGTGAAATACAATGTGTCCATTGACACCTCTGGACTCCTCTTCAGCATGCTGCCACAATGGATCAAGCAGGGGTCCTGTACAGCAGTCATTCTACAACTGCCACCCAAAACCATCTGTAAAGATTGTTTTGGGTGACAAATATTAGTGTGCTCAGATAAAACATTTGCAGCAGTGTACTTGTACAGTAAAGCAATATACAATCATTATTACTCAGACAGACTTAAAAAAAACATTAGTTATATGTGTAGATACAATCAGTAATTCATTCCACATTATGATGACGGTTTAGTTGTTCATCACTGTCACTAGGTGCCAAAGGAGCTTCCCTGAAACAGTCCGTGGGAACCCAGTGTACAGTGTACAGGTGTTGAACTCCAGTCCTCAGGCTCGGACTGGGCCACAGTAGTACAGTTTTTTCCCTCGGTGGGCCCTGCCTCCAGGTCTCTGGTGGGCCCCCCCTCCTTGTCTGACAGAACTCCAATTGCTGCCTGCAGCACAAAAATTCTCTTCTCTGTGCTGTAATCACTCATGCTGAGAGCAGTGGCGTAGCTAAGGAGCTGTAGGCCCCGATGTAAGTTTAACATTGGGGCCCCCCAAGCACTCTATATATAACAATTGATGCAACGCACCAAAACCTGCCAATGGCAACTACAGTGTCAGAGGTGCAAGAAAAGGATGCAAAATAGCTTGTTAATGATTACCACTGTTCAAAGTATCCATAGAAGTGATTATTATGAGCACAGGACCAATAGAGAGGTAATACTGTAGTTGAGGGAGGGCCCTTCGGGGCCCTTTGGCCCAAGGGCCCCGATGCGGTTGCAACCTCTGCGGTCGCAACCTCTGCGGTCGTATCCTCTGCAAAGTAGGACATTACTTTATATTGAAGGAGGGGACTCTATGCAAAGTTTTGCTGGGCAGCAGTGTCTTTGAATTACAATGCTGCTAAGATCATGTACATTTGGCCCTGTCCATAATACATCATGACCACGCCCACCTTCCGGTGCATGGTCACGCCCTTTTTTCACTGCAATCATGGGATGTGTGGGCCCCAAGTTGAAATTTCTTTGGTGGGCCCCCAGTGTCCTAGTCCGACCCTGCCAGTCCTTGAGGGTCGGATCCATGCCAGTGATTAGGATGGACTTAGAAATGGAGAAATGTGTTCTATGTGATCTTTCCTGATTCAATCCCATCAATTAATCTGAGCTTTGTCAAAACTGTGTGAGGACCTCGGCCCTTGAGGACTGGAGTTTGACATCCCTGCTCTAGTGTGAGAGTAGCTGGTTCCCCATTCCTTTGGATCTTATGGCAGTCACACATTCCATACAGCGTTTGTCATACAGACATTGTTAGTTGAACAAGAGTGCAGCTGAAGTAATTAAAAACACAGGGAACATGGATCTTACCGCATCAGACTTAAAAGTCTCCGACCAAATTGATATTTAGTCATATAGACCAACACGGCAACAATACATAATTGTACAAGGCCCACCAAACTCTGCCCGCAGGCCAACACGCCTCGCTGTTTTCATTACATAATTATTCTCCATAGGGGACATGTCTCATTCAAAGCTCTGCTCTGAACAAACATATACAATTAATATACACAATGCTAATATGAAAATAATGGTGACCTAATACTAGCTGGCATGTCACAATGATGTCACCGGGTTTCCTGGCAACCATTCAAATAGTTCCCAGACACATTACTAAAACCAGAGTCTATCACTGACAGCCCCATTTCAGCTTATGCTGCTACTTGAATGGAATTTAGGAATGAAAAGTATATAAAATATTATACTGGCTTGTAACTTACCACACTCACAAATATACGACGTTTGTAAATGTTTATATGCTTTGCAGAGCTGCAATATTTAAAATTTGCCATTTGGAAAGTTTATCCTGGTTGGCACTTATGAGCATTAACCATTCCCACCGACTGCTAAATACATTTTTATAATTTACGAAAAGTGCACGAAAGAGGTGTTCTGTACACACAATAATGTGTTTTATGGCCTTTAAAAAAAAAAAAAAAAAAAACTTTTCTTACAACTTTAAGTCAAGCATTTCAGGACGACGAAGCATTTGACTCCTTTGTTAGTGATTTACATTATAAGCACATTACATAGACAGGATAGACCTGGTACTAATTAAAGGCATTTCTTTCAATGTTGGAGTGCTTAGTATAATTTGTGAGTTCCATATGTTACAGTCCGTGTTTTAGATGGCCACATGATATGCTTGACATTAACAAGGCATAGCCCTGAGACATAGAAATTTCATACAACTTACACTTGCGATATTAGTTCACTAGCAAGAAGAAAAAAAACAAACACCTGTATGCAATATGAAACCATAGATACAACTGGAGCGACACAGAATAATACAAAGCTACAGGTAATAAAGACCCTCAGTGTTAAAAGCGGCACATTTTAAAGACTGATTCCGGTAAAAAAATGTTTTAGAGAGTATGGAAAGTGTTTAGATGCTCTATTTTGTGGTCTGTGCCTCCAGATGGTAATTTTTTTAAAATTTCTTAATTTCTGACGAGAAAGGAAGTTCGTAAACTTCTCTCGCGGTTGCACTATCAACAAATGTAACTAATTGCCCTGTTGAGTCTTTCTCTGGGAAGGTTTGCCTTCCATCAATATCCAGGGACGGTTCTAGCTACAATGGGGCCCTTGGGCAAAAGTAATCTGGGCCCCCTGGCAATAACATCCGTATCCCCCAGTATAGTGGTTAGATGTGCCCCTAACAACCCTCCCCTCCACCCCTGTTTAATAGCCCGATGTGCTAACCCCTCCCTCCCACAGTATAGTTGCCAGCTGTGTCCCTAATGACACCCCCTAGTTTAGTAGCCCCCCCCCCAAAGCATTACAGAAGCAGTGGGTGACAGGCAAGTACACTCACCTCCTTTGAGTTCCAGGTGATGTAGGCCCCATCTGGCCCTTTCCATATCTGACCAGAAGTGGGTAAATCTCAAAAGGCAGCAAAAAAACAACCAAAAAAAAGCTTTTTTTGTAGACTGGGAAACAGTTATAGCCCTCATTAAAGGACATCGGAGGTGACATGTGTGATACGATGAGATAGACATGTGTATGTACAGTACCAAGCACACAGATAACTATGCTGTGGCCTTTTTTTTCTTTCTCTGTCTTAGAGATGAAAATAAGGTATGCAAGTGACAATTTCTGTCGGGACCGGGTCAGACTATAACGTAACCCTCACTGATAAGGAATTGTAGCCATATAACACTTTTCTGGCAGTAAATGGCTTGTGAGAGCAGGAAAGAGATAAAATGGGTCTTTTAGCTCTGGTATACTTTAAAGAGACTCTGTAACAAATTTTTCAGCCTTAGTTCTTCTATCCTATAAGTTCCTATGCCTGTTCTAATCTGCTCTGGCTTACTACAGTCTTTCCTAACTGCACTGTCTCTGTAATAAATCAATGTATCTTTCCTCTGTCCTGTTTGTCGGGCTAAAGCTTGATTGTGTGGAATGTGCAGGGCTGCTTGTGATTGGTAGAAGCGATACACACCCTCTGCAGGCCCCCTGCACACTCTGAGATGACTCACACACTATGCTTAGCTGAGCCTATTAGAAGCTGGTTAGTTTGTTTGTAAACCCTGCCTAAAACTGTTAATTACAAGCCAGGATTGCAGCAGAGAGTGACAGAAACTGCACAGAGGGGCACAGGAGAAAATAATGAATAGAATGGTATGCTTTTTATTGTAATAATATTAGAGTACAGATTCTCTTTAATGAATGTGTGATTGAGAAGAGGCCATGAAACAGTATCAACTTAAATAGTAGATTAAAATATAAAATAAAACTGTGGGACACCTTAAAAAGTAATTTTTAGAAGGAGGAGGATAGATACCCTATCATTAGTTAATTTTCTGTTTCAATATTTTTATTGAGTATTAACAGAGTAGAAGCATACAAACAAACCGATAAATTGGACATGCTTGATGATACATCTCTTTGGTGCAAGTACATATAATGCTGAGTTATACATCTTAAGAGCATGCGCTACACATTTGGTGCAATTGCTGGTTTTAGTTTGTATCTCGATCTGAACTTAACAGATTATTTTCTTGTGAACAAGCTAGAAACTGTAAAGAACATGTTGAACGTCTATGAAACTTTATAAACAATAATCATTAAACCTTGTTTCCGCCTACAGTATCAATCCACGGGTCTAGAATGAGTCTTCTTAAATTAAATTAACTTACTTTAGTGACCCAACGTGTGACCTCATATTGTGACCTTATATTGTGAACCCTCACAGTGCCTTGAGTTTCCGAACCGAACGCTCAGGTGTCAGAATGACTCCTGAATACCATTAGCAAGGGATAGCCAGTGAGGCCTTGGAGTGTCCTAGGGATAGTGATTTGATTAGTTTAGTTTAGTTTAGCATCTAGTGTGGCCCAGGGGTGTTATAATGTGTATGTAATTAAACTGCATTACCAGTTGCTGCTCTAGTCTTATGGTGTTTGATATGCTAGCCAGTCATTTGTTTGTGTGAAATCTGTCCACCTGTCCCATATTTGGTGGAAGGTTTCCATTGAATATTGGGTACTGTGTATCAGTTCCTCCATTTTTTGGATTTTGCTCACTTTTTGTAGCCAGCCTTGGATAGAGGGTGCTGCTTTTTGTTTCCAGAGGGCAGGTATCTGAGATCTAGCTGCGTTTATCAAGTGTGGCAGGATTGAATTTTTATACGTCTTGTGGTGTGCGTTACTGTTGTGTAGCAGGTATGTGTCGGGTTCAAATGGGATAGGTGAGCCATTTATTTTTTGCGTTATGTTGTGGATATTGGTCCAGTACGTTTGTAAGGCCGGGCATTGCCAGGTTAAGTGGATGAAGGACCCGTCGTTCATTCCGCATCTCCAGCAGTTATTTGGTGTCTCGGGGGCGAATCTATGGATAGCCTCAGGTGTTTTGTACCACAGGGACTAGAATTTAAAGTTCTGCTCCTGCGCCCACACACTTCTAGAGGATTTGTGAGTGTTGGCCGCTATATTCTCCCATTGTTCTGGAGTGATATTCTTTTTTAGGGCCTGATTCCACTTTTTTTGATAGTGCAGAAGTTCGTTAGTTTTATTTGTGTGTAGTATAGCGTATGCCCATGCTAGTAAGTGTTTTTGTGTTTTATCTGAGAGAATCTTCTCTTCGAAGGCTGTAGTAGTGCATTTTAGTATTTTCTTAGATTTTAAGGAGTTTATATAATGCCTTATTTGAAAATATTGCCATTTTAGAATGCTGTTTGGATTAGTGTAGTCTTTGATTTGTAGGTAAGGTAGGACCTCTCCTTTGTGTATAAAATCCGCTATTCTCGGAGTTGAATTTTTATTCCAGCCTGTTAGGAAGTTCTTCTCTAAGCCAGGGGAAAAGTCTCTGTTGTCTAGTAAGGGGGTCAACAGGCTTCCCCTACCTGTTAAGTTGTATTTTTTGTTGCATGCCCAAAAGGCTTTCATGGTTGGCTCTATTAGGGGGTGGTGTTGGGTGGCTTTGGAGCGGGAGGAGATGGGTTCCCACAAGAGGGATTGTATATTTCGGACCTGAGGTTGAATGCTAGCATTTTCTATTTGGACCCAGTCCTTTTTAGAGTTAAATTCTGTCCACCCCAGGATCCTGACTAAATGTGTGGCCAAATGGTATTTAGATAGGTCTGGGAGGCCTGTCCCTCCAGAGAGCTTGGGTCTTGTGAGGATGTCAAACCTCAGTCTAGGTCTTTGTTTGTTCCATATGAACTCAGTGAGTTTTCTTTGCATGTTGGTTAGATACGCTTTGGGGATTTTTATTGGGAGGTTTTGGAACATGTACAAAAATCTGGGCAGAATGTTCATTTTTATTATTGACATTTTCCCAAACCACGAGATTCCCTGCAATTTCCCCCATAGTTCCAGGTCGGCCGTTATTTTTGTTTCTAGTGAAGTGTAGTTTAGGGCGAAAATTTTTTGTATATCTGAGGGAATTTTGATTCCCAGATAAGTGATGGCTATCGGCTCCCACCTTAGGGGGAAGGATATTTGACATTGATTCAATGTAGCCTGAGGTAAGGAGATGTTAAGTGCGCTAGACTTGGAGAAGTTTATCTTTAGGTTTGAGATCGTCCCAAAATCTTCCAGACTTTTAATTAGGTTGGGGATAGAGACCAAGGGCTGAGTAAGAAAGAAGAGCATGTCGTCCGCGAATGCGGCTATTTTGTGTTCCTTTTGCATTATTGTAACCCCATGTATTAAGGGATTTCGGCGGACCTTGTTTAGAAAGGGCTCTAGTGTGAGGATAAAAATTATGGGGGAGAGGGGACAGCCCTGCCTGGTTCCATTTGAGAGGGAAAAGGAGTCAGATAGCAAATAATTGGCCTTAATCCTTGCTGTGGGCCTGGAGTATAGTAGATTGACCCAGTTGGTCATATTTGGTCCAAACCTTAAATATCTGATTGTTTCAGAGATGTAGTCCCAGGCCACCCTATCAAACGCCTTCTCGGCGTCCGTGGAGACAAAGCAGCCCTCCACGGCACGCCGAGAAAGCCAGTGGTGGATATTTATGGCTTTAGTGGTGTTGTCCTTTCCCTCTCTTCCCGGGACGAATCCTGCCTGATCCTGTTCTATTAAACTTGGTAGGAGGGGGGAGATTCTGTTTGCAATAATTTTAGCAAAAATTTTTAGGTCGTTGTTTAGTAGGGAAATGGGTCTGTAGCTTGCGCAGTTTGAAGGGTCTTTGCCTGGTTTGTGGAGAATTGTGATATGGGCTTCCAAAAGCTGCGGAGATGGGTTGGGGTTAGGCCCTATTGAGTTGAAGGCTGCCAAAAAGGGGTCTGCTAATGTTGTCACAAAAGTTTTATAATATAGGTCGGTCAGTCCATCTGGACCCGGACTTTTCCCTGTCTTTAGTTTGCTAACAGTGTTGGTAAACTCTTCTTTGGTGATTGGTGCGTCTAGCTTCTCTGCTTTAATCTTTTCTAAAGGGTTAGGACCATATTTGGAGAGGAATTTTTGGATTTTGTGTTGTCTGATAGTTTTTTGTTGGGGAGACACGTTTCCCTGGTCTATATTGTATAGATCCTCATAATATTGTCTAAATGTTTCTAAAATGGATTTAGAGATTGTATTTTTTTGGCCTTTTTTATCCATTATCATGTCTATCTGTTGTTGAGCTTGTCTCTTCCTGAGTTTCCTAGCCAGGTACGCTCCTGCTTTATTGGACCATTCATAGAATGTTTTTTCAGCCCTCAGTATTCTCTTTTTTGCTGATAAGTGTAGTAGATGTTTAATTTCCTCTCTAGTGGTAGTAAGTTCAATGAGAATTTGTGCCGCTTGTTTCATTTTATGTTTTTTTCAAGTTGTTGGAGTTTTGAGATTAGTGAGTTTAGTTTTGCTTCTTTTTCTATCTTCTTCTCTTTCCCTAATCTAATGAATTCTCCTCTAACAACTGGTTTGTGTGCTTCCCATGTCAGTAAAGGTGAACTGTCTGGGGTCGAATTGTTTTGTAGGTATTCCTGTATCGAGTCCTTTATCCTTGCCTGTGACTTTTCAGTGTCTAGCAGATCTGGATTAAGTCTCCATATGAATTGGTTTGATCTGATTGTGGGAAATTGCAATGTTAGATAGATTGGCGCATGGTCGGACAGTAGTTGTTGTCCTATATTGGTGTCAGTCGCCCATTCCAGGTCTGCTTGTGTTAGAAATAGGTAGTCTATTCTGGAGTACTTGGCATGAGGGTCTGAGTAATGAGTGTAGTCTTTTGTTTGTGGATGTTGGAGTCTCCAAACATCCATGAGTCTTAGAGAGAGTAGGTTTTGCTTGATATTTTTAATGGCTTTGAACGGTAGGGAGGATTTGCCATTTGATGTGTCTATACTGGGATTTAGTGGCGTGTTTAGGTCTGCGCCTAGAATAATCATGTCCTGTGCAAAATCGTGTAGTATGTTAGTGGTTCTGTTTATGAAAGCTTCTTGTTTTTCATTTGGGGCATATAGAGCTGCTATGGTGATTACTCTGTTTCCGTAGCTACCTTTAATGAGAAGATACCTGCCCTCTGGATCCTTTCTGCAGTCTGTGACTGTGAGTGAGCAGTTTTTGTGGATTAAAATGGAGACCCCTTTGTTTTTGCCCTCCTTTGAAGTGGCATGGTAACACTGCGTAAAGTTCCTGTCTCTCAGGACTGGGACTTTGTTTTCTCTAAAATGCGTTTCTTGGAGGATAGCAATAGAGGTTTTTTGTTTTTGTAGGAATTTTAATAATGACGAGCGTTTTTCAGGCGTATTTAGGCCATTTATGTTCCAGGATGTCACCTTCCATTTTACTTCCTTCCCCCCAGCGTGGCGGCCCCCCTGTTTAGTTGTCATTATCCCCTAAAGGGTTTGTTGGGCTGATTAGCTTCGGTTATGGTCTCTTTTTTTTTTTTTTTTTTTTTTTTTTTTTAGGAGTTCGGTCGGTCTGACTCTGCTGTAGAGGTTCACTGTCACACGATAAGTATCAGTACTAAATATCTGTACGGTGGATAAATGTGGAATCCCCTTTGAGAGGTAGTTTGAGGTGGGCAACCAGTGCTCACCCCTAAATACCAGCTCAAATTCAATTAGGGGTGTTGTCAGAGAGCTTGTAAAACAATCTCTCTGGTGTGGGGGGTGATGGTATATTTTTAACACTTCACAAGTGAGAGGTGGAAAGTCTTTTATAATAAGAGCGTCTAACTAACTATAGGACCCTTATTTGAACAAGATACTTTGGACCCAAAATGTATACTGCCATCTCCTAACTCCTGGCTGTGTAATTATTATAACAGAGTGGGCTTTGTTAGTGTAGGTAGTATTTATTTTCTGAGGTGTTCTACTATCTAGTCTCTTCAGAACCATCTTAATAGGTATTGCTTAGTCTTATCTACCCACGCTGCAGCCCAGTTCCCCTCCCCCCTCATCGGCCAAAACACAGATATCATACAGTAATTCTTACGATGCACATTTGTGTTAATATCCCCTAGAAGAGCAGTTAGTGAGAGAAACCGATCCATCAGAACATGTGTTAGTTACATTGCATTCATAGGGGTACGCGGGGGATATGGGCCTCTCTCAGAGTGTCCATCCGTGGATGGTTCATTCTATGAGTAAATTATGAGAGGTGAGAGGTTAGAGGTTAGATCCCAGCATGGGGAAGGGCAGAGGTAACCGTCACTGCTTACAGAGGAGTTTATAGCTTACAGTATGTTATGATGCTGAGGCCTCAGCCGCATGTTGGCGTAATGAGAGAGTCGTCCCTTTATGTTAGTTGTTTCCGCATGTCCATAGCTAAAAACTCTAAAGTGCGGGGAATTATAAAAGGTGGTCATTATGATTCAAAAGATTGCTCTGGGGATGATGTAGAGGGCAAAACTTAGTGCTAAATTTTGGGGATGAGAGTGCGGATTAGGCCTCTGCGGGTGGGGAAGCGGACTAAATCGCTTGAGCAGTGTAACTTACAGTTCACTAGTCCTATTAGGCCGCGTCTCCTTCTTCTGAGCCCGAGCGGCTTGCCTCGTTGTGAGAGGGTGAGCCCCTGCTCCTGTGTGACATAGCCGGGGATTGAGGCAGTTCTTCATTTCCCTCTGCGTTCACGGGCTTGGGGTCTGCAAGGCGGTATTCCTCGTACCAGTCAGGCAAGGCGACCCTGGGCAGTCCTAGGATCTTCAGAAAGCCCGTCAGGTCGTGTGGGGTGCGTAAGATGGCGGTGCGGCCTTTGTGTAGAACAGTCAGGGCGAAGGGGAAGCGCCATCTGTACTGGAAGCCTTTCTCCTGTAGTACCTTTGTGAGGGGTTTTAGCGCCCTTCGATTCGTTAGGGTGATTAAAGATAGATCTTGATAGAGAGAGATGGACGTGTCGTTGAAGAAAATCTCGTCCTGCGCCCTGGCTGCCTTCATTATGTCTTCCTTTAGTTGGAACGAGGTGAGGCAGCAGACCACATCTTTCGGGGGGTCTCCGTCGGAGCCGCGTGGTTTTAGAGCTCTGTGAGCTCTGACGAACTCTATTGGTGTCTCTTTAGCTCTGTCAAGGAGTTCATTGAAAATTGCGGTGAGGACGGACACCAGGGAGTCCGCAGTAACGGTTTCTGGTAAGCCCTTTACTCTTATATTTGATCTTCTCCCCCTGTTATCTAAATCTTCCAGGTGCCTGCAGTGGTCTATTAGGCGTCTATTGTGAGCGACTGCTGTATTGTGCAGCCATTTTAGTTTAGTGTCCCTCTTCCTCCCGGCCTGCTCTATATCTTGTATCCTGATATTGATGGCGGCTACCTCCTCTCTTACTCCTGCTACGGCTGTTGTTATGGTAGCTTTGATTTCTTCTGCTAGTGCCCTCATATCCTCCATTGTGGGCAGATCTGTTCTAATTGTCTGTGTGGCGTTAGGCGAGCCCTTACTTTTGTCTGTAGAGCCTCCCGAGGGCGCTGGGGAGAAGGCTGTTGTTTCGCTGCGGGGCTGCGCCATCTTGCTAGCCGCGTTGCTCTGGCTCCGGGATTGTTGCGACTTGAATAGCTCAGGAACCGTCTTGCCCGCCGGCCCGTAGTTGTCTCTTTGAGCCCCGCTGTTGGTTCTGATACGGGTCTGCATGCCCAGGTATTAGGATGTGAGCTGTATATTTCGTCCTGCTCGTTTGATTTGGCTCTGGGTCCGGAGCTCAGCTCTTAGGCGTCCATCTTCACTGCGTGCCAAGCCCCATTAGTTAATTTTCACCTCATATGTCCTTTAAGTTTTTTATTGAGGCCCCTCATTACTTTTGCCATAGACCAGGAACACCCAGGTTAACATGGATCATGTTTAAAGAGTACCTGAGGTGAGAGTGATATTGATGCTGCCATATTTATTTCCTTTAAGGCCAGTTGCACACCTAATGTTTGCAGTGCGATGCAGTGCACCACAGAAATCAGCTTACATATGACCCTGCGCCACGATGCAGTGACAGGGTCATATACATAACGCCACCCCCCAGGCTAGTTTTGTTCTCCCTGCTGGAACATTGGGTGGAAAAATGTATGGGGAGACTGGTTTGGGCATCATGGTGACGTAGTGGTTAGCACTCTTTCCTTGCAGCGCTGGGTCCCCCGTTTGAATGCCAGCCAGGGCACCATCTACAAGTTTGTATGTTCTCTCAGTGTGTGTGGGTTTCCTCTGGGCACTCCGGTTTCCTCCCACATCCTAAAACCACACAGATAAGTTAATTGGCCCCCCCTAAATTGGCCCTAGACTACAAAACATACACTACATGATACATACATATGACATATGACTATGGTAGGAATTAGATTGTGAGCCGCTCTAAGGGACAGTTAAATGACAAGACAATATACTCTGTACAGCACTGCAGAAGATGTTTGTGCTATATAAATACCAAATAATAATAATAATACGGGATTGAGACAGAAACGAGTCAGCAGCAGCCTCCATCCCCTCCAAGTCAGCTAATCTAAATTGCAGGTCAATGCAGTCATGTTTGTTTTATCATTTGTTTTATCACGTCCCCTAGCTTGACAGCTCCCTGCCCTCTCACAAGCTGAAAAATCAGATAAAACGTGCTCCTGCTGGTTAGAGGACAATAGCAGAGACCTCATCTAGTGGAAGGGAGATCATTACTTATCTGCAGAGTTTACAACTTCTCCCACCACATCAGAAGAGCGTGTGTGTTGAAGTCAAGCACCCGGGGAAAAAGGGTGCGGGGCGGCAGAACTCCGTGCCCTGCACTGCCCGATCACATGTGACTCAGCCTCGGAGCTGCCTGGAGAGGATGGGACTGGCTGCTGACGTTCATGCAGCCAGCCCAGGGCAGAGGAAACAATTGTCCATATTTGCTGGGGAGCAGGGGCGTAGCTAGAAATGACTGGGCCCCATAGCAAATTTTTTGTATGGGCCCCCCCCGCCACCCCCTCCCCCCCCCCCCGCCATCCCCACCCCCCATTTCACCTGAAAATAATCGTAAGGTGGGCAGCGTTTCACCATAAATTAATCCAGGGCTGTGGAGTCGGTACAAAAATCTTCCGACTCCAACTCCACAGTTTATGAAACCATGATTCCGACTCCAGGTACCCAAAATGGCTCAGACTCCTCGACTCCAACTCCTTAGTCTAATACTTAACAGGGCTGTGGATTTTGTACAGAAATCATCCGACTCCGACGTTTATGAAATCAACGACTCCAACTCCGACTCCGGGTGCCCAAAATTGCCCCGACTCCGACTCCTCAGCCCTGAATTAATCGTAAAGAGAGCAGCATTTCACAATAAATTAATCGTAAAGAGAGCAGCATTTCACCATAAAATATTTGTAAAGAGAGCAGCATTTCACCATAAAATAAGCGTTATGCGGGCAGCATTTCCCCAGATATCATAAAGTGGGCAGCATTTCACCAGAAAATAATCGCTATGTGGGGGGAGCATTCACCAGACAATAATCACTATGTGGGGGAGCATTCACCAGACAATAATCGCTATGTGGGGGGGAGCATTCACCAGACAAAAATCATTATATGGGGAGCATTCACCAGACAATAATTGCTATGTGGTGGGAGCAGTCACCAGACAATAATCGCTATGTGGGGGGAGCAGTCACCAGACAATAATCGCTATGTGGGGGGAGCAGTCACCAGACAATAATCGCTATGTGGGGGGAGCAGTCACCAGACAATAATCGCTATGTGGGGAGCAGTCACCAGACAATAATCGCTATGTGGGGAGCAGTCACCAGACAATAATCGCTACGTGGGGAGCAGTCACCAGACAATAATCGCTACGTGGGGAGCAGTCACCAGACAATAATCGCTACGTGGGGAGCAGTCACCAGACAATAATCGCTACGTGGGGAGCAGTCACCAGACAATAATCGCTACGTGGGGAGCAGTCACCAGACAATAATAGCTACGTGGGGAGCAATCACCAGACAATAATCGCTACGTGGGGAGCAGTCACCAGACAATAATCGCTATGTGGGGAGCAGTCACCAGACAATCGCTATGTGGGGAGCAGTCACCAGACAATAATCGCTACGTGGGGAGCAATCACCAGACAATAATCGCTACGTGGGGAGCAGTCACCAGACAATAATCGCTATGTGGGGAGCAGTCACCAGACAATAATCGCTATGTGGGGAGCAGTCACCAGACAATAATCGCTATGTGGGGAGCAGTCACCAGACAATAATCGCTATGTGGGGAGCAGTCACCAGACAATAATCGCTATGTGGGTAACAGTCACCAGATATTAATCGCTATGTGGGGAGCAGTCACCAGATAATAATCGCTATGTGGGGAGCCAGCACCTTTCTCTTCCCATCCCCCCACAGCAGCCATCACCTCTCACCCCCCAATCCCCCCCCCCCCCACAGCAGCCAGCACCTATCACCCCCCCCCCCCCCACAGCAGCCAGCAGCTTTCTCTCCCTCATCCCCCCCAGCAGCCAGCACCTCTCACCCCCCAACCCCCCCCCCACAGCAGCCAGCAACTCTCCCCCCCCCCCCACAGCAGCCAGCAACTCTCCCCCCTCCCCTCCCCCCAGCAGCCAGCAACTCTCCCCCCTCCCCTCCCCCCAGCAGCCAGCAACAGCGACTCTCCCCCCCCCTCCCCCAGCAGCCAGCAACAGCGACTCTCCCCCCCCCCTCCCCCAGCAACAGCGACTCTCCCCCCTCATCCCCCCCCCCCAGCAGCCAGCAACAGCGACTCTCTCTCTCCCCTACCCTATCCCCCCCCAGCACCAAGTTGCATCATGGCAGCAGCAGGCAGGCAGCAAGTCCCCCGGGCCAGCCCCATCACCCACCTCCGTCCACTGCAGGCAGCAGCACCAGTGAGGCAGTGCGCACAAAGTACTTACAAGTGGCTGCAGCTGCCTTGCCAGCTTGCGTGGGACGGTGGGTCGGATCGGGTCAGGTCGGTGTGCTCCGCTCTACTCCTCGGTCCGCTCCCTCCTTCTCCTAGTCACAGCCAGTCACCACGAGGCCTGACTCCTCCTGCCGTCTCCTCCTTCTGCCTCCCTGGCTGGCCGGAACTATACAGTAAGTGTCGGCCCGGCAGCCAGGGAGGATCAATGCGCCGCAGCGTGGTCCCCCTCCTCACCAGCCACCTTATCAGAGGAGGGGGGCCGGGGGAGGGCGGCGCGCCGCTGGTTTAAAATTATTGGGGGGGGGGGGGGCCCGGACGGGGACAGGACAGCATAGTTAAAAAAAAGAAAGAAAAAAAAGTCCACTGATTCTGCACGGGCCCCTGTGGCGTAGGGATACCGCGGGCCCCATAGCAACGCTATGGCGGCTATCCCCAATGCTACGCCACTGCTGGGGAGTGAGAGTCTGCCTGCAGCCCCAGGCTCTCTACCCAGCCTCAAGTCACACAGCATTAGCCTGCCAGCATGTGTATGCGGACGGCTGCTGTTCTGTCTTATCGTGCTGCCCAAGTCCCGCCCCTTACAACCCGCCCAGCCAATCACAGCTCCAATAGGAAGGTGAGGTCACCCAGGCAGAGGAGCGCTCCTGCACTGTAAAGCGATGGCTTTTGCTTGCGATGGCTTTTGCTTCCGTGCCCCAGCCGAACGCTCCTGCCTGCAGATTACAGCAGTGACATTTGCTAGCTACGCAAGTGCATACCAACAGGCGGGCGGGGTTTCAAAACACCCGGGCGGCCCGCCCACCTAATTAAGCCTGGGGAGAACACTGTACTCAGACTTGAGTCAGAGCACCTGATTTGCATGCTTGTTCAAGGTCTATATTCTTTAATGTTTATTATGATGCCTATGTTGCTTATCTTTTAGAGCAAAGAGGAAGTTTCTGAGTTCAGGTAATTTTAAGCATGTCTACAAAATTGTGCATCCAAATGAAAGTGTAGCCAGCACACTATCACCTTCAAGTAAATCATGGTCTTATCAAGCAATCAGATACTAACAATTGTTTTATGCTGGGGATACACAGGTTGACCGGCGGCTCAATTAGCCGCCTGGTCGACTCCAGCCGCGTCCCCGCCGCGTCCCTGCTCGTCCGCGCGGATCGATTCGCGCTCGTCCCCGCCGGTGGTCCTTATCAGCCGCTTGATTCCCTGCCATTGTCCACCGGCGGGAATCGAGCGGGCGCGGGTTGAGTGGCTTGATCGGGCCAGCTGAATATTATCATATATTACCAGCATTAGAGTCATGCACCCTGCCCTTTGTTAAAGAACAAGTGACATCCATGCTAATTTAGGAGTAAAACACATATATATAAGTAGATAAATACTAGTTCTACTTACATAACAGATGTATTGCACTGTCCATGTTATGATTCCTGTGAATGTTATAAAGGAAATTTATAGAGAATATTTTGAGGTACAATCCTTTATATTGTGAAGGATCCAAACACAGTCCTTTTTCAGGGCAATCCACCTTACCCACCAACACTTATTTGTAACTTTAAAAAAGGACTACGGTATATAGACTGATGCAATCTCAAAAAGGCATAAAAAAGTCTCTGAAAAAACTTTATTGACACATGTAGAAAAACATCAAAAACACACGAATTTGTGTGTTTTTGATGTTTTTCTACATGTGTCAATAAAGATTTTTCAGAGACTTTTTTATGCCTTTTTGAGATTGCATCAGTCTATATAGTCCTTTTTTAAAGTTACAAATAAATGTTATAAAGGAAAAGCAGAGAATCCTATTCTAGGCAGTCTCCATTTTTTTACCTTTGACCTCCTGACATCATTTCCTCCCTCACTCTTTTTTCTCCTCTTGCTAATTGTGTATTCGTTACCCGACCTCCTCCCAGAGTCTTCAGACACTCCCACTGAGGTCTATACTAGGAAGTGCACTGTCTTATGTCATTAAAAGGAGGGGGAACTAAAGGGAAGAGGAGGAATATATTATAGATAAAAAGACCCCCCAGCATGCAACTGTTTGGCAATGGCAATTAAAAGGCCAGTGATCCTAAGGTATGTGATAACTCCAAACCATAACAGCAGAAAATGTTTTGAAAGTTTTGAATGCAGGATTAGCATCTTTAGGCCCCGTTCACATCACCACCACGGATGGCCATGCGTGCGGAATGCAACGCATGCGAATGCACGCCATCCGCGTTTGTGTGCGTTGCGTGGCTGATCCCATCACTGAAAAGTGAATGGGACAGCCACGCGTTTTTACAAAAAATGCGTGCAGCATGCGTTCCCGGACCGCACAGGTCCGGAACGCATGCAGTGTGAACATCAGACAGTGCACTCTATGTACTGTCTGATGTCGTGCGTGTCTGGCTCCTGCACGCGTTTCCAAAACGCGGCTGGAAACGCGTGCAGTGTGAACGGGGCCTTATACACTCAGACCAGCTGCTGTTGAAATTTTAATTTTTATGGTAAAAATCCCGTTTTTAAGATAATGAAATTCTATTGTTTGGTCTCACTGACAAAGGGGACCGTGTCCCTGAAACAATTGGCAGTATGATTATGGATTATTTGGTTGTTTGATTAAACCACTTATTTGAAATTGATGGTGTGCTCTCTTTTCAATCTTTGAAGATTTTATAGCTGGGACATGTTCCATTAACCACTAGAAGTGTACCGCCGCACCCGCTGGGAGGTCTGTACCTTTATTTCTGCATAATGTACAAAAATATTTTTTTCCCATCGCTCCTAGATGTCACTAGCCTCACCCTTCCATACTGTGGCCCTTACTCCCAATAAGGTGAAGTTGTGGCCACACTTGATAAATAACCCCTGGCAAATAAGTTACCTGGTTGTGGGGTTCATTAAAAGTGAAAAAAGAATGGCTGTAAATGTATAGAATACATATTAGTACATCGAAACTTAACCATTTTCTACCACGTGAAGCGCAAAACTTGCTCACTTGATGCCCTTCACCTCCTATATTGCAAACCAACCAAGCTGTTATTTTTACCTCAGCTCCTTCCACGTTGTCACTATGTCTCTAATAAGTAAGTGATGTCTTATCCAACATGGTCGTGCACATGTAACACAAATGTTAATGACCAGGGCTTGGAAATTTCTTTCTGTAACCTGTAATTCAAAGCAAAATTTGTCCAGTCTCTAATATGTCTGGATATGCAGGCCAAGTTATAGTTCCTCACATCTGGTACAATTAATCCACCAGCGTCTTTAGGGATCTTAGGCTTAGCTAACACTAGTCTTGGCTTTTCCCCTCCATAGAAACAGGGTTATGGCCAATTGCATCCTCTGTACATCTCTGTGTTTGAGCAGTATCGGTATAGTTTGAAAGAAGTACAACAATTTTCCAAATGTTATCATTTTCACCACCGATATATACGTTGCGGTGTTCAGAGGACATGACTTCCAACCTTCTAATTATAAATGTAATTTGTTGAATAGTGGTTTAAGTTTCAAATAGGTTTATTTGGTAGTTATTTGGCAGGCAATGGTACGTCTGAATGGGACTGTGCAACACTATCAATGAATAGTTATACAGACATCAAAAGGATCACATTGTTCATGTTCTAGTGCACATTTGTAGGTGTACAATTAATAGTAAAACAAACATTTAAAGATAAGTGGTCATTTAACAATAGGGTGAGCAAATCCATCCAGTCATTATAGAACGAGAGGCAATCGTTAGCTAGGAGGACCTGATGAAAATAGCACAAGACCGTAGGCCAATAAGGTCCGAGGCTGAGAGCCATGTTTGCCATGTCTTGGTAAAAACATCTAAGGTGTCTTTGGCAATAGCTAATAGCCAATCAGAGGTGAGGATATTGTCAGTAAGGTCAACAGACAAGGAGGGCTGAAGCCATTGCTGCGCTAAATGTAATTTTGATACCGATTTAATATGTAAAGAACGAACCGTGATTGTCCCATTATAATCCTTAGATATGTAATGCCTGCAATTTCCCAACCTATACCACAAACCTGCTTATGGAACAACAGGATGCTGGTGGTACACATGGAAGACAAACAATATTTTAGATAGATGTGGGCAAAAAATGGGATAAAAGGCTTCATATAGAATTGCTTGCAATTCACCTTGCGAAACAGTTGTAAGGCGTTGCACCCTCTGGCGCCCACAACCGCCTCCCCATCACCCAGGTTTGCAGGGACACTGTATACTTTTGCTACTACACTGATCTGTTGTAATCATACAGTTTTTTGCAACGTTATGAATCATCTTGCTGCACATGTACCACGCTATTTTTTCATTAAACTATAGTGCCAGACTTTTTTCTTGTCTTTTTTGAAAGTTATGGATTACTCTGCTACAACAGTCTTGAGCACATAGTTGTTCCTGGGTGATTGTACTGGTTATCTTTTTTGCTTTAATACAGCTTAACCGAATGGGATTTCCTATGTTGTTGTTCATGTTGCCTAGCAACTGGGAGGGGTGATCAGCACACAGGACAGTTGGAACTGTGTCTCATGCTCCTTGTCACCTCCTTTCAACCAAAAAAGATGGCTGCCCTCATGAAATCAAATATTTGCCTGTTCTTTTAAAACAGGGTGGGTAAGATATTATATTACCTATCTATTTTAATTAACATAACTATAGACCTACGTCGATGGACGTATGTCTTTTTTCAACCAAAAACACTATGTAACTATGTAATGTAACTTAATGACAGTATGTTTGTTTAGGCTGAAGTTCCTCTTTAAATAAGTTTAGAGGGACCCAGCATTGGAACGGTTGGCTGCAGAAGGATCCAAGAAGCCTCTAGACCAGGGGTTCTAAAATGTCTTTCAAGGCAAAACATCTTCCGAAATGCAGTTTTGACCTTTATTAGGCAGCACTAAAGGTTAACAGCTGCATTGTATATGTTGTATATCAATCTGCAGTTGCATTACCTGATGACAATGCACAAAGGATGGGGCTAAACGCCGAGGCACCCCTGGGAGATGGTCGGGAAGCATCAGTTTGAGAACCCCTGCTCTAGACTATCCAGAGGCTTTCCACTACTGAAGTAAGTATACCATTTTGAAATCTTTTTTTTCGCTTTATTAAATCTAGGACCGTTAAAAAAGATCACCCTTATGCAAGTGCATACACATGAAGTTACAAACATTTTAGCAGCTTAGCTGGGTTTTCATATGACCCAGTCTCGAGTTTGTCTAGTTTTGCCATTTACTAGCATACAAATTTCCAGAATTCTCCACAACTAGTGAATCAATTACTATATGCATAGAGGTTGTGTGCTCTTCCTGTTCCTGCATGGGCTTCCTGTCAGCACCCTGGTTACCACCCATACATAAATAAAAACATGCTGCTATGCTAATTGGCAACTGATGGCATCTGGAAACCTAGCGTGAGTGAACATTATAGGGATATTAGATTGTTAGCTTCTTCAAAGACAGAGACAGAATTGAATGCTTGAGTATATTCTGCTCAGTGTTATGTAACAAGGCTGTGCTGTAAAAATACTGCAACTAATAGTCATACATAAATACATCCTTGTCTGTTCACATGGTTAAAATTTGCACATTTCCACTTGGATCTAGCAGAGTTGTGTATGTATTTACATTCTTTTGTATGTGTACATATCACACATAAAAGTGAGAGATTCCGTACCGTTCCAGAACGATATTACTTATCCTTTAATATGGTTTATTATGGTTATTTTGGGAATATTCTCGAGGGTGTGCATTCTCAACCAATGATGACACTGCAGTTCTCTGACTAGTCCAGCCATCAGATATTGGATTTTCACACCTCCAGACACTTGTAAAATAAGAGATCACACTATTTAGTATTAATGGGGAAAACAGACAAAAGAGACCGAGAGCGGATTAATTCTGATTATGCACAACGGCACTTTTAACCCTTAACAGGAACCCAAGGTGTAAGACATATGGAAGCTGCCATATTTATTTCCTTTTAAACAATACCAATTGCCTGGCAGTCCTGTTGATCTTTCACTTCAGTAGGGTCTAAATCAGGCACCTGAAACAAGCATACAGCTTATCTTGTCAGATTTTTCATAGACATCTGATCTGTATGCATGTTCAGGGTCAATATAACTTTAAGTATTAGAAGCAGGGGATTAGCGGGACAGCCACGCAATGTGCATTATTTAAAACAAAATAAACATGTCAGCCTCCATATCCCACTTTAAGGCACCTTTTACACTTACCACATTTGAGTGTGCCAAAGTACTCTCCCCTGCCTCTCCCATGCCACTGTGGCCATTAGTCTCTATGAGACTGGCCACAGTATCCGCGGTACTAGGAGATGCCACTGAAGGTATTTAAACAAAGCAGAGGCGTTGCATACTCTGCAGTGAATTGTTAAGCACTACAAGTGGTTTGCTTGGAACACAATTGCATTGGTGTCAATGACACAGCAACATCAATTTGGATTTTTGCGTTAGTGGTCCGGCAATGAGCTGATCACATTTAATTCAAAATCCAGTGACGTATTTCCTTGCAGTAGGGAGCGTGTCACTGAGCGGGGGGTGGAGCTACACAACACAAATCACTCGGTCAGCGCACTCTGCTGCTGGGTGATTTAAACACAAAATGGTGCGGTACAATTGTCATGCGGCGGGCTCCCCTGCTGCAGGACAGTCACAACGCACTTTGTGTGAAACTAGCCTTTGAAGTCACGCATGCATACATCACAAAGTCGGCACGAAATTACGTGTATATTATATGTAATTACAAATGATTGCACAAAATCAATTAAATTAACGATTTGTAATTACGTATAAGCGTAATTGCAAAAATGTATGCAAAATTTTATGTAATTGTAATCAGCTGATTAGGATCATCACTGCCGGGCTGCGCAAAGTTTACCAGCCCTATGATAATGTCATGCGCACTGCCCCCTGCTGTTAGTACTGGTAAAATAAGTATCTGTTCTCTTTTTGATTGATGGCTAATACATTTCTCCATTTCTGAGTATTTATGTCTCATTTACATCTCTCCAGGAACACATCATTGGCTATTTTTTCTTTGTGCTAAGAAGGTTCAGTGAGTCATCTATTTAGCTGAGCATCTGGCAGTTGTCTGTTATATTTCTATTCCTATTTATGTGTATGTAGTTGCCTCAAATGACACAATTGATATTTATTTAGTTAAGCAGTTCTCATTTACCCAAGCAGCGTGTACGCTATGAATGAGTAGCATTTATATACGAGCTGGAAGCCGGGCATCAAGTTATTTTGAACTAAAACAGTTTTTCTGGCTGGGTGACATCACAGTCTGGAAAGCAAGTTACGGAAAATACCTGTGCTTATTGTAAGTTTTGAAAGAATTCCTTGTAATACAGAGAAATGATCATATACTTATTATATACATGAACATAAAACTCAGCAATGTATGAATGTTTTCTTACATCTTCTAAGCAAAAACGGTGATATTTCGATGGAGGACAGCAACATAAATGAATGCATGTGCGCTTTATTGGCTTTTGTAGCAACTTTCATTGGTTGCAGCTCTGGAGAGTTCAGCCATTTTTTCACATTTTTGCTTATTTCGTTGCCTTATAGAATGAGATTTTGCTTAAAGAGAAACAAAAACTGTAACATAAAAAAAACACCCCCGGGGGGATACTTACTTCAGGAGGGGATTCTAATGAGGCTTCCCCCGTCTGCTTCACCTTCCAGGATCCAGCTCTGGCAGCCCCCGAACAGTGGCAATGTAAATATCTACCTTCCCAGCGCAGGTGCAATAGCGGCTTTCCGATTGACTCTGGTGGAAATAGCGAACCTGATTGGGTCTGCTCTACTGCGCAGGTGGGAGTCCTCTGCATTTGCGCAGTAGAGTGGACACAACCGGGATCAGGTCAAATGTCTTTGACTTAGGAACAAGTGCGCAAGGTGGAAGAAGGGTAGGGAAGGACCCCTCGACATTAGAAGACATGTGGGCTGGTATTGTTCAGGCAGTGGAGTCCCAGCCTCATCCCTCCAGAGAAAATCTCCCTGCATGGTGGATATGGGGTAAAAAAAAATTGTATTCTTTAAAAATGTAAGAAAAAACGAAAACACTAAAAATAAATCAACTGAGAATTCACTCTTATGGTGCCCATACAAGGTACAATTTTTTTTAATCTTACCATTTCTATGTAGTATAAGGGGAAATTACGTGAATATACTCAAAGGATCATTTAGGCAATGCCCTTATATTACATAGAAATGGTAAGATTGGATGAAAAAAAAAAGTACCATGTATGGACACCATAAGAGGAGAGGAAATTATTGCAGCCCCTCTATTTCTATTAGTACAGTTCTCCTTTAAATACAATCCCACTCCGCTTGCGTGCTTGAAGTACATGGGCTTACCTCCCAAATTCTTCATAAAGAATGCATTTGTCTCTGTAGACTTCCATATAAAAATTATCATAAAACACACTTCACTATTCACAGTAAAGCTCTAAAACATGTGATAATCTACAGAGTGAATGTTATTCTACATTAAGAGGCCAAGGAGGCCATGATGGGAGGAGGCAGTGAAGCTGCTCCGCAGAGACCTTCATCAGACCCAGGAACAATCTGGAAGGAAAATTGGATGATATTTTGCATACTGTCTGTGCGCACAGTTGCCATCTTCTGCCTCATATTCCCCAAAATGAGAATCCAGCTTGTGGCCAGGCTGCCAGAGATGAAATAAAGATAACCAATGTTCCATGGCTATTGGAGAGGCATGCAAGGTTATACACATGAATGTGATCAGCTCCCAAAGTATGAGTCATTCCCCAGTATTTTCTCCCCTGATTGCCCTGCATGAGATACATAAAGCATATATGAGATAATAGAGCACATATAAAGTAGGTTAGTGATTATTACAACTTTCACTGTCTTAATTACACCTCAATAGATACTGAAGAGTTTATTTATCAGACACAAGAAATTGTTTAGCACACAGATAATGTTTGAGATTCTGTGCCATTTCTGTGATGGTACATACCCGTTAAAGAGGAACTCAAGCTATTTGACTACTGAGATGGAGAGCCTCTTGCTATCTATACTGAAAAGGGGGACATCTGTGATTATCAATACTAGGGGGTCATGTGGCCACCTGTACTGATTGGGGTTCAGCTAGCTACTTATACTGCAAAGGGAAAGACATCTAGCTACTTATACTGAGGAGGGAAAGACATCTGGCTACGGATACTGAGGAGGGAAAGACATCTGGCTACTTATACTGAAGAGGGAAAGGCATCTAATTACATTTATGTTTGCTAAAGAATGTTTCTCCTCTGTATGTCAGTGTATATAAGCTGTGTTTTTCAGTTCTGGTCAGGAACCAGTCCGACGAAGGCTTTTTATAAGTCGAAAGCTCACTGTTTATCCATCTCTAAGTTAGCCAATAAATGGTATCATCCTGATTCAAAACTTCTTGCTTATACTGAAGAGAGAAAGACATCTGGCTACTTATACTGAAGAGGGAAAGACATCTGGCTACCTATACTGAAGAGGGAAAGACATCTGGCTACCTATACCGAAGAGGGAAATACATCTGGCTACCTATACTGAAGAGGAAAAGACATTTGGCTACCTATACTGAAGAAGGAAAGACATCTGGCTACCTATACTGAAGAGGGAAAGACATCTGGCTACTTATACTGGAGAGAGGAAGACATCTGGCTACTTATACTGAAGAGGGAAATACATCTTGCTACCTATACTGAAGAGGGAAAGACATCTGGCTACCTATACTGAAGAGGGAAAGACATCTGGCTACCTATACTGAAGAGGGAAAGACATCTGGCTACCTATACTGAAGAGGGAAAGACATCTGGCTACCTATACTGAAGAGGGAAATACATCTTGCTACTTATACTGAAGAGGGAAAGACATCTGGCTACCTATACTGAAGAGGGAAATACATCTTGCTACTTATACTGAAGAGGGAAAGACATCTTGCTACCTATACTGAAGAGGGAAAGACATCTGGCTACCTATACTGAAGAGGGAAAAACATCTGGGCACCTATACGGAAGAGGGAAAGACATCTGGCTACCTATACTGAAGAGGGAAAGACATCTGGCTACTTATACTGAAGAGGGAAAGACATCTGGCTACCTATACTGAAGAGGGAAAGACATCTGGCTACCTATACTGAAGAGGGAAAGACATCTGGCTACCTATACTGAAGAGGGAAAGACATCTGGCTACCTATACTGAAGAGGGAAAAACATCTGGCTACCTATACTGAAGAGGGAAAGACATCTGGCTACTTACACTGAAGAGGGAAAGACATCTGGCTACCTATACGGAAGAGGGAAAGACATCTGGCTACTTATACTGAAGAGAGAAAGACATCTGGCTACCTATACTGAAGAGGGAAAGACATCTGGCTACGTATACTGAAGAAGGAAAGACATCTGGCTACCTATACTGAAGAGGGAAAGACATCTGGCTACTTATACTGAAGAGAGAAAGACATCTGGCTACCTATACTGAAGAGGGAAAGACATCTGGCTACCTATACTGAAGAGGGAAAGACATCTGGCTACCTATACTGAAGAGGGAAAGACATCTGGCTACCTATACTGAAGTGGGAAAGACATCTGGCTACCTATACTGAAAGGGAGGGAAGATATATGGTTCCCTATACTGAGGGAGGTAATCATTCGGCTACTTATACTACAGGGTCATGAACATCTTCGGACCCCACCAATGTTGCCCAGGGTCCTTTTGTATCTTGTGGCTGCGCTCCTGTCTTCCTTCTAGAGGTGGCAGAAAGCAGGTGTGGGATTATGCCAACAGTCAGCCACAAATCAATCATTTTTTTAAATATTTATTTTCAATCTGAGAAATTAAATACATTTTTCAGATAAATTATAACATTTGAAAAATCTGACTAATGTAACACACACCTCCATGTTTCCCCAATTATGAAAAAAGGTGATTGAAAAGTACCCCAAAAAATGCTTGATTTTTAAATAAAAAAATTGACGTCTATATAAATTTCCTGCAAAATTTATCAGAAATATCTGCCACTGTCAACTGACTTTACATAGAAGAATAAATGTGAAATTCAGATGACTCGGTCTGTAAATACTAGCTGATAATGGTGGTTTATCTTTGTTTTGTCAGTTCTGTTTTATCCGCCAGGCGGATCCGTCAAAACCAGCCTTATCAGCTGAATGATAGTTTGTACACGTCCGATTTGACGTCCGAACGACCGGTCGTTTGGAAAAATAAGACGTGTATATGTAACTTTAGGCACTCTTTGTAATAATCCGCTCAGCTGGCTGCACAGGCAGACAGCTGTTTGACTATTCCTCTAGTCTGTGGGCTGCAGGTCTCTGGAAGAGAGACCTGTCTTTCCTTTGCAAGTTTCTGATCTGCTGTGCTGCTGAGGAATTTGCATACATTGGTTATGCAAATCACCTAGCTGCCTCCTTTGTAGGCTGGCAGTATAAAAGCCCTTTGCTGGTCATCCTCCATGGTTTGTTGAAACACTCATTGAGTGTCAGCCGTGCTATTGCTTGTTAAAGTTATCTTAGAGTAATTCTTGGGACTGCACTAGGCAGCTTCCCTAGTGCAGTTAGGTTGCTATCTGTTTTGTCTGTATTGCCTCTCTGCTGCGATTGTCCTGTCGCTAACGGTGGTCGTCAGGAAATCGTTCTGTCTGTCTGGGGGTGCTAACCAGAGCAGCGGTTGCTACTGGTAGCCCCTTCTGTTCATCTGTCTGTCTTGTTTGGATCGCACTAGCCTCTAGTGGTAGCGGCTGTGGATCCTTCTGATCTATGTTCTTGGAGGGTAAGCTGGAGCAGCGGTTGCTACCGGCTACCTCATCTGTCTGTCTTGTTTGGATCGCACTAGCCTCTAGTGGTAGCGGCTGTGGATCCTTCTGATCTATGTTCTTGGAGTGTAAACTGGAGCAGCGGTTGCTACCGGCTACCTCATCTGTCTGTCGTGTTTGGATCGCACTGGCCCCTAACTGTAGCGGCTGTGAATCCTTCTGATCTGCTATCCTGTCCCTGTACCCGGATCGCACTCGCTCTGGCTGAAAGAGCAGTGGATCTTCCCTATCCTGTTCCTGAACCCGGATCGCACTCGCTCTGGTGGAAAGAGCAGTGGATCTTTCCTAGCCTGTTCCTGAACCCGAATCGCACTCGCTCTGACGGAAAGAGCAGTGGATCTTTCCTCTCATATTCCTGTTTTCCGTCTGTCTGTCTTGTCTGATACGAACGCTTGCTGTAGGCTCGGTGAGGTAACCGTTAAGCAAGCCCTTGCGTTCTCTGTTCCGTGTTTGTGTGTCGGTGGTTAGTTAGGCGTGCTTGTCTCTGTTGCGCTTAACGTGCGGAGATCGCGTTGTAAACGTGTTCGCTGTTGCCAATGAGTGCGGTGTTCGCCTTTAGTTAGCGTTTGTTGTTTTAGTTATTTTCTCATTGTCGTTTGCTGTGCCTTTGCTACTCTTGTGTACTGTTCTGATCAGTCTTGTGTCACTTCTGGCGATCGCCTCTCTCGCAATTGCGTTCATACTTTGTTTCTGCTAATGTGTGTTCACCGTCGCTGGGTGGCGACTAGTTTGGGGAACACACATTTAGTCTATCTCTGTGCTCTTCTCTTTAAGGGCTGTTCAGGCCTGCATTGTCTTAGATCTGTACAATTCCCATCTGGCATTTGTGGCCATGCAGAGGCTGTGCTCGTCTGCACTCCACAGCGCCATCTGCCGGTGGGAATTGCCCTCTGCTGGTGCATTGCACCTAGCCTGGGTTTACCTAATTATACGCGTGTGGAGGGTTTTCGTTGTGTCAGTGCGCATCTTGTGCACTGACCACGAAAACGATTCCGCAAACGTTACACTCTTATTTTTGTTTTATCTATTTTGTGTGGACCACAATCCCCCTCCCTGTGGCTTGTGTTGGGGAAAATTTTTATATGCAATACTGAGAATAATTACAGTGGCTTGCAAAAGTATTCGGCCCCCTTGAAGTTTTCCACATTTTGTCACATTCCTGCCACAAACATGAATCAATTTTATTGGAATTTCACGTGAAAGACCAATACAAAGTGGTGTACACGTGAGAAGTGGAACAAAAATCATACATGATTCCAAACATTTTTTACAAATCAATAATTGCAAAGTGGGGTGTGCATAATTATTCAGCCCCCTTTGGTCTGAGTACAGTCAGTTGCCCATAGACACTGCCTGGTGAGTGCTAATGACTAAATAGAGTGCACCTGTGTGTAATCTAATGTCAGTACAAATACAGCTGCTCTGTGACGACCTCAGAGGTTGCCTAAGAGAATATTGGGAGCAACAACACCATGAAGTCCAAAGAACACACCAAACAGGTCAGGGATAAAGTTATTGAGAAATTTAAAGCAGGCTTAGGCTACAAAAAGATTTCCAAAGCCTTGAACATCCCACGGAGCACTGTTCAAATGATCATTCAGAAATGGAAGGAGTATGGCACAACTGTAAACCTACCAAGACTACCACGACAGGGCCGTCCACCTAAACTCACAGGCCGAACAAGGAGTGCGCTGATCAGAAATGCAGTCAAGAGGCCCATGGTGACTCTGGACGAGCTGCAGAGATCTACAGCTCAGGTGGGGGAATTTGTCCATAGGACAACTATTAGTCATGCACTGCACAAAATTGGACTTTATGGAAGAGTGGCAAGAAGAAAGCCATTGTTAACAGAAAAGCATAAGAAGTCCCATTTGCAGTTTGCCACAAGCCATGTGGGGGTCACAGCAAACATGTGGAAGAAGGTGCTCTGGTCAGATGAAACCAAAATGGAACTTTTTGGCCAAAATGCAAAACGCTATGTGTGGCAGAAAACTAACACTGTACATCACTCTGAACACACCATCCCCACTGTCAAATATGGTGGTGGCAGTATCATGCTCTGGGGTTGCTTCTCTTCAGCAGGGACAGGGAAGCTGGTCAGAGTTGATGGGAAGATGGATGGAGCCAAATACAGGGCAATCTTGGAAGAAAACCTCTTGGAGTCTGCAAAAGACTTGAGACTGGGGCGGAGGTTCACCTTCCAGCAGGACAATGACCCTAAACATAAAGCCAGGGCAACAATGGAATGGTTTAAAACAAAACATATCCATGTGTTAGAAAGGCCCAGTCAAAGTACAGATCTAAATCCAATCGAAAATCTGTGGCAAGTTCTGAAAATTGCTGTTCACAAATGCTGTCCATCTAATCTGACTGAGCTGGAGCTGTTTTACAAAGAAGAATGGGCAAGGATTTCAGTCTCTTCTCTAGATGTGCAAAGCTGATAGAGACATACCCTAAAAAACTGGCAGCTGTGATTGCAGCAAAAAGTGGTTAGACAAAGTATTGACTCAGGGAGCTGAATAATTTTGCACACCCCACTTTGCAGTTATTTATTTTAAAAACATTTTTGGAATCATGTATGATTTCCGTTCCACTTCTCACGTGTACACCACTTTGTATTGGTCTTTCACGTGGAATTCCAATAAAATTGATTCATGTTTGTGGCAGTAATGTGACAAAATGTGGAAAACTTCAAGGGGGCAGAATATTTTTGCAAGCCACTGTATTTTTGTCATATTGTTTTATGTAACTTAGGGCCCATTTCCACTTGTGCGGTGCGAATCGCCGCGGAATTCGCATGAATGACGCTATATACGAATTTAACCATGGCAGTGCCTGTTTGCTTTTCAATTGATTGCATGAAAATTCACATACACCCGCATAGCGGTATGCGGTATGCAAATTCAGATGGCTCTGCCATGCGAATTTTTGACGCGGACGAAAACCTGACAAGTGAAAACAGTCCCATTCACTTGTATTGGCTATGTGAATTTGCATGCGGCAAACGCATGCGAATTCGCGATAGTGGAAAGGGGCCCTAATTGTTTTATGTGACTATTTAGTAGTCTAATTGTTTGTTTGCTTGCTCTTGAATTTATTCTCTAAATAAAGACTATACAAAAGAAAAAAAAATCTCAATCAGACCTCTCAATTTTTCTTGAACAAGCTGTAATTGTATGTAAAAAAAGTGAAAATATTTTATTTTTATTGTATTGTGTGTTAGTTTGTTTTCACTATACATAATGTTTTGCATTCTGGAAAATGTATGGGTTTTGCAAAGTTTTCCAGTAGGAGGACATTATAATTCTCCCACTTTGGCTTTTTGTTTCTAAAATGCATACATTTTGCATGTCTATTATAGTTTAATGGAAGAGCATAAACAGCATTAAAAGTGGACAAGCACAAACTTCATGCATATTTTCAGTATTCCCTTAATAGCAGTGGCGTACCAATAGGGGTTGCAAAGGTAGCCACCGCATCTGGGCCCTTGGGCCAGAGGGGCTCCATGAGGCCCTTCCTAAACCACAGTATTAGCTGTTTATTGGTCCTGTGGTAGTAATAATCACTTCTATAGATGCTTTGAATAGTAGTAATCCTTAACAAACTGTTCCCCATCCCCTTATTGCACCTGTAATACAGCAGGTTTTGTTGTGCCATACCCATTGTAACGTATAGAGTGCTTGGGGGGGCCAATGTAAAACTCGCAACGGTGCCCATAGCTCCATAGCTACGCCACTGCTTAACCACTTGCTGACCGCCCACTACCTATGGGCGTTGGCAAAATGGTACCCCCAGGACCGCATAGCGCCGATCGGCGGTGGCACATGGTGGACTAATTAGCCGGGGCTCGCACATCTGCCGGCATTAGGCTCCGCCCACCCACGACGTCAACCCCCGGCGGGTTGTTAACCCCCGATCTGCCGCAAACAAAGTGTATAATACACTTTGTAATGTATACAAAGTGTATTATTCAGGCTGCCTCCTGCCCTGGTGGTCCCAGTGATCGAAGGACCACCAGGGCAGGAGGCAGCCCCCCTAGTGAACACACCAGCACACTGATTCTGCCCCTCCGCCCCCTGATCGCCCACAGCACCGCTCAGACCCCCCCTGATCACCCCCTCAGACCACTGTTTGCAGCCAATCACCCCCCAATCACCCATCAATCACCCCCTGTCACTATCTGTCAGTGCTATGTTTTAGATTAGGTCCTAAACTGCCCCCTGGGGGCTCCTGAACACCCACCACACCCTCAGATACTCCCCAGACCCCCCCCCCCCAACCCCTCCTGTGTACTGTATACATCTATTCTCCTCTGTAATTAGCCACTGATCACCTGCCAGTCACCCATCAATCACCCCCTGTCACCACCTGTCACTGCTACCCATCAGATCAGGCTCTCATCTGCCCCTTGCGGGCACCCAATTACCCGCCCACACCCTCAGATCACCCTTAGACACCCCCTCCCCCCCCCGATCACCTCGCCAGTGTATTGCTTGCATCTATTCTCCCCTCTAATCACCCCCTGATCACCTATCAATCACCCCGTAACCCCCTGTCACCAACCTGTCACTGCTACCCATCAGATCAGACCCTAATCTGCCCCATGCGGGCACACAAACACCCACCAACACCCTCAGATCGCCCTCAGACCCCACCCCCCCCACCCCCCGATCACCTCTCCAGTGCATTATTTACATCTGTTCTCCCCTCTGATCACCCACTGATCACCCATCAATCACCCCCTGTCACCACCTGTCACTGCTACCCATCAGATCAGACCCTAATCTGCCCCTTGCGGCTACCCAATTACCTGCCCACACCCTCAGATTGCCCTCAGACACCCCCCCCCCCCCGATCACCTCCCCAGTGCATTGCTTGCATCTATTCCCGCCTCTAATCACACCCTTAAACACCCATCAATCACCTGTCACCCCCTAGCACACCTACCCATCAGATCAGGCCCTAATTTGCCCCGTGTGGGCTCCTGATCACTCGGCCAAACCCTCAGATCCCCCTCAAACCCACTTCCAATCACCTCCCCAGTGCATTGATTGCATCTATTCTCCCCTCTAATCACCCTCTGAGACACCCATCAATCACCACCTGTCACCCCCTAGCACTCCTATCCATCAGATCAGGCCCTAATCTGCCCCCTGCGGGCTTCTGATCACCCGGCCAAACCCTCACCCGCCTCACCGCAGTGACAGAATTTTTTTTTTCTGATCACTGCTGGTCTCTACGACTTAATTGTGGCTGAAACCAACCGTTATGCCACACAATACGCAACCGCCAATCCAAGAAGCTACCATGCCCAGCCTTTTTGGTGGAAACCACTCCAAGTTTCCGAACGTTACATTTTTTTGGGGCCTTCTCCTTAACATGGGTCTAGTCAAAAAGAATCTATTGTGGTCTTATTGGTCTACGCACCCAGTACATCACATGCCCATATTCTCTGCTCCCATGTCCAGGTCACGATTTGAGAACATCCTTCGCTTCATGCACTTCAGTGCCAACAATACAACCTGTCATCTAAGAGGCCACCCTGCTTTTGACCGATTCCACAAAATTCGGCCCCTCATAGACCACCTGTCATCAAAATTTGCAGATGCTTATACAGTCATTTTGAGGCATTTGGTTTCCAGACTACTCACAGTTTTGGGCCCCTAAAATACCAGGGCAGTATAAGAACCCCACAAGTAATCCCATTTTAGAAAGAAGACACCCCAAGGTATTTCAATAGGTGTATGAAGAGTTCATAGATTTTATTTTTTGTCACAAGTTAGTGGAAAATGACACTTTGTGAAAAAAAACAATAAAAATCAATTTCCGCTAACGTGACAAAAAATAAAATCTTCTATGAACTCACCATACCCCTAACAGAATACCTTGCGGTGTTGTCTTTCTGAAATGGGGTCACTTGTGGGGTTCCTAAACTGCCCTGGCATTTTAGGGGTCCTAAATCCTCACGGTAGTTTGGAAATCAAATGCCTCAAAATGACCTGTGAAATCCTAAAGGTATTCATACGTTGGTCCCCTTGGCGCACCTAGGCTGTAAAAAAAGTGTCACATGTGGTATCGCCGCACTCAGGAGAAGTAGTATAATGTGTTTTGGGGTGTATTTTTACACATACCTATGCTGGGTGGGAGAAATATCTCTGTAAATGGACAATTGTGTGTAAAAAAATAAAAATCTCATTTACAGAGATATTTCTCCCACCCAGCATGAGTATGTGTAAAAATACACCCCAAAACACATTATACTATTTCTCCTGAGTACGGCGATACCACATGTGTGACACTTTTTTGCAGCCTAGGTGCTCTAAGGGGCCCAAAGTCCTAGGAGCACCTTTAGGCTTTACAGGAGTGCTTACAATTTAGCACCCCCCAAAATGCCAGGACAATAAACACACTCCACAAATTACCCCATTTTGGAAAGTAGACACCCCAAAGTATTCAAAGAGGGGCATGGTGAGTCCGTGGCAGATTTTAGTTAGCAGAAATTGAAACTTTTTAGGTTTTTTTTTTGTCACAAAGTGTCGTTTTCTGCTAACTTGTGACAAAAAATAAAATCTTCTATGAACTCGCCATGCCTCTTAGTGAATACTTTGGGATGTCTTCTTTCCAAAATGGGGTAATTTGGGGGTATTTACTGTCCTGGAATTCTAGCACCTCATGAAACATGACAGGTGCTCAGAAAAGTCAGAGATGCTTCAAAATGGGAAAATTCACTTTTTGCACCATAGTTTGTAAACGCTATAACTTTCACCCAAACCAATAAACCAATGGATGTAAAATTAATGTAGGTGGTAGGTTGTATGACCGAGCAATAAACCGTTAAAGCTGCAGTGGTCTGAATGGAAAAAAACGTGTCTGATCCTTAAGGGGTTTTAAGACTGCAGTCCTTAAGTGGTTAATAGAAACGCCAAAAAAAAAAATTACAGACCTAATAAAAAATTTACATAAACGCAAGTGAACGTGATCCATGCCATGTATGAAAAAAACAAACCTTTTTATTTTCAAAAATATGTTATTAGTATGTGTTTTTTAAATACGCTATAAATCAGTTCTGAAAATTTGGTAACATGACCAAATGCAGTCCAGATGTAGGAGTTAAAGTAAATATGTACTTATAAATATGGGGGATTTTCACAGTTGTTTACTTAACTAATTAATTCTGTCAATTGAACTATGCACCGAACTTCTTTTTTTTTTTTTTTTTCCCCACTTTTCCATCATTGCTTCTTTCCTCCTGCAGCTTAGCTGGAGCTAATAAAAGCAGCTGACATCACTCTCTGTACTATTGTGCTGCAGGGATAAGCAAAGTAAACAGACACATAACCCATGTCTGTAGTAGTGAGCGCAGGTGGCAGGGAGGAAGGAAGGAGGCGAGAGTGCGGTTTGCTAGTGGGTTGAAGAAGAAAAAAATCACACTTTCTCCTCAGTTTCAGATTACCGTACGGCCGCATTTACACTTACAAACGCAAAACGTTAGTGATTAGCGCTAGCCTTTTGTGCAGTTGATTTTTATGCAATTAACGTGTATATTTCACTGGACATTTTAGCGTCTTTTGAGCGATCACGATTTACAATTGAAATACATTGCAATCGCGATCACTCAGAAAACGCTAAAAAATACTGCATGTAGCACGTCTTGCATTTAG
Source organism: Hyperolius riggenbachi (assembly GCF_040937935.1). Lineage (NCBI taxonomy): Eukaryota > Metazoa > Chordata > Amphibia > Anura > Hyperoliidae > Hyperolius > Hyperolius riggenbachi. Next base: position 448,744,805 of record NC_090647.1, on the reverse strand, counting down.
CGCTAATCGTGAATCGCCGGCGATCGCGGCAGTGAGATCACTGCCATATAGTTAACATTGCGCTTGTGCTTTAAAAAGCGCTATCCATCACCGGCGAATAGCAGTAAACACCCACTAATCGTGTAAGTGTGCTTGGGCCCTAAAACCATGTAAATCTAACAGCTTTGTTTCAGCCTGCAGAGTGATATCTCCCAGTATTCAGGTATTCGGGCTTATTCAGTTATGCTGGGAATACACGGTTCGTTTTTGAGCCATTTAGATGGCTCGATAGATAATTTCCGACATGTCTGATCTCCTGATCGATCGTTTCGCCGCTCGATTCCAGATAGCAGTGAATGGATAAAGATAAGAAAAATGAGCAGAGGATTAGAGAGTCGACTGCAAAATCAAGCGGCAAAACGATCGAACGGGAGAATCGAGTGGCAGTAACAAACCGTATATGCCCAGCATTAGGAGTCTACACACATATTATATACAGGCCCAGTATTCTTAGAACATCTGTTACTGGAAAATCTGTAAAACTGGTTAGTAATATATTGTGCGGTGTCGTTAGAGGCTTAGTTTTGAAGCCCAGAACCATAGGCAGAGTCAGGGACGGATCTAGACCAAGTTGCGCCTGGGGCAAGGTCAGGTTTTGGCGCCTAAAGATCAGGTTTTTGCGCCTAAACTGCCATTCCCCATCCAAATTTTGCCGCCTTTTTAAGGATTCAACAAACTGCGCCTGGGGCAAGAGACCCGCCTGCCCCCCCCCCCCCCCCAGATCCGTCCCTGGGCAGAGTGCCCTGAATACCTTGGAAGCACTTGAGGGCAATAATCTATGTGTCTCGAGGCTACATTCCTCTTCAGGTCTCACAGGACTCAGCAATTTTCTGGGCCCATGTAAAGTAAACAACTGAACCCCTTTGGGCACTCATACAAGGAAACCTTCTGGCCTTTCTCAGACCGAACCTGGTACTAGAGTACTACCTGTAGCCCCTTGATGACAGTCCTGGGCTGTACCATGGTTTATCGGCTTACTATTTATTCTGCAGGGGTAAGGGAGAGTTACATGGTACAACAAATGGCAACAGACACTGCCACAGTGAGGAGACATAGCTCTAGATCACCAGAACCTCCAAATAAATTGTATAACCATGACCACCTCTGGACTCCTAGAAGTCTCGGTAAAATGTTAAAAAAACCCCAAAAAACAGTATTCTTTGATAAAGGCACAATTTCTTATAAGGGCACTACATGGCAAAACCAAAAGATGTTTTTGTGAAATGTCATTTTCGCTTAAAAATGTATTTAATGACCTTTAGTTACTCATTACTAGTAAAAACCATTCTCACCATCTTAGAACCTATGTCCCATTGAAAGAGTATTTTCCATGGTCTCCAAATCTGTATATTGGCATTTGGCACCAAAAAAAACGTGAACAGAATATTTCTATGTAGACACTGAAAACTTTAAAGGGAGCCAGAGACAGGTAATGAAAAAAATGAAAAAGCTTTTATACATACCTGGGGCTTCCTCCAGCCCCATAAGCCTGGATCACTCCCACATCGCAATCCTCCGCTGCCTCTATCGCCGCTACCGGGTCCCATCACTTCCGGCGGACGCGGCCAATTTTCCGCATGAACAGGGGCTCCCTCCATATCCTTACGCATGCACCTGTGTAGTATGGAGGCACATGCGTAAGCATATGGAGGGAGCCCCTGTGCATGCGGAAAATTGGCCACGTCCACCGACAGTGCCGCACTGCGCTTGCGTCGACTGGCTGAAAGTACGGGACCCGGTACCGGCGGATAGAGGCAGCGGAGGACGGCGGCGTGGGAGCGATCCAGGCTTATGGGGCTGAAGGAAGCCCCAGGTATGTATAAAATCTTTTTCCCAACGTCTCTGGTTCTCTTTAACACCGAAGGTCAAAACCAGCCTTGTTTGGGGGGAAATGATTCCTTGACAGCTTACACTTCAGCATTTAATCAGAAGACTTGTAAAGCTTGTTCTGGTATGCTGGCTTTATTTCTGGGATTACATGGCTTACGATATTTGATATTTATGACACATACGGAATCCAAACACAAGGTGGGAGTGTATCCATGGGAAATCTGTTCTGTACGTTTCATATAAACTTACAACACAAGCATGGAGGGCAAAAGTGTCTATTTTTAGTTTATTTTACATATTTCAATACAGTTAATTAGCGTTTTAAAAAAATGTATTGCAAACATTATAAAGGGATTTTCTGCTCTCTGCCCCCAGAAACGAAGGCCGCGCTGCCCCTCAGACCTAAGTCATTGACAGATTTTGAGGCCTTTTGAGGGCATCTCTGAGGTGGTCCAAGGACTCAAAGCTGTTTAGCTCTTAATGACACAATGTAACTTCAGCCTCTGGGCCTTCTCCAGTGGCCATGGCTTGAACTCAAATGGCCCATGACAACTAATCTGTAGCAGCCAGACAGATGGGAACCACTGTTACTTACTTTTTTTACAAGGATAAGTTTACAGTTCTTTAAAGCAAACCTGCTATATGCTTAAAGGGAAATATAAGTCAGAACAAAAAAGCCAGTTTCACTTACCTAGAGCTTCTACCGGCCCACTCCAGTTTTCCTGTGCCCGCGCCGGTACTTAAGGAAACTCCGCTCCCCCACCGCAGCTCAGTTTCACATTTACCGACTGAGCCTGTCTCCGGCCAATGAGTAAATCTCCACTGCGCCTGCGCAGGACGCTTCGGACAATGGGGGCATGAACGAGGATGCGCGCGGCCAGGGCCATGCAGGTGCAGTGGCTGGCGCCAGACGAAGTCGACACTGAGCAGCAGTGGGGGACCGGAGGATTGGTTTGCCCTGGCAGGGGCACAGGGCAACTGCAGGGGGCCTGTAGAAGCCCCAAGTAAGTAAAACTGGCTTTTTTACTCTTACTTAAGTTTCCCTTTGATGCAGCAGCCAGTCATTACTTTCATTAGAATATATTGTACCCCATGCTTTAGGATTGCATTATCGCAAAATTTCTCACTGAATTAAATTCAAAATCTGCATAGATAATTTGAATATAGAGATTCTGTCATGCTACCACCAGTAATCTAAGCCTTCAAGGTAACTGGAGCTAATTTATAGTAAAATATACGATGGGGGCACGGGTTCACAGTGTGTAATACAGATAGGTCTACAATTTATTGATACAGCATAGCAATCACACATGTGGCTTAACTGCATGTAAAAATCATCACAGTGTTTAAAAACCAATGAAGACCATACATATACAGTGAGTTCATGCTTAAAATGGATCAGAGGTAAGAGTGATGTGGAGGCTGCCATATATATTTCCTTTATATACTGTATTTCGCGCCGTATAAGACACTCCGGAATATAAGACGCACCTAGGTTTAGCGGGCAAAAACCAGGGAAAAAAAAAACTAAACCTGGTGCGTCCATATTTCAGGAGCGTCTTGTACATGACCTCCCCCAAATGGTGTCCTCCTGTGTCCTTCTGTCTGCCCCCAGTGTCCTGCTGTCTGCCCCCAGTGTCCTGCTGTCTGCCCCCAGTGTCCTGCTGTCTGCCCCCATGTGTCCTGCTGTCTGCCCCCATGTGTCCTGCTGTCTGCCCCCATGTGTCTGCTGTCTGCCCCCATATGTCTGCTGTCTGCCCCCAGGTTCTGCCCCCCATGTGTCTGCTGTCTGCCCCCAGGTTTCTGCCCCCATGTGTTTGCTGTCTGCCCCATGTGTCTGCTGTCTGCCTCCAGGTTTCTGCCCCCCATGTGTCTACTGTCTGCACCCAGCTGTCTGCCCCCCATGTTTCTGCCCCCTTGTTTCTGCTGTCTGCCCCCCCGGGTTGCCTCTACCCCCTCGTTCAGGTGTCCTTGGGTCCCCCCATGTGTCCTCGGGTCGCCCCTCTGTATGTCCTCGGGTCCCCCCTGTGTGTCCTCGGGTCCCCCCTGTGTGTCCTTGGGTCCCCCCGTGTGTAGAGTGACCAGATTTTTGTGGGTCCAATCTAGGATAGGGAGGCGGGGAGCGGCGCGCGCCGCGGCGAAAAGTGGGGAGGACTGACGAGCGCGCAGCGCTGAAGACCGGGGGGGGGGGCTGCGGCGAGCCACGGTGAAAAATGGGCGTGGCCATGACATTGTATGGGCGGAGCTAACGTAATGATGTAACAGCGAGGCATAAGAAAGCAGTGTTTACACCATGATGTGGACAAACGAGACTTTGCATCATGGGTGTGCAGAAACTGTGTGATGCTAATAGTATACCGTAACCACAAAGCAGCAAACATAGCCATCTATGACCATAAAATAATAAATGCAGTGACAGTTACCCCGGACACCAGAAAATAAACGCAATGGGCAACATGTCAGCACAAAATAAACGCAATGCGGGCAACATGTCAGTATAAAATAAATGCAATGCGTGCAACATGTCAGTACAAAATAAACGCAATGCGGGCAAACATGTCAGTACAAAATAAACGCAATGCGGGCAAACATGGCAGTACAAAATAAACGCAATGCGGGCAACATGTCAGTACAAAATAAACGCAATGCGGGCAACATGTCAGTACAAAATAAACGCAATGCGGGCAAAGATGTCAGTACAAAATAAACGCAATGCAGGCAAACATTTCACCAGAAAATAAACGCAATGCGGGCAAACATTTCACCAGAAAATTAACGCAATGCGGGCAAACATTTCCCCAGAAAAGAAACGCAATGCGGGCAAACATTTCCCCAGAAAAGAAACGCAATGCGGGCAAATATTTCACTAGAAAGTAAACGCAATGCGAGCAAACATTTCCCCAGAAAAGAAACGCAATGCGGGCAAACATTTCCCCAGAAAAGAAACACAATGCGGGCAAACATTTCACTAGAAAGTAAACGCAATGCGGGCAAAGATTTCACCAGAAAAGAAACGCAATGCGGGCAAACATTTCACCAGAAAAGAAACGCAATGCGGGCAAACATTTCACCAGAAAAGAAAGCATTTACTCACCTGGCAGAAGTCTCCGGCCTCTGGCGTTCTGCTCCCGGGACCACCTTCCTCCTGCTCGTCTCCCGCGCTGACAGGGCTACGGCAAGATGCCGCCCGAAGCCCTGTACTGGAGACACAAATAATCTCCAGTACAGGGCTTCGGCAGCCATCTTGCCGTAGCCCTGCTCGCCTGCCGGTGTCGGAACAGACACCGGAAGAAGCAGGAAGCTGGAGCGGGGCTGCGGGCAATGAACTGGCACGGCGTCTATAGACGCCGCTGCCAGTTCATGAGGATAGAGTGGCCAGAGTCCCGAGGCCGGGACGTCCCGCTGCTGAAAGCGGGACGTTTCCCGGGACCTCATGCAGCCTGGGACAGTAGACCCCGAATCCGGGACGCGTCCCGGGCAATCCGGGATGTCTGGTCACTCTACCCGTGTGGGAAGCGGCAGCAGCTTACCTCATCCATCTTGCCCACGGCGATTGAAGACATCCGGCTTCTGTGGGCGGCTTCTTCTAGTGCCGGCTAGATGGAGGAGGTAAGCTGCTGCAGCTTCTCAATCGGGGGGCCCGAGGACACACAGGGGGGACACGAGGAAGGGATAGAAGCAAGCGGGGGGAGGAGACGGCCACAGCAGGACGCACAGGCAGGGAATCCCCGATGGCGGGCCGCGGTTCGTATCGGCGGGCGTTCGTAATTCGGGGATTCCCTGCCTTTGCCGTATAAGACGCAGGGACTTTTCCTTCCCATTTTTTGGGGAGAAAAAGTGCGTCTTATACGGCGAAAAGTACGGTGTATATATAGATAGATAGATAGATAGATAGATAGATAGATAGATAGATAGATATAGATATATCTATATATATAGATATATCTATATAGATATATCTATATATATATAGATATAGATATATCTATATATATAGTGTTTTTCTTATAAATACTCGAGTTACAACTATTGTTGTTGCATTTCATGTGACTCCATTGCTTCCTCCTTCTGGGTTGGAAGAGCACCATGCAGTGCAAGTAAGTGAACCTCGCCCTGCCCCTGTCCACTTGCTCTGGTGCTGAAGTGTGGTGCCCGGGAGAATTCAGGTTTCAATTCAATATCCCGAAATCCAACAGCAACACTAACTACATCGCTCTAATACATGGGAACAAAATTGCAGTCATGTACAAAATGTACTGTATTGTTTTGTTATTACATATTTTTTCTATTACATGTTATAGTATTGTATAATATTTTGTAAGTATTTGAAATGAAGAATAAAAAGCACATTTAAAACAACTAAAAAAAACCATTGTTTATACTGCATGTCCAAATCCAGAGTTGTCCAAAAGTAAATCATTTATCCACATTTCACCATAACGCATGACTCGACTTACAGACAAATTCAACTTACAAACTACTTCACGAAATGGAACCTGTTTGTAAGTAGAGGCCGGCTGTAAATAAATAAATAAAAAACTCAGAAGCCAACATACCGTATGCAGAATTCTGGTTCATCAATACTGAGGCAGTAGACAGGAGTGCACTCCTGCTCAACATGTAACAATAGCCCCCATGACCCCTGCCCTTAGGGGGGGGGGGATTGCTGACAAACCTTCTTCTGTTGCCTGGAAGGTCTTCCTCACTCCACCCCAGTGTACAAGCGATGTACAGCCAATCACCAGACGGCTCTGATAGCTGCTTGTTGATTGGCTGTACAGTGCTTGCACACTGAAGAGCGAGGAAGACCATACCGCTGCCAGAAGCAGGTAATGTGTAAAGCTCTGCATTAAGTACAGGAGTAGCCCCTCCTGTCCTGCAGTGTAGTTATGCCCCTGCTCCTGCTATCCCTCTTACTACAAGAAAAGGCCTGACAATGAGTGAGCAGTGGTAGATCAGTGTATGTCATATAATCTTCCAGGCAGGGCCAGGTTTAGGCCAAGGCCACCTAGGCCATGGCACAGGGCACCACAGCAGCAAGGGCACCAAAGCAGCAGGCTAAGCTGGTGCAGCATTTGCAAGCTTGCAAATACTGCAATGCAGGGAGATCAAGCTAGCGCCTGAACGTGATACTCTGCTGCTTGCCGCCTGTGCAGCAGCCACCTTGCTCTCTGTGCACCTTTGCATTGTGGCCGGCGGCTATTGACTTGGGCAGCATTGGAGATGGAGAGGAAAAGCAAGCTTAGGCAATGGAGACAAGGGGAGAAATGAGTGACACTGATGGCTGCTGCGGTGTGAAGGCGAGCTGGCTACCTAAACTGAAAGGAGGGGAGAGGAAGGAGAGATTAAGGGAGTCATCTGGCTACCTATACTGGAGATAAAGAGGGAAGTGGTCATCTGGCTACCTATACTAGAGGGAAAGGCATAGTCCCCAACCGTCCCATTTTCGTCGGGATTCTCCCGATTTGGGGGGCTCTCCCGCTATCCCGGTATGAGCCCCCCAGGTCCCGGGCGGCTGTCAGTATTGACAGCCGCCTGTAGCAGGAGGAGAGCAGCGCAGTGGAGGGAGAGCGGCGAGCAGCGGCGGAGAAGGGGGCCATCTCCCTCCCTCCTCTCACCTTAGGGTGCTCTGTCTCCCTCGATCTCTCCTCCGATACTGTGCGGCGGCGTTTGGCAGCGGGCGGGATTTACCTTCCGTCTCGCTCCAAGCGCCGGCCGGAAGTTCTGGTGCCGCAGCCGCTACTCTGGTCTGGATCAGACCAGAGTAGTGGCAAATCATCCCACGCCTGCGAGAGACCAGACGTAGGAGACACGGAAGGTAACTTCCGCCCCCCTGCCAGCCACTGCACTTAGTTCTGGAGGGGACAGTGAGGGAGGGAGAGCACCCGAAGGGGGGGGGGGGGGCATGGCCCCCCTTCTCCACCGCTCTCCCTCTTTGCGCTACTCCCCTCCTAGGGGGAGGGGGGGACACCTAGCTACTTATTCTGGGCACATATACACCCTGCCTACATATACTGGGACATATACACCCTGGCTACTTATTCTGGGCACATATACACCCTGCCTACATATACTGGGACATATACACCCTGGCTACATATACCGGGACATATACGCCCTGGCTACATATACTGGGACATATACACCCTGGCTACATATACTGGGACATATACACCCTGGCTACATATACTGGCCGCATATACACATATCCCCCTGGCTACACATATCCCCCTGGCTACATATACTGGGCACATATCCCCCTGGCTACATATACAGGGCACATATACCCCTGGCTACATATACTGGGCACCTATACACCCTGGCTACATATACTGGGCACATATACACCCTGGCTACATATACTGGAACATATACACCCTGGCTACATATACTGGGACATATACACCCTGGCTACATATACTGGGCACATATACCCCTGGATACATATACTGGGGACATATACCTCTGGCTACATATACTGGGCACATATATCCCTGGCTACATATACTGGGCATATATACCCCTGACTACATATACTGGGCACATATATCCCTGGCTACATATACTGGGCATATATACCCCTGACTACATATACTGGGGACATATACCTCTGGCTACATATACTGGGGACAACTGGCTGTCTGTCATTATGTGCATTTACTGGTGAAAAGCTGTCTCTTATGTGCATTTACTGGTGAAAAGGTGTCTCTTATTATGTGCAGTTACTGGTGAAAAGCTGTCTCTCATTATGTGCATTTACTGGGGAAACACTGTCTGTCATTATGTGCATTTACTTCATTTTTTTATGTAACTACATTAGCTGGTTTAACTACATTACAGTTAGCCCCACCCACGGGCAGGGTATATGAGGGATATATTTATTAAAAAATATAAGGGCATCAATATTAAAAAAAAATCTTCAAAAAAAACTTTATGGTAGGCGTGACTTGGGGGTGTGGTTAGGGTGTGTGTTTGGGGGTGTGGTTAGGGGTGTGGCCTGTGGCCCGATTTCTAATTTTAAAATGTTGGGAGGTATGGGAAAGGGGAGAGGGATCATCTGGCTACCTATACTGGAGGGAAGGGTGGAGGGTCATCTGGCTACCTATACTGCAGGGAATGGGGAGAGGGGCCATCTGGCTACCTATACTGCAGGGAAGGGGAGAGGGGCCATCTGGCTACATGCACTGGAGGGAATGGGGGAGGGTCAACTCGCTACCTACTGTGAAGGAGCGCGGCTGGTAAAAGTGGCCTTGGGCGGTAAAGAGTACAAATCCAGCTATGCTTTCAGGCCAGTATTTCTTAGCACCTAGTATGCTGGCATAATAACCATTTGGCACTTTGCTGAAAAAGAACTCCCACTCTGACAATTCATCCACAGCAGCAACTAACAGCAGGCTATGATTCACAAAAAAAAAAGCAATAAGCTGTATGGCCTGGTGCACACCAAAAACCGCTAGCAGATCCGCAAAATGCTAGCAGATTTTGAAACGCTTTTTCTTCTTTTTCTGTAGCGTTTCAGCTAGCATTTTGCGGTTTTGTGAAGCGGTTTTGGTGTAGTAGATTTCATGTATTGTTACAGTAAAGCTGTTACTGAACAGCTACTGTAACAAAAAACGCCTGACAAATCGCTCTGAAGTGCCATTTTTCAGAGCGGTTTGCGTTTTTCCTATACTTAACATTGAGGCAGAAACGCATCCGCAATCCAAAATCTGCAGCAGCCCGGGAGTATGCGTTTCTGCAAAATGCCTCCCGCTCTGGTGTCCACCAGCCCATTGAAATACATTACCCAAGCGGATCCGCACCCGCAAGCGGATCGCAAACCGCAGCCGAACCGCTCTGGTGTGCACTAGGCCTTAATCAACTATGCAGTAGCAGAGAACAGGACAGAGGTGGGAGAAGGAAATACAATTCAAACTCTGATCCTGCTATTATCAGTGTTGCTTGAGCAAATAGGGCATTTGTTTTAAACATGCTGTTTTGAAGTACAGTACTCTAACCAGATCTTAAACACAGCACTATGAACCAAGGAAGTTGTATCGGATTTGGGGGAGGGGGGGGGGGGGAGTGGGGGTCGTGGTGGTGAAGCACTAGGCACCAGAGAAGCTATATTTGAGAAGGGGATCTATTAGAGATCAGGGAAGCTATATTGGGGAGGGAGAAGCACTAGACACCAGAGAACTGTAAGGGCATGTCTAAAGGTGTGGCAAAGGTGGGTCTTAGTGTCCCTTTTTCCAGGCTACAAAAGTTGGGTGATGTGCTGCAAGTGGTAATTAAAGGTAACATTAGTGATAGAATAGAAGAGATAAACAAGATGATTTAAAATATGAAAACATGTCTTTTGCTTGTAAATTCTTCATGCTGTGTTTTACTGAAAGTGTAATGAAGCCATGGGTTGTTTAGTGAGGCATCTTTTACCCCAAATGTTGCGTAACATTTTTTCAAACACAATGTATTCATTCAAATACAAATGAAATGTTGTTTAAAGTGGACCCAAATTAAAAATACAAGATTTCAGAAATAAAATCTATTTTCTAAATTATAATAATAAATAGCAGCCTTTTTTCGGTTGCATGATGACAAATATAAAATATTTTACATTTATTGTAGGAACCCCTCCCTTCCTTTCAAATTGCCGGACAAAATCCGGCAAACTGTGGTGTCCAGCAATGGAGGAATTGCTAATGGCTGCCCCCAGTATAACCCTAGTTATTAAAAGAGAAGGCTGAAAAGCATGCACTGAAATGCTCATAGGTTTGAAGGAGTGTTTATTTATCTTTGTATGTGTCAGAGTGGTGCAACTAAATATTTTTAATTAAAAAAAAATCTTTGGTTTGGGTCCGCTTTAAATGTAGATGGAAATGCGTAACGATGTAATTGCAATGCATGGCTCTCACCACTAGGTGGTGCCAAAGCTACTTCTGGAAGCATTCCTACAACATGGAAAAGCAATGTAGAGTTAACTTACATTTCTTTCCCTCATATTTCTGCTATGTATTAATCCCTTGGCTATAAGCAAAAAACAAGACTAGATTTTTCAGCAGTGCAGATGTCCTATTTGTTTTTCACATATGCCCTTTTGCAGGTAAGAAGAAGTATAGTAAGGTTCAATTGGCTTTAATTCATCAAGCATTACCGCATTCGGTAATGCTGAAACAGCTGACTTTACGGAGCACTTGGGAAAATGTCAATTCATCAAAGCTGTTAACGCATGAAAAGCTGAAATTACGGAACAGTGAGATAAATTACCGACTTGTGTGGTAATTATCTCAACACATGTCAGTAAATGTCAGCAAATGTCAATTCATCAAGGTTACAGCATTCGGTAACATGTGTAACATGTGTGGGGATTATCTCCAGCTCTCTCCTGTCGATAACAAGCTTCAAATGCCTTCAATGTGGATGTCCCCATGATTGACAGGAGCAGGCAGCCAATAGAAACAGCCCCTGTCTCCTGCAAGTGCCGTTGATAGGTTGTGCAGGCTTCTCTGGTGGAACAACTTTTAAGCCCCATTTACACGATATAATTTTTTGTGTGATTCGATTCGATTCATCGATTCGATCTGATTCAATCCGACATGTCCGATCGGGATTAAATTCGATTCGATTTGCCATTACAAAACAGTACAAAAGTAGGGCATGTGTAATGTTTCTCGGCAGTTCATCTAAGTTGTAGCAAGTAAATGGAATGTTAAGACCAATGGGACAGATTCAGCACGAGCAGAGGCAGTATAAAATGTATAACATGCACATCTATAGGGATGTCGGGGATGCCTCTTTTCTATTGTAATGCCCTCACTGCATGGACCTCTTCGGTAAATTACCGAACATCTACCACATGTGTGAAAATATTGATGAATTAGCTCACACAAGTCTAAAATACCAAATGCGGTATTTTAAGGACTTAGTTATTGTTATCGAACAGCCCTTGATGAATTGAAGCCAATCTCTTCCAGAAAGTGATCACATGACTGTGAAAGTTTTTCTGCAAGCAAAAGTTTCTGGACACTAGTCACAACCGTTCGCATTTTTTCTCGTGTTCTTTCAGAGAAGGAAATGAAAGTCAAGAAGAATTAGCAGGCAGTGCGAATTCATACTGCTAGACATAGCCGGCCTTTGATATGAGCGACCGGAGCGGTCGCTCAGGGCGCCAGCTTCCAAGGGGCGCCTATAGCTGGTTACCTATACTGAGGGCACCTACACCTGATTTCTTATACTGAGGGCACCTATAGCTGGCTACCTTTACTGAGAGCACCGACACCTGGCTACCTATACTAGAGGCACCTACGCCTGGCTACCTATGGGGGGGGGGGGGGGGGATGGAGACCTCCAACTGACTTCCTATACTGGGGGCACCTATGCTTGGCAACCTATATTGAGTGCACCAACACATGACATCATATACTATGGCGCCTATACCTGGCTACCTACCTACACTGAGTCTGAGGGCGTTTATTTTTTTGGGGGGGGACAGTGCATGCGTGCGTGCGTGTGTGTGTGTGTGTGTGTGTTAGGTAGCTAACTGCCCCACTGATTGTTTTTATTACTATTCCTAAAAGGTTCTAGCCTTCATTTTTATGTATATTCAGGATAATGCACTCTTTCCATCCATTTGTGGTTATTAATAGTATTTTTTCTGTTATACATATGTGACGTGTCACAGAGATCTGAGCATTTGGCGTGATGTGTCACAACGTCAAAAAAGGTTGGGAACCACTGTCCTAGGAGATATCTCAGGAGAAAGGAATTGCATATGGGGGGGGGGACTGGGGGTGTGCACGCATGCATGAAGGGGGGCACAAAAATCAGGTTTCGCTCAGGGCGCTGTGAAACCTAATGCCGGCCCTGCTGCTAGATGTACGCTTTTTATTTTTATTTTTTTTTTTCAATTTTCAAACAGAAGTGCAAATCTCCATTGACTTTAACCATTTCAGCCCGCGGGTATTTTTTACCTCATGTGCAAGAGGAATTTTCACATTTCAGCACTCCTACCTTTCATTTCCCAATAACTTTATCACTACTTATCACAACAAAATGATCTATACCTTGTTTTTTTCCGCCACCAATTAGGCTTTTTTTGGGTGGTACATTACACTGAGAATTATTTTATTATAAATGCATTATAATGGGAATAATAAGAAAAAAATGGAGAACTCATTATTTCTCAGTTTTCAGCCATTATAGTTTTAAAATAATTCATGCTACCCTAATTAAAATCTAAACTTTTTTTGGCCATTTGTCCTGGTTATTGCTACGTTAACATTTTATCCCTAGTATAATGTATGGTTGACAATATTTTATTTGGAAATAACGGTGCATTTTTTTCCGTTTTACATCCATTACTAATTTTTAGCCCATAATTTAATAATAATATGCCCTCTTGATGTACATATAAAAAAATGCTTATTTCCTAAAGTCAGTAGGTGTAATTTTATGGCCACAAGATGTCCCCACTGAGCGCTTCCTAATAACGTACAAAAAGTACGCTATAGGAAGCAATGTGTTGCTACATTGTAACTAAGAAAGTGACGCAGGCATCAATGGATGCCTACGATTACGGTGGCCTGTGGGGAGATTAATGAATGGGAACTTTGTTCCCATTCATTAATCTAACGATCGGTGGCGGAAAGCGGCAGCTCTACTTAAGAATGAACACTGTTTTTGAACTAAAACAGTGTTCATTCTCGGCGGACATGTATGGATTGGCTCAGGGGACTTTTGTCCCCTGCAGCCAATTCCCCCCTGTTGCTGGCATTTGTGCACACGATCGCTTGCACAGCACCCAAAACTGCAGGGATGTGACTAGCCCAACCCTGCGGCTGTAGCAGCTGCCGCTGCGGATGTGAAGCTCACGTCCCAGCAGCAGTAATGGTTAAAGAGGAACTGTAACCAAGGATTGAACTTCATCCCAATCAGCAGCTGATACCTATTTTCCAGTGAGAATTCTTTACCTTTCTCAAACAGATCATCAGGGGGTTTGTATGGAGCATATTGTGTTGAAACCTCTCCCAAAGTCTGATGTCAGGAACTAGGTCCTGACAGTTTCCTGTCTTTGAGCCTTGTTGCATTGTGGGAAATAACAGCTGTTTCCAGTTGCCAAGAAACCAGTATCTCCCTCTGTGCATATGTATATTTATTTAACCACTTGAGGACTGCAGTGGAAAACCCTCCTAAAGACCAGAGCAATTTTAACTAAATGGGCCACTGCAGCTTTAAGGCATAGCTGCAGGCCCGTACAACTCAGCACACAAGTGATCCCCCCCCCCCTTTTCTCCCCACCAACAGAGCTCTCTGTTGGTGGGGTCTGATCGCCCCCCTTGTGTTTATTTATGTTTTAATAAATATTTATGTTACGTTTTTTAATGTTTTTTTTTTACTAATGCTGCTTTTTTTTCTCTAAGAAATCCCCTCCCTCCCCCCAGCCGGCCAGTTACGCGATCAGCTGTCATAGGCTTCTGCCTATGAGAGCCAATCGCTCTCTTGTCCCCCAGGGGGACATCCGTGTCACACGGCTGTCCCCAGTACAGTGCTGCTGCTGATCGCAGCGCTGCACAAGTAAATATATGGCAGCGTGCGCACGATCTCATGCAAATTAGAGCCCCAGGACTTGACGCCAATTGGCGTTAGGCAGTCCTGGGGCTGCCGCCACGACCACGCCCTTTGGCGTGGGGCGGTCGTTAAGTAGTTAAAAAAACTATCTTTTAGCCTAACACATTGTTAGATGGTGTTTGTAATATACGAGGCAGCTGCGGCGAGCAGCACTGCCACCGCAGCTGCCTCCATGCAACCATCCGTCCGTCCGGCGTCTAGGACGCCGAGGACGGAACGTTCACTTGTGCAGGGGGTCGCCGTCTCGCGCGGGCGCGCACACAAACGGGATCTTTATGCGGGGAGGAAGTCCGTCAGCTGACCTGCTGGTTGGCTGACGTCAGAGGAGTCCCACGGCGCCTAGGATTGGCTGATGGAGAGGGGCGTGCCAGTGGGGTCTCCTCTGCTTCTTAAGCCTCCGGGCTTCACTCACACGTTGTCTGTTGTCGTGAATACTTGCGTGTTAGCGCTCAGACCTTAGACTAGATCCCAGGTGTTGATGCTAAGGACTTCACACCTAGTCTAGGATATTGCTACATTGTTATTGTTTATTGTTAGACTAGTTCCCGGGTGTTGATGCCAAGGACTTCACACCTAGACTAGGATATCGCTTATTGTATTGATCTCCTGTGTATGTCTCTCGGCTATCCCTCTGACTCTGATCCTGCTTTCCGATCCTGTACCTTTGCCTATCTGCCTTGTTAGTTGCTGAACCTTTGCTTGATTACCGACTACTCTCTTGTCTCACGATTCTGTACCGATACTTACCTTTCTGTTGCTGAACCTCTGCCTGATTACCGATTACCTTCCTGTCTCACGATTCTGTACTAATGTTATCTCTCTGTTGCCGAAACTTGCCTGTCAGACCACTCTACTCATCAGTGGGCCCTCGCCACTGGTGAGGTGCTAGCTTCACCAATGCCCCTGGTGAAGTTATTATTTAGTGCTGTCCTGGTTTGGGTCTCCTAGGCTACAGTACAGTCTGACTCATCCGCTCCTAGGGTGATCATTCGGCTGCAGTACAGTCTGACTCACCTGTTCCCAGGCAATCTCTAGTGCAGTACTGCTTGTGTCTCACTCGGCTGCAGTACATCCTGAATCACCCGCTCCACGGGAGATTTGGCCTCTTTGACATTATTTTTTCCAGCTTGCTGGAGCCTGTACTCTAGTGCACGCTCTGTGTACTGATAGTACCTCACCAGCCCTCTGGTGAGGTCTCATTAAAATATTAAAATTACGGTTGCACCTAATCACTACACTCTCAGCTCTTTGTCTGCTATACTGGTATTATTGGTGATTCTGCAGATCACACATAATCAGGTATAGCATCTGCATTATTGGTGATTCTGCAGGTCACCACATAATCAGACATCTGAGCTACGACACAAGACCGTTACAGTGTTGTTATAGATAATGTCAATTGGTGATGTCTGTTTTTTTTTTATGTCTTCCAGTAGTAAAGATAAATATGATCAGGCTTATTGTGGATCTAACAATATGAACAAATAACATGGCGAATATCAATCATTTCTTGCTCTCTCTCTCTATTTTTTAACTTCTCAATTTGCAATGTAGTGATTAATTTTTTTCCTCTTTTTGCTAAAGTTCCTCTTTAGTTGTATGTGCGCCAAACGCATTCTTGCAAAATCGCAATTCGCAAGTGATATTTGAAAAGAGTGAACTTTGTGTGTGTTTCTGTAGAATCACAGTTCAGACTGGCGCTAAAAAGGAAAGCAGCAGTTAAGTACAGTGCATTTTGTTAGTGTGTGTTACAACATTTTGTAAGCTTTTCATGTCGTTCAGTAAACATTACTCATTTTTTTGTACTGCCAGACTCAATACAAAGCTAGGGAATCATCACTTGCTTACTGACCCCATCTGCTGCTTCCCAGCATTCCCAGCAGCATCGACTGGGCAAAGGCCACGCAAGTCCAAACCATATTTGATCAATACCTTTAACACTCTGCAGCTGTGATTAATAAATGAATGAATTTTGAGACTTTTTTACACTAGCTCAATTGCATTGTTCAGTGCATGTTGTTGCCCAGGGCCAAATTGAGTCTACTAGAGCCAGCCATGAAGCTACGTGAGCGAGCTCTGGTCATGTGACTGCAGCTATGGGATATATGTATTTTTACCTTTTTTTGTCTGAAGCGATGTGTATTTCTGGGAATTGCAGGAGGTACTCTTTCCAAAGGACTACTAGTATTACTAGAATTCAACTTGACACACACCCAGAGTTACAGATTGCCCAGTAAGCTCATGGTGAACCAGAACTCCTAGGAGAGTGTAAGGGGCTAAAAGGGACCAAAAAGCCCTCTTACTCAAAACGCTATACAAAATAGGAATTTGCCTTCTTAAAATAGAACAGATTTCTGATTATTCAAGTTGGATTGAGCATATGAGGTCTCAGGGGCAACAAAGGGACTATTAGAATTCAACTATAATTCAAAAACAGTCATTTATGTTTTTGTACTGTACACAGCTATCTTGGCACACCATATTTGCTCATCATCGGTGCAAGTTATGGGTTGGTCGGTTGTTTATTGCTGTCTTTGTTATCACTGGAAAGATTTCACGTTTTACCATCATACATCATCATACATAAGTCTAAGCCAAGAGTTGTAAGTCTTCCCCAGTCTATGTACTGTGTATCCAGAGAGAATGTTTTAAACAATATAAATGATATGATCACCTGCATCCCTGAGCAGGCGCTGCTGAAAGCACGAGGTTGAAACTACAGCTGAAAAATATGTCTCTCTGTAGGGTTGCTGAATAACCTTCTGTGATTGGGTGAGAAGTTCAACAAAGGCTAGGAGTGGGAGATGATGATATTTCAGACTGGATCAGATTTAGGAAAAAATGAAGCAGAAGTCTCTTTTCCTCATAACAGCTAATCAGACTTTTTTGGGGGGTGCAGGGGTGGAGGGGGGCATTAGCTTAAAGTGTACCTGAGATGAAAAAAAAAATTATCCATACATACTTGGGGCTTTCTCCAGCTCCCTTCAGGCTGTTGGCTTCCTCGCTGTCATCCTGGGCCACCTCGAACCTTCGCTGTCCGTCCTGGTAAATCTGTCAGTCATTAAGTGGGATGGGGATGCGCGTGGCCAGACCACACATGCATACTATACACTGATTGACGAGAACTGACAGATTTACAGGCACAGACAGCGGGGGAACAATGCGACCCAAGATGACAGCAAGGGAGCCAACAGCCTGAAGGGAGCTTGAGGAAGCCCCAGATATGTATGGATACTTTTTTCTTCTTCTTGGGTTTCCTTTAAGGCCCAATAAAAGTTCATGTAGTTCTTCTTTATCTAAGAATTTTCAGGTTTTTCCTGCGTCTGTGACACCTGTGCCTGCAGCCCTGGACAGTGTACTGTGACAATTTTGCAACCATCTGTAACAGACATATAATACCACTTGCAATAATTTTTAAGTTAAAACAACAGCAATAGCCATAGCAGATGCTGTGGGGACCAGGGCAGGGGGACTAGTATGTTCGTATGCTCACATCCTTTTCATTTTTTTGTTCCTCCACCCTATAAGCACCAGTCATATGTTGTTAAAGCCCCTTGCCTGGAATTTGCTTGACTCATCCCCTGCATAAACATGAGAGATATACTTTTCCAAAAACAGTACTAGCATGGTCATATGACATATGTACAGGCCTCTACCACTGACAGATTCCTGCACTCACTGAGAGCCACTGCTGGCCACATATCCCCATACATCCTAACTGGTGGGAGGCTGACTGTCACTGTGGGCAGAATGGAGAATGCCAACTTATGCCACTCCCCGCTCCTTAAGGCATCTTTTACATGGGAGGTTGGACTACACTCTTGTCATGCAGTTAAGCCTCCCGGTTGCCATGGCCACGAGCGCTATTTTGGTGCAGTTAACATGCAGCCGAATGGCAGCATTTGTCCCACCACTGGTGCGGGGTGGTGTTACATGACGGCATGACGGCGACCGTAGCCGCACTCAGATGTGACCCCATGGGGGGTGGGGGGTGAAGGTGGCCTCATCTTCAGTGCTGGTTACGAGCAAGTGTCCACCTGGAGCAAATGTTACCAGTGTTCAATGGTGCCACAAGGCAGCCAGCAGCATCTGTTTTAAAGAAAGGAGAGACAGGCTTGTGGCTCAGCTGATGTCCAACTTTAATGACACAGTCAGCATAATGCAACGATATACAAGGTCCAGAATAGACAAACCCTTAGTCTCACATGGTGAACAGGAACAGGTGTATTCTATCCAGACATTAATATGCTGCTTATAGGTATAAACACTAACCTATTTTGAACAGGTTAGAGATACAGACATGGGGCTCAGTTGATATCTAACTTTAATAACATGCTATGGATCTCCTTAGAATATAACAATAATGTTAGAGCTCCCTCTAGTGCCAGCCTTGTTATTGTACTGTTGGGAGGTATGGCTTTAACGCTGTAACACACAGGAGCTGAGCTGGGAAAAAAGGGCGCAGGCAGCTAGTGGACAAAAAGGGCGCCGCCATTCACTCCCATAATAAATAGCGTTTAATGGGCGCCGAGTAGGAAAAAAGGGCGCCGGAGCTAAATAAAGTTTATAAACGGCGCCAGGAGCTAAATAAAGTTTACAAACGGCGCCCGGCGATGTTTAATGATTTATAACTGAACTTGTGGTGATTTACGTTTATAAAATGCACCCGTGCCGAATAAGGTTTATGAAAATAATAAACATATTTATCTTATTTAAATAATTAAAACATTATTTAAAGTTTTATCTCTTACTGTTTGTAAAACATTATTATTCACAAAATAAAGCGATCAGTACGTAACGTAAATTGCAAAATTTTTTTTGAATCCACAATTAGTAAAACATTATTATCCACATAATAAAGGGGGGTCTTAGGTTTAGGCACCAACAGGGGGGTCTTAGGTTTAGGCACCAACAGGGGGGTTTTAGGTTTAGGCATTAACAGGGGGGTCTTAGGTTTAGGCACCAAGAGGGGGGTCTAGGGGTTAGGGGTAGGTACAGGGAGGGTTACTTAGGCACCAACAGGGGGGGTCTTAGGTTTAGGCACCAACAGGGGGGTCTTAGGTTTAGGCATTAACAGGGGGGTCTTAGGTTTAGGCACCAACAGGGGGGTCCTAGGTTTAGGCACCAAGAGGGGGGTCTAGGGGTTAGGGGTAGGTACAGGGAGGGTTACTTAGGCACCAACAGGGGGGGTCTTAGGTTTAGGCACCAACAGGGGGGTCTTAGGTTTAGGCACCAACAGGGGGGTCTTAGGTTTAGGCACCAACAGGGGGGTCTTAGGTTTAGGCACCAACAGGGGGGTCTTAGGTTTAGGCACCAACAGGGGGGTCTTAGGTTTAGGCACCAACAGGGGGGTCTTAGGTTTAGGCACCAACAGGGGGGTCTTAGGTTTAGGCACCAACAGGGGAGTCTTAGGTTTAGGCACCAACAGGGGAGTCTAGGGGTTAGGGATAGGTACAGGTAGGGTTCTGTGTAAGAGTAGGCTTAGGTATAGTTTTAGTAAAATTTTAGTAATAATTACTAATGTATTACAACATTTATTACGAACGTAGTTATATTTATATCATCTTTATAAACAATATTTTCAAATTTTATTATAACAACAAACCATAAATGACGGTTATTCACAATAATATACAATTATAACAATTAAACATATATTATTGGTTTTTTTATAAACGTAATTATAAGTTTAACTTTTGAAACAGGGAAGATTAACGTTTTCACAATTTCCGATTTCATAAACATTATTTAATGATTTATAATTTTGTTAAACATTATTTGTAAACGAAATATAGCACACTATATTTATAAACCCTATTAATGATTAATTATTATTTAGAGTTTACACCCCGCGCCCTTTTTGTCCAGGCGCCCTTTTTGTACGTACGCCACAGGAGCAGCTGACAGAGGGTTAATTCACTTCATTCAAGGATATGCTAATATGTTGGCGCTTCATAAATACAATAAATAAATAAATAATAAATAAATATCCAAGGTGACATTTATGAAAAAAAAAAGTAATGAACTATTTAGCTGCATAAGCTTGCTGGGACGTGGTCTGCGTCCTCCTTTTCCCCTAATTGCCTCCAAGCGCTTTCTAAAGTGTCCAGACTGGGCCCCAACCCTTCGGGTCGGCCTCCTTGACCCGGAAGCAGAAGTCCACAATAGCCGCCGAGCCTGGCGCTGTGCAGTTCACATGGCTGAGTGTCCGCCTGTGCAAGTCTGAAGCCCTCTGCTGCCACAGCCCTTCTCTCAGACCTCCGGGGGAGGAGCATGGCTCTGATGGTTCAGAGGGTCCTGGGCAGGGAAACAGTAAATTCGGGCGCCTGAGGCAAGTGGACAAAAAGGGCACCATTTACTCCCATAATAAATATCGTTTAATGGGCGCGCAACAGGAAAAAAGGGCGCCGGAGAAAAATAACGTTTTACAAGCGGCGCCCGGAGACTTTTAATGTTTTATAACTGCTTCTCATGATTACTCATTATTTAATGATTTATAATTTTTAAACATTATTTTTAAACAAAAAACAGTACAATATTTTTTAAAACATTATTTTTAAACGAAAAACAGCACAATATTTTTTTCAAACGTTATTAATGCTTATCACAGGGGGGTCTGAGGGTTAGGCACCACCAGGGGGGTCTTTGGTTTAGGCACCACCAGGGGGGTCTTAGGTTTAGGCACCACCAGGGGGGTCTTAGGTTTAGGCACCACCCGGGGGGTCTTAGGTTTAGGCACCACCAGGGTGGTCTTAGGGTTAGGCACCACCAGGGGGGTCTTAGGTTTAGGCACCACCAGGGGGGTCTTAGGGTTAGGCACCACCAGGGGGGTCTTTGGTTTAGGCACCACCAGGGGGGTCTTAGGTTTAGGCACCACCCGGGGGGTCTTAGGTTTAGGCACCACCAGGGGGGTCTTAGGGTTAGGCACCACCAGGGGGTCTTAGGTTTAGGCACCACCAGGGGGGTCTTAGGGTTAGGCACCACCAGGGGGGTCTTAGGTTTAGGCACTACCAGGGGGTCTTAGGTTTAGGCACCACCAGGGGAGTCTAGGGGTTAGGGGTAGGTACAGGGAAGGTTCTGTATGAGAGTAGGGTTAGGTATAGCTTTAGTAAAATTCTTATTAATCTTTTATAAAACGTTATTATACATTTCACTTTTTAAACAGGGAAGATTAACGTTTTTACAATCGCCGATTTCATACACACTATTTAATGATTTATAACTTTATAAAACATTATTTTTAAACGAAATATAGCACAATTTTTTTAAAACGTTATTCATGCTTATCGTTTAAAACCCTGCGCCCTTTTTTCCCGACGCCCTTTTTTAACGTACGCCCTGGGCAGTGGTGCAGGACTGGAAGACAGTGTGGGAAGCCTCTGTAGGATCCAGAGCCTTCCCTCTCCTTATGCTGGGAACACACAATACGTTTTTTAAGGTTGATTCTCTGCACGATCCATTTACCATTCGATTCTCTGCACGATGCTCTTATCTTCTGCTCATTTTTCTTATCTTTTTTCCATTCACTTCTATGAGAAATCGAGAGGAAAACAACTGAGCGGAGAATCGTACATGATGGAATTTATCAATCGAAGACATCTATCAGAACAATTGTACCGCAAAAACAAAACGTGTGTTCCCAGCATAGGATAAGTATTTACTTATCTTATTTACACCTCAGGTTTTGGAATTATTGGCAACAGTGATCGTAGTCCCTAAGCATTAGGGTCCAACAAAATGTTACTGCTTTATGATCTGTAATTATGCCTCTTACCTTCTTCTGACCCCTTCTTCTGACCAGCGGAGAGGCTTTTATGAATCAAGGTGCAATGTTACAGTAAATTTGTCTCATGGAATACATTTTGTGTTGACATAATTGACAACTCTCCCTTAAGGTGCTCTGATTTTGGTATAAAAAAAGACCTCAAAAGACCTCAAAACTTATCTGAATGTGGCCACAAATGTCCACCTCGGCTGAGTTTTGTATATGATGCACAAACGATAATTCATTAGATAAATTTACTTAAAAAGGAACTTTAGCATAAAAGGGGGGAACAAATCAATACATTGCAAAGTGAGAAGTTAAAAAATAGAACAGAGATCAATAAATGATTGATATTCGCCATGTAATTGGCACAACAATGAGCCTGCACGTAATCATCTCCACTACTGGCAGACAAGAAAAAAGCTAGACAGTACCAACTACCATTATTTATAACCAAACCCACTAACATTGCAATACCCTAAAAGGTTGTCTGTTTTATAGATATACATACGCACAGAGGGAGTTATTGGTTGCTTGGCATTTGGAAACAGCTGTTATTTCCCAGAATGCAACAAGGTTCACGGACAGGAAACTGTCAGGACCATGTTCCTGACACCACACTTTTTTTTTTTGGGGGGGGGGGAGTTTCACCACAATATAAGCCCTACGCCCCCCCTTCTGATTATCCATTCGAGAAAAGGTAAAAGCTTTTCATAGGAAAAGGGGTATCAGCTACTGATTAGGATGAAGTTCAACCCTTGGCTACAGTTCCTCTTTAATTATCCCCAAAGTGTGAAAAATGTTAAAATAAATGTACACCTCTCCAAAGGCACTGCATAGCTCCTACCACCATTGGACAAGCTGAAGTCTGTGCAATCATGAACCATTTAGTTTATCTGTACACTTACTGAAATGTCAGAGACTAACTTATGGAATGCATTTCCAGACAGCCAGATCATAAAACAATAAATAAAAATGCCAGTACACTTAGGAATGTGTTGCAAGGTTCATCTGTAGGCTACATCAATTATAATGTCAAAATATGTAATTTCACAGGAAAGGGGGAATAAAAGGCTCAAGCATTCAAATAGTTTCCTGTACTGGAGATCAAGGACCAGCATTAAGTATTAGGAGCAGAATTATATGTGTAGTGCTCATTTCATAGAACAAATGTGACTCCAAAAAATGTACATGTTTTAGAATTGATATAGTAAGAGAAGATTGTATGATGTTAGCAGGGAAATGGGGCATTAGCTTTGTCAAGCTTCTGAGACAGCTTGGGCCTCTCTATCAGTCCGACGTACCATTACGTTTACTACTTTGGAATTCATCGACTCTCCATTACAAATGTAATGTGCACATTGGATCTATAAACTTAGCCCGCATCATATTATTAGTTAGAGGTTAAGTATTTTGAAATGGAATTTCTCTACTTAGCTCTGGCAAAGTACACTTTTCAAAGTGCTTTCACACTATACACATTGCGATACACATTGTGTATCCTGGAAGATGGGATCGAAACCCAACGATGTTGAAAAGTCACATTGCTTGTTATCTCGACTGTGCAATTTTACTTAATGGACTTTTGGAACCGATCACCTCAAGACTAAATTAATAGATGCATGTGAAAAACACCAGTCTGCATAAATCCTAAGGGCTGGTTCGTGCAAATGCCGCTCAGCCGTTCACTCCTGAAAGCTCCATGCAAGCGTTGCGCTTTTGTGTCCCCTTGCAGCAGTCAAAAACAGAATTGTTGCCGAAGGTTGCTAAATGCATTCCTGCTTGCTAGCAGAAAAGCATTTGAGGAAGATGTTGGGCTGCTGATTCAGACACCCGACTGAACCAGCCTTAAAGTAAATGGGAAGCTAAAAAAAAATAACTCAATGAGATACTCACCTAAGGAGAGGGAAGGCTCTGGGTCCTCTAGAGCCTTCCCGCTCCTCTCACAGTCCCTGCATTATAGCGCTGGCTCCCCCGGCAGCAGTATTCAACCAATTGGTCAAATCCTGCTCTCTGCCACCAAAGGAGGCTTGGGAAAGTTTTCAGAAGCTCGAGTGCTCCCGGAGGCAGGCAGCTCCACACTGCGCCTGCGCTAGCCGCTCTCTCTCACGCGCTCACGCATACGCAGTATGGAACAGCCTGTCTTTGGAAGCACTCAGGCTCCCGAAGACTTCCAAAGCCTCCCATGGCGGGGATTCAAACGGGGAGCCGGCGCTTAAATGAAGGGACCGTGAGAGGAGTGGGAAGGTCCTATAGGACCCAGAGCCTTCCCTCTCCTTAGGTAAGTATCTGTTTTTTTTTTCCAGCTTCCCAGTACCTTTAAAACGGGTGCATCAAAATGCGGCAACAGACATGACTAGTCATCAGCCTTACTGCCTTCAATTAGAGCAGTGTGGCTAATAATTATTGAATAACAGAGCAAAAATGAATTGCGATTCAAAGCCTTTCCCAACATCACAACCAGCAGCTCAAAAATGGTTCTGCACCTCTTGTTTTTTTTCACTTAAAAGACAACTGTCAAAGTAATCACTTATTCTTAAATCCCAGAAATGAATCAACTTCAAATTGTAATAAAGTAAACAG
Source organism: Hyperolius riggenbachi (assembly GCF_040937935.1). NCBI lineage: Eukaryota > Metazoa > Chordata > Amphibia > Anura > Hyperoliidae > Hyperolius > Hyperolius riggenbachi. The sequence goes on along the minus strand of NC_090647.1, from coordinate 448,719,982 downwards.
GTAGTAGCAGGCTTTTATTTATTTTTTTCTAATATACCTGAAAGGCCGCATCCCACAGTGACGGCGTCGGACTATGGAATAATCCAACTGTACAGGTGACACTGTGAGAACCTTATGCCTTGAGCCTGGTGAGGCCCAATTAGCCGTTGCATATTCCTCCTGTCACTAGGTCACCACTCCACACAACTTTCAAAGTATACGGATAAGAAGGAGGCATTCAATACATTTTTTAAACTTGTATTTATCAGCTATCAGCAGTTACACAACATGTTTCAGGGTGACTCATTCTTCATCGGGGCATAGCAATAGGGGGTGCACAGGTTTCAACTGCATCAGGGCCCTTGGGCCAGAGGAGACCCGTGGGGTCCTCCCTCAATTGCATTATTAGCTCTTCATTGGTCCTGTGCTGGTAATAATCACTTCTATAGATGCTTAAAATAGTGGTAATCATTAACAAACTGTTCCCCATCCCCTTCTTGCACCTCTGACACTGTAGTAGGCCTTGGCAGGTGTTAGTGCGCCATATCAATGGCTATGTATAGAGTGCCTGGGGGCCCCAATGTAAAACTTGCATCGGGCCTACAGCTCCTTAGCTACACCACTGTTCTTCATCAGGTGTACACCTGATGAAGTGGGTCACCTTGAAACATGTTGTGTAACTGCTGAGATTTATTAAACGCAAGTTTAAAAAGCCTATTGAGTGCCTTTTTCTTATCTGTATACGTCAAAGTGTGAATGGCCTAAGGTAGAGTGTATGCTTGCCATAAAAAGTGAGTTTTGAGGGAGCGTTTAAAGATATTAAAGAGATAAGAGAGTGACGGATGTGTTGTGGAAGGGCATTCCAGAGGAGGGGTGAAGCACGTGCAAAATCATATATACTATACATGAATGCGAAGAGGTTACTAGAGCTTACTCTTCTCCTAAAAGATCATACTCTTTTTGGAGAATAATACTAAATCATTTCCACTGAAGACAGCTGTAAGCGTGTCTGCAACTCTCATGCACAGTGTTATAAATAGACTTAAGGCTAATTCTGCTAAAGCAACATTCCCCCTGCTGCTTTCTGTGCAATAAATCACGATAAAGATGGCTGTTCACAAGGCGCTTTTTTCGTCTTATCTTAATCCCTTAACAGCTAAAGTGATAATTTATGGCATTTGCTGGACATAGAAAGTAGGCAGCAAGGAAAAGCTGTGGAGTCTGTGCTGATGTAAGTGGCAGGCATTCACATTCTCATGTACTCTCTTGTGAATTGCTTGGCTAATAGTGACAGCAGTCGTCTCTGAATTCTATTGGCCTTTATGGATCTCTTGCAGCACTGGCAGCTGTATCAATACATGGATGGCAATTATTATTACGCATTTACTGTATATCTTCTACAGCACTTCAGAGTCTGTAGTTCATATCACTATCTCACTCTCCCTGGCAGTGTTTAAATCTATTTAAGTCCTGATTGATAGACCACCCATTTAGTGTGGCGTTTACAGACAAATAACTTTCATCCTATGTAGCATAATCCATTTCACCACCAATTACTGGTCTGAGACATGCCATGTGCTTGGAATTTTATGGGAGAAAAGGGCTTTACAAATATTGTTGCTGTCACTAACTATCCTTCAAAGGAGCTCACACTCTAATTCCTACTATAGTTATAGTCTCGTGTCCCTATCATAGTCTAAGAATTGGTGGTGAGGACAGTCAACTTTTCAGTATGTCTATGAGTTGTGGGCATGGACGGTGCTAGGTGTAATGGGTCCTATGGCAAAAGTACAGTACAGGGACACCACCTGAAAGAACAGTTATAATAGACAATGTTTGCTTAACCCTTTGCTCTATGCAAACCACACTGTCCCTTATTCTGTCAACTTTTCTCCTGAGTTTTCCCCAAGTAGATATTTTTGAAATATTACCAATAACATGGCTGGCACTACCATACAGGTAAAGGGGCAAATGCCCCAGGTCCCCTGACCTCTGCAGGGGGCCCTGCTCCACCGGACCCTGACAGTACTGTACTTTGTACTTTGACAGACTGTACTTTGGGTACTGTCTACCAATGGTAAAGGGGGAGGTGGGTTGTCTGAGGGGGCTGAGGAGGCCCCTCGCATAGGTTTGCCCCGGGGCCTCTTAAAGGGACTCCGAGCTCTGACTAGATTCAAAATTTGTACTTACCCGGGGCTTTCCGCAGCCCAGTGCTGGTCGGGAGGTCCCACGACGTACACCCGTGTTTTCTCCCAGGGCCTGGGCAGAAATGGCTGGCCGGCGGCTCCCGGCCGACACTGGGCCCGAGTGTCGGGCTCCTCTTCCTGATACGTCACGTCTGATGTCACCACGCCGGCCGCCTCGCGTCATCACGGCGGCCGGAGTGACAGTACGGCGCATGCGCGATTAAACCGCGCATGCGCTGTACTGTCACGCCGGTCGCCGTGATGACGCGAGGCAGCCGGCATAGTGACGTGTGACGTATCAGGAAGAGGAGCCCGACACTCGGGCCCAGTGTCGCCCGGGAGCCGCCGGCCAGCCATTTCTGCCCAGGCCCTGGGAGAAGACACGGGTGTACGTCGTGGGACCTCCCGACCAGCACTGGGCTGCGGAAAGCCCTGGATAAGTTAAAATTTTTAATCTAGTCAGAGCTCGGAGTCCCTTTAACCCACACCCGACTGCCTAACGCCAATCGGTGGCGGGGGAGTGGCAGCCCCAGGACTGCCTAAGTCAGGTCCTGGGGCAGAGATTAGTAGGGAGCGCATGTGCATGCGCGATCGTTCCCTGCTGAGGCACTGTGGTCTAGCGCAGTTCTTTACAGGGGACACTCGGCTGTCCTTCAGAGCGGCTCACATTGAAAGCCCTCTCATAGGCTGGTGCCTATGAGAGGTGGGGAAGAGGATGGATTTCCATCCTATGTCAATTTAGGATGAGGAAGAGGGAGGGAGGGAGGGAAAATGTTTTTTTTAATTAAAAAAAATAAATCAAAAAACAAAAACAATCGCAGCAGCGATCAGAGACCTCCAAAAGAATGTCCTGTTAAGGACAAGAAAAGGAGGTAAGATTAATTTGTGTGCTAAGTCGTATGGCTATGCAACAAGCTGTCAAAGCTGCACAGCACTGATTTGTGAAAAATGGCCTGGTCACTAGGATGGTGTAAGCCTGTGGTCCTGAAGTGGTTAAGGGGCCCTGACCAATAAAACCTACGTGAGCGCACACAGTGTTATTTACCAGTCACTGCACCTGTTCAGGGTACCTGTGTGTGTGTGTGTGTGACAGCTGCACATTTGTAATACCAATCCCTGCATACCTGTGCAGACCACCTACCTACGTGACCGTGACCAAAGTACAGTGCTCAGAATAAGGCACATCTCATCAACTCCCAAGATTGTCAGGACGTGGTTGACTATTTAACACAGAACACCTCATCTTCCGCAGCCGCCAGGGCTACTACAAGCACCACATCTGCTGCATTTGACACTTTGCAGGAGTTATTAGGTGGGGAATTAACTGATTCACAGCCATTATTGTTACAACAAGATGAAGGCGTTAAGCAAGTTACACCATCTCATATGTCTGAGTTAGGCGACACTGTGGACGTAAGGTGTGAGGACGAGGATGATGAAGTACCTGCTGTTGGTGCAGTTTTGGAGGAGTCTGATGCAAGCGTGGGTTCCCAATAGAGGAGATGAACAGGGGGACAGTTCAGAGGGGGAGTCAGAGAGGAGTAGGTAGAGACGAGTTCCTGAAAGAAGCAGGGGGAGCTCGTCGTCAGAAACAGCTGGTGGCAGTGTCCGGCGCCATGTATTGCCACCTATGAACAGCCAGCCAACATGCCCTTCAATGTCAGCTGCTGATGCCACCATAGTGCTATCACCCCAGGGCTCAGTGGTGTGGAAATGTTTTTGTGTGTCTGCCTCAGATCAGAGCAATGCCATCTGTTCTCTCTGCTGCCAAAAATTGAGCTGCGGAAAGGCCAACACCCGCGTAGGGACAACTGCCTTACAAAAGCACATGAAGAAAAGGCACAAACTGCAATGGCAAGACCACCTGAGGAAAAGCAGCACACAAAAGCAAAGCCACCCTCCTTCTCCTCTTCCTCCTTCAGGTGCATCATCTTCAGCCGCTTTCTCCCTTGCACCTTCACAATCACAGCCACCCTCCTCCACTCCGCCTCTCACCTTGAGTGGTTCCTGCTCCTCTGCCCACAGCAGCGGCCAGGTGTCCGTGAGGGAAATCTTTGAGCGGAAGAAGCCAATGTCTGGCAGTCACCCCCTTGCACGGCGTCTGACAGCTGGCTTGGCGGAACTGTTACCATACCAGCTGGTGGACTCTGAGGCCTTCCAAAAATGTGTGGCCATTGGGACACCGCAGTGGAAGATACCAGGCCGCAATTATTTCTCAAAAAAGGCGATACCCAAACTATACCGTGAAGTTGAAAGGCAAGTGGTGTCATCTCTGGCACACATCATTGGGTCAAGGGTCCATCTGACCACGGATGCCTGGTCTGCCAAGCACGGTCAGGGCAGGTACATAGGGCAGGAACATTACTTACACAGCCCATTGGGTCAACCTGGTGACCGCTGGCAAGCAGCGGACCTTGTTGTGGCACCTCCATGGCTTGCAGGCAGGCCTCCTGCCACCTCCTCTCCTTCTCCTCCTACTCCTCCTGCTACATCCTCTTAGCTGTCAGCCTCCTCCTTGGCTGAGCGGCAGTACATCTCTACTGGTGCTGCTACTGGTGCTGCAATCTCCTCTCCAGCTACACAGCGCCAGCTCCCCAGGGCCTATGCTGTATGCCAGGTACGACGGGGTCACGCTATCTTAGACATGTCTTGCCTCAAAGCGGAGAGTCACACTGGAGCAGCTCTCCTGGCTGCTCTTAACAAACAGGTGGATCAGGAGATCGGCAACGTGGTGTGTGACAACGCCAGCAATCTCATTTCGGCTTTGAATTTGGGAAAGTTGACACATGTACCCTGCAAGGCACATGTGCTCAATCTAATAATTCAGAGATTTGTGTGTAAATACCCAGGCTTACAGGACATCCTGAAGCAGTCCAGGAAGTTGTGTGGACATTTCAGGCGGTCTTACACAGCCATGGCATGCTTGTCCGATATTCAGCGGAGAAAGAACTTGACGGTGAGACGGAGAAAGCCATCAACCAGTATCTCCACAACTACAGTAAAAGGACATACTCTGGGGTTGTTCTGGCCGAAGTACTGGACACTCATGCGAAATGCCTGCAGGCTCATGCGGCCTTTTGAGGAGGTGACAAACATGGTGAGTTGCAGTCAAAGCGACATCAGCAACTTGATCCCATATGCTTTCTTCCTGGAGCGTGCCATGAGTAGAGTGGTGGATCAAGTTGGAGAGGAGCGTGAACAGGAACAGGAGGAAGAGTTGTGGGATCAATTTTCAGCAGAATCAGATGTTTCCTCAACACCTGCGGCAGCACAGAGGAGGTGGGAGGAGGAGGAGGAAGAGTCGTGTGGGGAAGAGGAGTCAGATGAGGAAGGTGTAAAGCATAGCGGAGATGCCGCCGCAACAGGGAGCAGCATGGCGGCTATCTCCGCGTCTCAGCCGGCGGTTTCCGCCCCGCGGGTACATGATGGAGTTGTGCCTGGAACTATGGTGAATGCGGGGGAGGCCACGGCAGCGCTGAGCGGCATGGCGGCTGTCCCCGCGTCTCAGCCAGCGGCCTCTGCCGTGCTGTTACATGATGGAACTTTGCCTGGTCCCTCAGTCGCACACAGACTGAGGTCTACACGCGCGCACAGGCAGGACCTTTATGCTAGCAGAAGGGGAGTCAGCTGATCAGCTGGTCAGCTGACTCCTACACTGATCCTGATTGGCTGAGTGACTGGGGCGGCGCTAAGGAGCGCTCCCAGTATATATAGGACATGCCTGTCAGTTGTTCCTCGTCTACTGTTGCATATGCTACGTGTTAGCACTCAGACCCTTAGTCAGATCCGAAAGTGTGCTAGAACCAGCAGGAGCTGGGGATCCACACTTAGCCAGATTCTGTTGATAGCTTAAAGTACTAATTGAATTGTATTATTTGTTATGACCCTCTGCTAGCCTTGACTACTCTTCTGTCTTTTGATTCTGTGCCTTTGCCTATCTGATCTAGTTGCCGACTTAGCTTATCCCTCACTCTGATTCCGTCTTCTGCCTTTGTACTGTATCCGTCCGTGTGTTGCCGAACCTGCTTGTCTGACTCTTCTGCCCTCACCAGTGAGCTTAGTCCTGGTGAGGGATTCTCAGTTTAGTAATCACCTGCTCCTCAGGTTGATAACTGCAGTACAGTCTTAATCACCTGCTCCTCAGGTTGATAGCTGCAGTATAGTCTGAATCACCTGCTCCTCAGGTTGATAGCTGTAGTACAGTCTGAATTACCTGCTCCTCGGGTAGATAGCTGCAGTACAGTCTTAATCACCTGCTCCTCAGGTAGATAGCTGCAATACAGTCTTAATCACCTGCTCCTCAGGTGACTAGCTACTACGGTACTGTCTGGATCTCCTGCTCCTCAGGTGATCACCTGCTGCAGTACAGTCTGAATCACTCGCTCCACGAGTGATCAGTATACATTGTCTTACTGTGCATCACCCGCTCCTTGGGTGAACCTATCACTAACTCCTCTGTGTCTCCAGCCTGCTGGAGTACTGATTACAGTGTTCTTTAGAGATACCTCATTCTACCAGCTCCTCTGGGATAGTGGGTATCTCTATCTATATTTACTGTTACACCAAACACTTATCTTACACCTGGGTGTCCTGTGTCTTGCTATACTTGCATTATTGGTGATTCTGCAGATCACCACATAATCAGGTATAACATTGGTATTATTGGTGATACTGCAGATCACCAATAATCAAAAAATCTGTTCTTGCTGACACCGATCGTTACAGAAGGTGGGTTTTTTTTTTTGAGGAGGAGAAGGCAGAAGAACGATCGCAGCAGGTGTCGCAGGGGGCTTGTGCTACTCAACTTTCCCGTGATATAGTTCGTGGCTGGGGGGAGGAGGAGAAATTACCTGACATCACTGAGGAAGAGCAAGAGGAGATGGATAGTAATCCAATTTTGTGCAGATAACCAGTGGTGCTCGAATGTACCGAAATTCGATTCAAGTACATTCGAATTAGGGTCAAATTCGGATTCGGCCATGATCACGGCCAGTAGAATTCGATTTGAATTCGATCTGTGATCGATAATTGAATTCGGGTATTACCCCGAATTCGTGATCACGAATTCGGATGGCCTTAAAGCTATTTTTTAAAGGGAAATCACAATTAAATAGGTGTAATAAAAAAAAAAATGAAGGAAAACTTTTCTTCTTCTTCTTCCTCCTTCTCCTCCTTCTCCTCCTCCACCTCCGTCTTCTTCTTCTTTTTCTTCTTTTGGTTCTTCTTCGTTCTTCTTCTTCATCATCATCTGGTTCTTCTTCTTCTTCATCATCATCTGGTTCTTCTTCTTCATCATCTTGTTCTTCTTCGTCTTCTTCTTCTTCTTCATCATCTGGTTCTTCTTCGTCTTCTTCTTCTTCTTCTTCATCATCTGGTTCTTCTTCGTCTTCTTCTTCTTCTTCATCATCTGGTTCTTCTTCTTCTTCATCATCACCTGGTTCTTCTTCATCATCTGGTTCTTCTTCTTCATCATCATCTGGTTCTTCTTCTTCTTCATCATCACCTGGTTCTTCTTCTTCTTCATCATCACCTGGTTCTTCTTCATCATCATCTGGTTCTTCATCTTCTTCATCATCACCTGGTTCTTCTTCTTCTTTATCATCACCTCTTGTACCCAACTTCCTCTTGTACCCAACTTAATGGTTTTTCCCTTACAGAACTGAACTGTTGTAAAATTTGTTCTTCAACAGCAAAGCTAAATTTGTAGTGTAATAATAGCTAGTGGAGCATGGCAGCAGCGCAAAATTCTGCAGACCCTGGCGGCGGGAACACAGACAGCAGGAGGTGAAATGTGGCAGCAGGAGGAGGAGTGACGTGTGGCAGCAGGCAATGTAACGTGCCATGGTACCTAGCGTTGGTACCACGGCTGTAATAATAAACACCATACAGCAGGAGGTTTCGGACAGCAGTCATGAAGCCCACATTGTGTCCAATACACAACTGGGACAGCTAGAGATGAGCGTAGTGACCTAATTACGATTTCGCGAAATTTCGCGTAATTAGTGTAATTACGATTATGGCCGTAAGTACATAATCGTAATGAAGAAGGATTTCGCGAAATTTCGCGTAAGCGTAATTTTCGCGTAATTTTCGCATTACAGTCGTATCATGCCGTAATTTCGCATTAAACGCTACCGTAATTTCGCGTTAAACCGTAACGCTCCGTATAATATAAAAAAGCCGCCTACTTTAAGGGTTAATAGCAAAGCCCCCTTAAATGCTAAGAGCCTCAAATTTGGAGAATATATTAAGGAGATCAGGAGGAATAAGAGGAAAATATTTTTTTTCAAAAAGACCTTATAGTTTTTGAGAAAATCGATGTTAAAGTTTCAAAGGAAAAATTTAAACATTTAAAAACCCGCCGACTTTAACGGTTAATAGCAAAGCCTGCTTAAAGTTTAGGAACACCAAATTCCCAGGGTATATTAAGGGGATCAGTGGGAATAAGAGGAAAAAATTTTTTTTCAAAAAGACCTTATAGTTTTTGAGAAAATCGATTTTTAAGTTTCAAGGGCGAAAATGTCTTTTAAATGCAGAAAATGTCCGTTTTTTTTGCACAGGTAACAATAGTGTATTATTTTCATAGATTCCCCCAAGTGGGAAGAGTTTTACTTACTTCGTTCTGAGTGTGGGAAATATAAAAAAAAACCGACGTGGGGTCCCCCCTCCCAGACCTCTTTAACCCCTTGTCCCCCATGCAGGCTGGGATAGCCAGAATGCGGAGCACCGGCCGCGTGGGGCTCCGCACCCTGACTATACCAGCCCGCATGGTCCATGGATTGGGGGGTCTCGGAAGGGGAGGGCAGCCAAGCTTTCCCCTCCCCCTCCGAGCCCTTGTCCAATCCAAGGACAAGGGGCTCTTCTCCACCTTCGATGGGCGGTGGAGGTGGAGGCCGCGATTTCCTGGGGGGGAGGTTCATGGTGGAATCTGGGAGTCCCCTTTAAAAAGGGGTCCCCCAGATGCCCACCCCCCCTCCCAGGAGAAATGAGTATAGAGGTACTTGTACCCCTTACCCATTTCCTTTAAGAGTTAAAAGTAAATAAACACACAAACACTTAGAAAAAGTATTTTAATTGAACAAAAAACATAACCACGAAAAAAGTCCTTTAATATTCTTAATTAACCATTAATACTTACCTGTCCCTTTAAATAAATGATCCCTCGCAATATCCTCGGAAATGTTCTATCAGTTACAATGTAACAAAGTTATTACAATGTAACAACTTTGTTACATTGTAACTACGCCGCACCCGACGTCACTCACCGCCGCCGCTGCCGCGTCTGTGCTGCAGGACCCGACAGAGCTCTGAGCTATAGCTCAGAGCTCTCTAAGCATCTTTGTATTTGGGCTCCAAGGAGCCCCATTGGTCCTTAGCAGACCAATGGGGTTCCTTCTGATTTAAAGGAACCCCATTGGTCTGCTAAGAACCAATGGGGCTCCTTGGAGCCCAAATACAAAGATGCTTAGAGAGCTCTGAGCTATAGCTCAGAGCTCTGTCGGGTCCTGCAGCACAGACGTGGCAGCGGCGGCGGCGGCGGTGAGTGACGTCGGGTGCAGCGTAGTTACAATGTAACAAAGTTGTTACATTGTAATAACTTTGTTACATTGTAACTGATAGAACATTTCCGAGGATATTGCGAGGGATCATTTATTTAAAGGGACAGGTAAGTATTAATGGTTAATTAAGAATATTAAAGGACTTTTTTCGTGGTTATGTTTTTTGTTCAATTAAAATACTTTTTCTAAGTGTTTGTGTGTTTATTTACTTTTAACTCTTAAAGGAAATGGGTAAGGGGTACAAGTACCTCTATACTCATTTCTCCTGGGAGGGGGGGTGGGCATCTGGGGGACCCCTTTTTAAAGGGGACTCCCAGATTCCACCATAATCCTCCCCCCCCAGGAAATCGCGGCCTCCACCTCCACCGCCCATCGGAGGTGGAGAAGAGCCCCTTGTCCTTGGATTGGACAAGGGCTCGGAGGGGGAGGGGAAAGCTTGGCTGCCCCTCCCCTTCCGAGACCCCCCAATCCATGGACCATGCGGGCTGGTATAGTCAGGGTGCGGAGCCCCACGCGGCCGGTGCTCCGCATTCTGGCTATCCCAGCCTGCATGGGGGACAAGGGGTTAAAGAGGTCTGGGAGGGGGGACCCCACGTCGTTTTTTTTTTATATATTTCCCACACTCAGAACGAAGTAAATAAAACTCTTCCCACTTGGGGGAATCTATGAAAATAATACACTATTGTTACCTGTGCAAAAAAAACTGACATTTTCTGCATTTAAAAGACATTTTCGCCCTTGAAACTTAAAAATCGATTTTCTCAAAAACTATAAGGTCTTTTTGAAAAAAAAAAATTCCCTCTTATTCCCACTGATCCCCTTAATATACCCTGGGAATTTGGTGTTCCTAAACTTTAAGCAGGCTTTGCTATTAACCATTAAAGTCGGCGGGTTTTTAAATGTTTACATTTTTCCTTTGAAACTTTAACATCGATTTTCTCAAAAACTATAAGGTCTTTTTGAAAAAAAAATTTTTCCTCTTATTCCTCCTGATCTCCTTAATATATTCTCCAAATTTGAGGCTCTTAGCATTTAAGGGGGCTTTGCTATTAACCCTTAAAGTCGGCGGCTTTTTTATATTATACGGAGCGTTACGGTTTAACGCGAAATTACGGTAGCGTTTAATGCGAAATTACGGCATGAACGAAACGCAAAATTACGCATTGAAAGTTACGCTTACGGTATTTTCAATTACGATTTTAATGGCAATTACGCTACCGTAATTTCGCATCGTAATCGCAAATTTCGCATGCGTAATTTTAGTAATGCGAAATTACGAAAATTTCGGCTCAACTCTAGACAGCACAGTTTTCAACCCAGGTACCTCAGAATAATTTTTTTTTCAAAATTTTTTTTAGCTATTGTAGTGGCGTAATAGCAAATGGCGCATGGCAGCAGCACATAATTCTGTGGACCCTAGCGGTGGGAACACAGACAGCAGGAGGTTAAATACAGCAGCAGCAGGAGGAAGAGTGACATGTGGCAGTAGGCAGTATAACGGACCATGGTCCCTAGCATTGGTACCACGGCTGTAATAAACACCATACAGCAGGAGGTTCCGGACAGCAGTAGTGAAGCCCACATTGTGTCCATTACACAACTGGGACAGCACAGTTTTCAACCCAGACACCTCAGAATAATTTTTTTTACAAGAAAATGTAGCTATTGAAGTGGTGTAATAGCTATGGCGCGTGGCAGCAGTGCTTAATTCTGTGGACCCTGGCGGTGGGAACACAGCAACAGGAGGAGGAGTGACGTGTGGCAGCAGGAAATGTAACGGGCCATGGTCCCTAGCATTGGTACCACGGCTGTAATAATAAACACCAACAGCAGGAGGTTCCGGACAGCATTAGAGATGGCCCGAACCTCTGATTTTAGGCTCGCGAACCTCCGCAAACATTCGCAAACTTGCAAACTTTCGCAAACCGCAATAGACTTCAATGGGGAGGGAAACTTTGAAAACTAGAAACATTTATGCTGGCCACAAAAGTGATGGAAAAGATGTTTCAAGGGGTCTAACACCTGGAGGGGGGCATGGCGGAGTGGGATACACGCCAAAAGTCCTGGGGAAAAATCTGGATTTGACGCAAAGCAGCATTTTAAGGGCAGAAATCACATTGAATGCTAAATTGCAGGCCTAAAGTGCTTTAAAACATCTTGCATGTGTATACATCAATCAGGTAGTGTAATTAGCGTACTGCTTCACACTGACAGACCAAACTCACTGTGTAACCCATGGCGAGATTGCTCTTCCTCACTCAGTGATGTCAGGTAATGTCTGACTGCCTTATTAACTTTCCATGGTTCTTTCTCTACCATAGTTAACACTTACATCTATTTTTTTAAATTACTTTTTCTGCTGGCTCTACAGTACCTTCAACAAAAATGTTAGGGAGGGCAAGTCTGGCATCCATTCAACTGTGCAATAAACTTTCTTTGGTACTTTCTCAGTACTATGGTGTCCACGGTGGGTAACAGGCCGGGGAATTCTGGTTCGATTCCGGTCCGGAGTGGGAGCCTAAGAAACGGCTACCACCACAAGGAAGGCAGCAGGCACGGCACGTGATGCAAGTCCTGACTAGGGATGCTCATTCGGATTCCACGGAAATGCAATTTCCGAAATTCCGATCGGAAATTGCATTTCCACATCGGAATGCGGAAATTGGTAATGCAAGTGCGTTAGGCAGATTTCCGCCGGAAATCGCGGAAATTTCCGCCGGAAATCGCGGAAATTCCGCCCGAATTTAACATCGATTTTCTCAAAAACTATAAGGTCTTTTTGAAAAAAAAAATTTGGGGGCTTTGCTATTGACCACTAAAGTCGGCGGATTTTTACTGTAATGTAAAATGCAGAAAATCTGCATCTGCCTATTTTCTGCATTTACATTACAGTAAAAATCCGCCGACTTTAGTGGTTAATAGCAAAGCCCCTGTAAGTCCTAGAAACACCAAATTTTCAGGGTTTATTAAGCAGAATCTCCTGAACAAGATGCAAAAAAAAGTTTTCAAAAAGACCTTAGAGTTTTTGAGAAAATCGATGTTAAAGTTGGGCGGAATTTCATTGGAATGCGGAAATTGGTAGCGGAAAGCGGAATCGGTATTTGGCAATGGCGGAATGCGGATTTACCGCGGAATCGGAAATTGGAATTTCCGACCATCCCTAGTCCTGACTGTGAGAGCACAGGAATATTAGAAAAGGACTTTTTGAGGCCCTGCTGTATAGGACGAGCTGCAGAGATCTACAGATTAGGTGGAGGAATCTGTTCATAGGACAACTATTAGTCTTGAGTGGTGGAGGACCGGAGTGCTGATGGTGGCACTGGTCTCACTGGCGCTGGAGGTCTGGCTGGAAACGGTGGCTTGCTGCTCCGCCATCATTTCCACCACAACCTGTGCCTGACTCTCTGCAATGGGCCAGAGACGATGACCCAAGGCAAAGATGGGTGCAACACGCTGCTGCTGCGCCTCTGCTCCCTCCTCCACAACTCTATGGTCAATGGCTGGCGGCGGACCAGTCACAGACCTGCCGGCAGTGGCTTTGGCAATGGTGCTGCCTCTCCTGGTGGTGCCTCTACCTCTGCCAGTCATCGTACAATTATACAAATACAGTAAGAAAAACAAAAAAATATATATGTAGAAAGGGCGGGAAAGAGTGTAAACTTTAATAAAGAGTCTGGGTTGGTGGGTGAGTGACCCAAAAAAAAAAGAGGTTTTTTTTTTTTTTAAATACTAGTAGACAGACAGTACTAGTAGTGTAGTCAACAGTAGTCGATAACTAAATCGTGTGACCGACAGTGGCAATCAAAGTCTGTCACACACGGACGCAATCAATAGGGTCAGGCAGAGATGACAGGCAGTCACAGATCACAACAGATGCCACCCTCTGTAAAGTAACTAACACAGTACTGAAGCTATTATAAATGCACAGACTAACAGTAGAAATTAAGTAAACTAGTACGTAGGTATATAACAAGTAATTATAATCCCTAGTAGTAGTAGTGTAGTAGACTAGTAGTCGATAAGTAACTCGTGTGACCGAGAGTGACAATCAAAGTCTATCATACACGGACACAATCAATAGGGTCAGGCAGAGATGACAGGCAGTCACAGATCACAACAGATGCTGGCCTGTGAAGTAACTAACACAGTACTGAAGGTAATAAACTCACAGACTAACAGTAGAAATTAAGTAAACTAGTACACAACTAACTATAATCCCTAACCTACCTAAGCTAGTAGTAGGCTAAGGCTACCTAGGCTAGCAGGCCTAGCCTGCACACAGACCTAACACTAGCGTAGCACAGTATACAGTATATACACTACACTAGCTGACTGAACTATAACACTCAATTCACTATCTAACTATACAGCAATATAATGTATGGGTTTAGAATGTGTTCAGGATATAAATCGCTAGGTTCAACAGGTGAAAGCACTTGCTCAGACACGTAGCAGCACTGGAGATGCTCTCAGTACCGCTCAGTCACTTGCAAGGATGGGCTCCGCAATATGGCCTCCGCCTTATATAGAGGAGGGGAGGGCCAGGCTCCCCTCCTCTGATTGGCTGCTAGTGCCTCGGCTGGGGGCCTTCTGATTGGCCCAATGACGTCATCACCTGGATACCGAAGCCGAATTTATAAATAACCCGAATTTGAGAGGCACTATTCGGGTACATTCGACTTCGAATTTGGGAACAGTATCGCTATACGAATTCGAGTTCAGTAAGCATGAAAATCTAGACGTGAATTCAAATTCGCGGGTGAATTCAAATTTGCGAATTTGGAGAGCAACCCTGCTAACTACACAATAACACAGTATTCCTAATCCCAAATCCCTAACCTAACCTATACTGTAGCTAGCTAAGGCTAATAGCTGCCCAGCAGGCAGCAGCTGGCCTGGTCTGTGCACTGCACACACACAGACACATAGCAGCTGCAGCAACCCTGAGCACACACTCTGACTGTCACACAATGAAATCAAGCTAATTAACAATACAACAATAGTGTAGTGATAGTGAAGGGGTTAATCACTGAACAGCTTTAGGTTTACACTGTATACACACTTGCTAGGCCAGCAGCACTGGAGCATGTCTCTCAGTGAGCATTCAAAAGCTAGGACAATATGTCTCATTATGGCAGTCCTCCTTATTATACAGGGGGGCTGGCCAGGGTTCCTTTCTGTGATGGGGTGCCAGGGCTTAGGCTGGGAGCCCTTTGATTAGCTCAATGAGGTCAGGTGGGGCTGGCCAAGGTTCCCCTCTGTGATTGGTTGCTAGGGCTTCTGCTGGGAGCCCACTGATTGGCTCAATGACGTCCTGGACGTCATACAGTATCTCAATAGTCGAATTTCTCCGGATATCAGCGGATATCCGCGGATATCTGCATTGCCAGCCAACTATCTGCAGATAGCTATCCGGATTTCTGTAGAAATCCGGAATGTTGAAACAGATTCGGATAGCTGAAAAATGGTCGGATATCCGGAATCCGGATGAGCACCACTGCTCCCTGAAGCAGACATGAAACTGTCAGTTTTCAAAAAAAAGCATACATTTATTAACATACTCCAAAACAGTGTTGCAACGCGTTTCACAGGTATATTCCTGCTTCATCAGGCAATAAACAATGGAGTATTTTACTGAAAACCAGAGCCACCCATAGCCACAACCCACATGACACTCTGTACTCGCACCCAGAACCCAAATGACACAAAGCATCGGCATTCAGTACCCACATGACAACCAATACCCCCTAGCCAGAAACAAGGAGGGGTGGAGCTGCGAGGCCCCTTTTTTTTTTAAATTCGAGCACCCCCCACTTAAGGACCTTCTGCACGGCCCTGGGCTACACCCATTACTATTATTGCTGTTAAATCATGCTGTAAGAGATTTCAGCTTCAGAAGCTATTTTGTTAGGAGTGCGCCCAGCTCTGTAACGCAGGTTTTTGTACATTAACAAGCAGGCCATTAGACCGCAGAGATTTGGAAGTCACATTACTTTAATGCATTAGTAAAAAGGCCAAGTTTCAACTGTGATTGCAGAGAGAACAATTCGGGAAATCTTCCAGTTCTTTATCTGAATATCGGGCTACTACAGATTCTAATTCTGAGCTGACACAAATTTTATGTAGATTCTGCAGCATAGGATTGGACCAAATGCAACTCAGCCTGTAGTCAGAACAAACACAGTAGCTGTCTGATGATTTTGATTGATCCACTTCAAAATGACATGAATTTGTATATAACTAAAGGTGGCCATACACTTATAGATTTGCAGCAGATTCGACCATCAGATAGATTTCTGGCAGATGGCAGATGCCTGTCAAGTCTATTCTGACAGGAATCTATCTGATGTGTGTCACACACTAGGAACCGATTTCCAATAGATTTCAGAATGAAATCTATTGGAAATCGATCTAAATGCATTTTTGGACCATGAGATCCAATGCAACTCTATGGGCCATCGATCTGCTGCCAGCAGCAGTTCGACCTAGATTTTCCATCCCGTCAGATAGATCAAATCGATCGAAATTGGCCGCAAATTGATCGAATGGGGAATCTGATAGAATCAATTTCTGATCGATCGATTGTATAGAATCGATCGATCAATCGATCGATCGATGGCTGAAATCCACCAGTGTATGGGCCCCTTAACATCTCATTTTTAAATAGCACTTGCTATTTTATTTAAGGCAGTGTTCACACTTATTAATACAAATTCCCCATTTGATTTTCCATGTTTTTCTGCTTGTCCGATTCTGCGTTTTGCCATTTTGGGGGTTTTGTCCTTTGATTTTTCTCCTCTTTTTCCTCTCTAAATTTGAATTTTTGTGTGTGTTTTATACTTTTTGGGGGGATTGTGATTTCATTGCATACCAATAAAGTTAATTAAGATGAGAGTGTGTCTTATTAACTTTGAAATCTGATGTGATTTTTGCAAAAACAAATGCAATTTTTCCTGCATTTCCGTTGACTAAGGGCTGGTGCACACCAAGGGCGCGTCTGAGCGCTTTTAAAAACACTAGCGCTTTAAAAAGCGCTTGGCTAATGTATTTGAATGAGATGGATCACACCAGAGCGATGTGATTTTCTCCCAAACACAAACGCGGGTCCTGCAGCATTTCTGTACTTTTCTGAGGTGATTCAGCCTCAATGTTAAGTATAGGAAAGTGGAAAATCGTTCTGAAAAGTGCTAGAACAGATCGATTTTCCAAGCGTTTTTGGTACAGAAGCTGTTCAGTTCCAGGTCTACTGTAACAAAAAATTAAAAATGCTACACCTAAACGCTCCAAAAATCGCTAGGCATGATTAGAAAATCGCTAGGCACATGCCTAGAAGCGCTCTGAAAAATCACTTCAAAAAGCATGTTTGCGATTACGCTAGCGCTTTTTGGTTTGCACTGGCCCTTACATTGAATGAAGCAAACGGATGGGCAATCTTGCGCTGCTCAGACAGTTAGGCTGACAAATGATCACACTCTAGCAACTCCTACAAGCTGGGCTGTACAGCTGAACTTGATAGAAACAAAAACAAAAGCAGAGGAGGAGCTCTCCGTAGTGTGTTATCCTTTATCATTAAAACATGCTAGATAAGTAGTAATACAAGCGTATATCTGGGCTTGCAAGCCCTCTCAGCAGCAACCAGTGGGGGTAACCTGGGAATGGCCAGTAGCGCCGTGGTGCTCAAACGTGTGCTGATGATGTCACAACGCATTTCAATGTATCCAGGCTTTCGTCAGGTAACATCACGGTGGTTTAAATAGTAAACTGTTAAGTGGTGGAGGTGGTGTCCAATGATGTACTGGGGGCGTGACTGGGGGTGGAGGGAAACATATCCTCACCTTAGTGGAATAAAAAAGCCACCCAAAGTCACAAGGATAAGAGCTAAAACAAGAATTAATAGGTGCTCTGGAGGGGCTATCTGATAAAATAGTGCGGAGTGGATGGCGCTAATTTCATTACATGCTTGCCAGTAAAACGTGGTGAGTGTTATATTCAGGGCCGGGCCGAGGCATAGGCTGGAGAGGCTCCAGCCTCAGGGCGCAGTGTAGGAGGGGGCGCACAATTCATTCAGTTGTCATTCCTAATTGTGTATGAAGCAGAAAGAAATAAGAAAAGGGGATACATAGCAGTGACTGCAAGCCAGATAACTAGATATTAAGGTGTTGGGGAGGTTGTGGGCCCTGTGGCCCTCTTAGTCTAATAGCAATCAGTGTGTGACGGCTGGGGTGGGAGGGATGGAGGGGCACACTTTGGTGTCTCAGCCTTGGGTGCTGGAGAACCTTGTCCCTGCTCTGGTTATATTTACTCATCATGGCAAGCCGGTGTATTGAGTGGCCCACAAAGGAGGAGTTCTGGAGGGAACAATCTGGGCGTGCGGAGTGCATGGCATGGACAATTGCAAACCTTGCGATGTAGGGGCCAGGAGCTGGTGGTGGAAGTGAGGTGCCAGAAGTGAAGTGCCCCATTAATCATCAGGGGCAACTGATGTGTTGCCATAGCAACAAAATGTTGAGCGGAGCCTGGCTGTGAGGTTTGAGCTGCAAGCACGCAGGCAGTGTGAATGAGCCCTACTTTGTTTTTACTGCTGTAAGTTTGTGGGATCCCAAGCAGGTAGCTTAGCAGGGATTGCTTGGTTCATTGCTTCCCTAGCAAGGCTGGTCCGGCGGCGGTGGCATATCTCGATACCCACACTGCTGTTTGTGTCAGCAGATAGGCATCTGGGCACTGACACTGGGATGGAAGTGTGAAAGGACACCTGATGTGCACTTGCATTGGAATGGTCATTCTGCAGTATTCTTGAAATATGTCTGGATGTGCCAACAAGTCCTGGAAAAGAATGGTATAATGTCCTCTGTCGTTCATTGCTAAAAAGGATGAACCCAGTATCGTTGCCTGGTCCTCCTCCTCATCATCCTCATAAATAAGATGATGGACAAACCCAAAAAGTGCTGTCCATTGCAGTTCTGTTAGCATCTTCAAAATCTCCTCACAACCAACTTCCTGAGGTATGTGACAGACATGAAGTTCTCATAGTAACAATTTGTTCACGTTTCAGTTGGGGGAAAAAAACGCGCACTAACGCGCACCAAAGTGTACCAACGCGCACTAATGCATACTAACGCAGCAGAACTGGTGTAAGAGGAGCCTTACACTCACCTCTCCAGTTGGCGCGCTCCTTTCTATATGTTGCCGTCATCTCCTGCTTCCAGTAATTACCCAGTGGCACGTACGCACTCACGTACACCGCTGGTCACGGGGTCACTACGGGCAGCACAAGATGACAGAAACACAGAGAAGGGAGTGTGGAGCGAGGCACGGCTTCTCTGCACATGCAGGGTGCTGCGTTGGGTCTGAGTTTGGCACAACTATAGTAGCAATGCTATAGTCCATGGGCCGCACACAGATAATTTGGGTATCTGGCGATTCCCGACCCCTGAATTACTTCTCCCACGAGTTGCTACGACTCAGAGAGGAAATAGTAAATAACGCCACCTGAAATGTCACTGGCAGCAGGGTTAAGAATGTGCCATGTCCGTGGAGAGTGTGGAACACTGGAGAGGTGAGTGTAAGAGTGCTTCAATGGGCTAATAAAGACTAGTGCAGGAGGCACCCAAAAAAAATACCAGACTCGCAAGGAGTTTAAATAAAAAGGTACTAATATTTTTATTTTATTCAAAAAAAGCACTGTAACAATGCATTTCTCAGTGTAAGCCGCTTCATCAGGGCAAATACGTGCCAGAGACGTGACTATAAGTTCAGAAGCGCCTATGAATGTCATTTTTTGGAATAAAATAAAAATATTAGTACCTTTTTATTTAAACTCCTTGTGAGTCTGGTATTTTTTGGGCGCCTCCTGCACTAGTCTTTGCTGTCCTCTACAGAGTCTACACCCTGCATTGGTAGGGTCCTCATCCCACAATTGGCTTGTCGGGTGAAATTTTTCTTGGAGCAGCGACCGAATTCCAGACCTGAGGAAACAGTATTTCATCACAAACCCATTTAAGTGGTTGCCTTTGTAGCAACCTGCCTTTGTGAGTATATTTTCACCTTTTATTTCATTCCACCTAGACCAGGCGATATTACACCAAACCGGGCTCCCGGTGTCCATGTGTCTTTTTTGTCTTTTGTTTTTACTAGTACTAATGAATGGGCTAATACTCTGCATGGGGCCTCAGGGGGCAGCATTAGCAGGGGGAACCCCCTTCCCCAGAATACATACTACCATGCCCCCACCATGTTCCCCTGATCAACCACTAAAAAAGGTTGTGTCCAATTTTCGCGAGTTTCTGGTAGTCGGGCAGCATGTTGGGGCAACACAATTGAGCAGATTTGATTACAGCGATCAAATTTTCCGGGAAAAGTACAAGGCCCATATGCAATTGAATTTTTCACCTGACTTTTCTCCTAGGTGATATTTTGAAATTTTTTAATAAAATTACTTTTAAAACATCAGCAAGCAAAAAAAATGCTCAAAATAATTCTGATAGTACTTTTTGCCTACTTTTTGATACTTTTTCCATTGCAAATTGCTAAAATGTTATTTTAAATCGAAGATGAAATTTTTTGTAGTAGTAGTGAACTCAGGTGAAAAAGGGACTTGAATATGGCCCTAAGTGCTTTAATGTTGGTCTATACCTATAAATCCCTCCCAAAATCCTAGACACCCATAAATAGATTTTAGTGTACTTTTTTTGTGCAATAGAGTTAAAGTAACCAAAAAAGAATCTCAAGCAATAGTTTGACTTTGTAAATTTGCCAAATGTTTAGGTGCAAATGGAATCTTCTCCAATTAAATTCAGGAAAATTATTGCAATAAATTCATATTTCTTAATTTTGTGGTTTGATGAAGGTGAATTGTATCTATCATATGGACTGGTATCAGCCTGATAATTATTAATTTTCCTGAAGTAATATTGGTTTTACTAAGAGCATTCAATGTTAGCCTAATAGCTTCTGTTCTCACCAGTCAGCCAATATATTACGAGTTTGTGGTTTTTGATGTCACATGGAGAAAGCAAACATTTTGGAATGCCTTTCAGTAAATGCGGGGTATAATTATTACTGAGAGACTCATAACTGGGGTTATGTTCATGCTAATGAGTTTACACAACCTTTTTTGTACTTCCTAATACTCGTTAATGCCTTTGCTGTTGAGATTAAAACATGCTGTTGAGATTAAAACATGAATCTGGAAATAAATAGGGCCCCTGAGGAGTTGCCTAGCAACGAAACGCGTAGGGCGGAGCTACGGAGCGGCGCAACGTTTGACGTCACTGGACGCAGTGACTGGTCTTACGCGCCGAGTTTGATACACATAGCGGGGTCCGCAGGTTAAGTGGTGGGTACGCCGGGCTTACCAAGTCTTTGGGATTAGCTGCTGCTGCCCCCTCTCCTGCGTAGCCGCCAGAGTTACCCGTTCAGGCTGTGCCTGTTGTTTTTAAACTTTTTAATAAAAGTGGGATCATTCCCTTTAGCACTTTTACGCTATGAGCGGCTTCTTTTTCTTTATGGAGGTGGCATTTTTTCCAATTGGCCAAGGAAGCTGGAAGTAAGGAGTGCAGGACCCCAGAGGTTGCCAGAGAGGCTGAGGGGTGGCCAATACCCCTGAGGCGTTGTCGGGCCCATTCAGGCCGCAAAGTCCGGTGAGTCTCTCCAAATTGCGGGAAGGGATTATGTCCATGTACTGATGTCAGTTAACACTGAACTTTTGTGTAGTCTACAACAGAGACTTTTGTTCTGAGCGCTTATCCTACTGTCGTTTTGTATTCCAATAAGCTATTTCACTAATAGCCAGGCAGCGCTCCACCGTTTACAGACTGGTGTTTACAAAATTCTCATGAACGTTTTATCCACCCAATTTTCTATTTTTCCACTCCTTGTGAGCGCTTATGTACAGTTTTTGTTTTTGGAAATAAATAGTGCTCATGAATGAAACAGTAGGTTGTGTTTACTAGATGTGTAATAGCTGTGGGTACTGATGTGAACCTGACGCGGCTATTCAAAAGGCTTGAGGGAAAATGGGCGAGGTAATAGACTATCGGCAATTTTACTGGCATTCTACTAATCAATGTAGTAAAATATCAGTAATTTTTTTCAGTATTCTACTATTGCCCCTCTGTTACTCTCCCAGGAACCCTCCCCTATCTATGCCTAACAAGAACCCTTCCCTATCTATACCTTAGAAGAACCCTCCCTTATATATACCTAACAAGGACCCTCCCCTATATATGGCTAGCAAGGACCCTCCCCTATATATGGCTAACAAGGACTCTCCCCTATATATGCGTAACAAGGACCCTCCACTTTCTATGCCTAACAAGGACCCTCCCCTATATATGGCTAACAAGGACCCTCCCCTATATATGGCTAACAAGGACTCTCCCCTATATATGCGTAACAAGGACCCTCCACTTTCTATGCCTAACAAGGATCCTCCCCTATATATGCCTAACAAGAACCCACCCCTATCTATGCCAAACAAGAACCCTTCCCTTTCTATACCTTAGATGAACCCTCCCTTATATATGCCTAACAAGGACCCTCCCCTATATATGGCTAACAAGGAACCTCCCCTATATATGCCTAACAAGGACCCTCCACTTTATATGCCTAACAAGAACCCTCCCCTATATGGGCCTAACAAGAACCCTTCCCTATATATGCCTAACAAGTACCCTCCCCTATATATGGCTAACAAGGACCCTCCCCTATATATGGCTAACAAGGACCCTCCCCTATATATGCCTAACAAGGACCCTCCACTTTATATGCCTAACAAGAACCCTCCCCTATATATGCCTAACAAAAACCCACCCCTATCTATGCATAGCAAGAACCATCACTTATATTTGCCTAACAAGAACCCTCCCCATCTATGCCTAAAAAGACCCCACCATCTATGACTAACAATAACCCTCCCGTATATATTTCTTAAAATAACTCTCCCTTATCTATGCCTAACAAGAACCCTCCCCTATTTATGCCTAACAAGGACTCTCATCTATCTATGCTTGACAAGAACCCTCACCTATCTATGCCTAGCAGGTATCCTCCCCTGTATACCTGATACCTTACATGAACCCCAGCCTACCTATGCCTAATACTAACCCCCCCCCCCCCCCACCTATTCCTAACCACCCTGCACTTGCTGCTATTTTGCATGCTACACACTCCAGTGAACTACTGTTCCCAGCATGTATGCAGGCTGTAGCCGATATTTTCATAGGCACATATGGAGCGTCCAAATTTCCCCTGCGCTACTCACGATCAAATTGTTCATTTTGGACCTGACAGCATGGTGGAGATCCAATATGGTGTTAACTCTTACAATCATAATAGGGCACACCAAAGTTTCCTATACAGTATATACGGTAGGTACGAAAGCTATTTTACAGGTTATTTACTAAAGTGTTTGTTTTTTTAAACCCACAATTTAAACAGATTTTCACACAGTCAAACTGTATGAAGTCATACAATTATTGTAACCTATCGTATATTGGAGACCACTTAATATCCCAGGGCAGCTAGCCTTGTGAATAGTAATTAGACATGCTTGTTTTTGTCTCATCATTGTTTTTATCTCCGGTATAAACAGTATACATTTTTGGATAACAGGATACAACTGTGTGTGCTTAGCTGAAAAATGGTATCAAGTGAGATTGTAGAATGTTTGTTTTTACTTGCACATCCAATCATCATTAAACATCTATTGCTATGCTTGGCAGGTTACTGCTGTCGCTGATATTTTGTAAATATGTACAGTGTAGAATGAGGAGTGTGCACTGACAGATGTTTCAGTCTTTGTAATAAATATATAAAAATTTTCACAATAAATAAATAGTGGAAGTGATATTTACCCAAAAATAGGCACTAGATTAGCAAAGACAGACCGATCATAATTCTCAAGGATTTATGGTTCATTCACTTAGACATTCTATGGTACCGTGCAGTGCAGACGCGTATGCGGCGGCGGCGGCGAGTGACGTCGGGTGCGGCGTAGTTACAATGTAACAAAGTTGTTACATTGTAATAACTTTGTTACATTGTAACTGATAGAACATTTCCGAGGCTATTTCGAGGGATCATTTATTTAAAGGGACAGGTAAGTATTAATGGTTAATTAAGAATATTAAAGGACTTTTTTCGTGGTTATGTTTTTTGTTCAATTAAAAAACTTTTTCTATGTGTTTGTGTGTTTATTTACTTTTAACTTTTAACAAGTATCTCTATACTCATTTCTCCTGGGAGGGGGGGTGGGCATCTGGGGGACCCCTTTTTAAAGGGGACTCACAGATGCCACCATGAACCCCCCCCAGGAAATCGCGGCCTCCACCTCCACTGCCCATCGGAGGTGGAGAAGAGCCCCTTGTCCTTGGATTGGACAAGGGCTCGGAGGGGGAGGGGAAATCTTGGCTGCCCCTCCCCTTCTGAGACCCCCCAATCCATGGACCATGCGGGCTGGTATAGTCAGGGTGCGGAGCCCCACGCGGCCGGTGCTCCGCATTCTGGCTATCCCAGTCTGCATGGGGGACAAGGGGTTAAAGAGGTCTGGGGGGGGGACCCCACGTGGTTTTTTTTAATATTTCCCACACTCAGAACGAAGTAAGTAAAACTCTTCCCTCTTGGGGGAATCTATAAAAATAAAACACTATTGTTACCTGTGCAAAAAAAACTGACATTTTCCGCATTTAAAAGACATTTTTGCCCTTGAAACTTAAAAATCGATTTTCTCAAAAACTATAAGGTCTTTTTGAAAAAAATTTTTTTCCTCTTTTCCCCTTAATATACCCTGTGAATTTGGTGTTCCTAAATTTTAAGCAGGCTTTGCTATTAACCGTTAAAGTCGGCGGGTTTTTAAATGTATATATTTTTCCTTTGAAACTTTAACATCGATTTTCTCAAAAAC
The DNA here is from genome assembly GCF_040937935.1 of Hyperolius riggenbachi. NCBI lineage: Eukaryota > Metazoa > Chordata > Amphibia > Anura > Hyperoliidae > Hyperolius > Hyperolius riggenbachi. The sequence continues at coordinate 448,695,356 of NC_090647.1, read as the reverse complement.
TATAAGGTCTTTTTGAAAAAAAATGTTTTCCTCTTATTCCTTCTGATCTCCTTAATATATTCTCCAAATTTGAGGCTCTTAGCAATTAAGGGGGCTTTGCTATTAACCCTTAAAGTCGGCGGCTTTTTTATATTATACGGGAGCGTAATATTACGCGATTACGGCAAACTGTGTAATTTCAATGGGAGTTTACTGTCTTACGCGTAATTTGTTACGCGTAATAACGTAACCTACGGTCTACGCGTAATTAATTACGCGTAATACAATAACCTTACACGTAATGCTTACGGTGCATTTGTAGTGAATTACAATGCGTAATTACGCTAATGCGTAATTTCGGCCCAGCACTGGTGCAGACTACATCTTCACTTTCTGCTACTGTGGGCCCCAGCAGCCCAGTTCCTGCAGTGTCGGTAGGATTGAGGTTTAGAGCGGAATATTACTGACTTTTGCCTGTATTCTTAATACTTATGATTAGAGATGGCCCAAACCTTCGATTTTCGGTTCACGAACTTCCGCAAAAGTTTGGTTTGCGCAAACTTTCGCGAACCGCAATAGACTTCAATGGGGAGGCGAACTTTGAAAACTAGAAACACTTATGCTGGCCAGAAAAGTGATGGAAAAGATGTTTCAAGGGGTCTAACATCTGAGCTTTTGCATGGATGAGTGGGATAGACACCAAAAGTCCAGGGGAAAAATCTAGATTTGACGCAAAGCAGCATTTTAACGGCAGAAATCACATTGCATGCTAAATTGGAGGCCAAAAGTGCTTTAAAACATCTTGCAAGTGTATACATCAATCAGGGAGTGTAATTAGAGTACTGATTCACACTGACACACCAAACTCACTGTGTAACGCACCGCAAGTTACCAGCTGTTTGTGTAGTGAGGGTCGTGCTGGACTGTTGCACATCATGACGAGCGGCTTTCCAGCCCATATGGTCGCTGGGCTGAGGTAGCTGAATGACAGAACAGTGACTGTCCAGCTGATCAAATGTATTCTGTCCTCACTGAAGCAATGACCTTATTATCGTGGGTGTGTGCCCCCCCCCCCCCCCCCCCCCCGAGACACTCATATAGCCAGCTGTCATTGCTTCATTGTGATACGCAAGCCCCTTCACTGCGGCAAGGTAATGATCATGAAGGGGAATTGGCACATGTACATGCCTTTTGTTTAGTGCAGCCAGAAATGCACGGAGTGGTATATCACACTGCGTGCACTCACGTAGGTAGGTGGGTGCACTGAACACAACAGGTAGGTATATGCAGTGATGGGTATTACAATGTGTACCTGGCACACACAGACAGGTACCGGACAGGCACAGTGACACTGCGTGCACTCAGCTCACGTAGGTAGGTGGGTGCACTGTGAACAACAGGTAGGTATATGCAGTGATGGGTATTATAATGTGCACCTGGCACATTAGTAATTATACCAACAAAGGGCCAAAGGCCAGCTGCGGCTGACTGACAGGGCTGTATATAATTTAAGTGGGCCACACAAAAAAAAAAAAATAGATCACAAGAACAAGATTAGCTCTCAGAAGAGCTGTTGAGGGAAGCTTTTTTGCAATAAGAATCAGCAAGGAGCAAGCTAACAAGCCTACAAGAGCCTAACTAAGCTTTCCCTATGAGAGTATGCAGCAGCTCTCCCTTCTCTAATTACTGCAGGCACACAAGTGAGTGAAAAGCCTGACGCTGCCTGCCTTTTATAAGGGGGTGGGGGCTCCAGGAGGGAGTGTAGCCTGATTGGCTACAATGTGCCTGCTGACTGTGATGTAGAGGGTGTAAGTTGACCCTAATGATGCACTATGGGGGCGAATCTAACTTCCAGGAAAGTTCACGGTTCTCCGCGAACGCGAACTACGGAAGTTCGCCGTGAACCGTTCACCGGCGAACTGTTCGGGCCATCTCTACTTATGATATAAGTTAAATGTTCTCAGCAAGTGGTTTGGGGATGCCAAGGTGCACTTCTGATGGGTTTGGGTCTGCTTACTACTGATGCATTCAGGGGGTAATTCTGTGTCTATTATACAGTTTTGCATTTCAGGAAACACTAAATCACACAAACACCACAAAGTATTCTTACTTGCTTAAAAGCATAATGGAATGCTTGGAAGGCATGTATACACAGTTACAGTGTCCAGCTAATAAATGTGTATGTATGAAGGGGTACTTGAGCTAATGTGACCCACACCATGGGATGAGCTGCTGATCAGTGAATGCTGGTCTCTATAAGGGGGTGCATACCAGCATGGCAGTTATGTTTAAATATAAGTCACTCATTATTCAGCTTGAGCTGTACATGCAGTTCTGCTGGCACACTGGTATTTTCGAGTATAGCCAAGAACAATAATGCAAATGTATTGGATTGTTAATCGGATACCTGATTTCAAGCTGTTGTAAAGATGAACAAGTGTAACTACGGTTAACCATTAACTGCTTATGGAATCTTAGGACGTTTAGAAATTCCCCACAGAGTACTATGTAGACCAGAGATACTTTGAAAATGACAGTATTAAGCAGCCTACATGAAAGTGGTAGTTCTACTATTAAAGTGTAAAGAAGGCTCATAAAATATCGGTATTAAATATTGATATTTTACCATAGCTAAACCTAACCCTACTCTCACACAGAACCATTCCCCTCTGACACTTAACTCTAACCACGACCCCCCACACAAAAACCCTACCTGACGCCTGACCCAAACTGTTCCCCTTCCCCCCACACAAGCACCCTACCTGACCCCTAACCTCCCCCCGCACAAGCACCCTACCTGACACCTAACCCTAACCTCCCCCCGCACAAGCACCCTACCTGACACCTAACCCTAACCTCCCCCCGCACAAGCACCCTACCTGACACCTAACCCTAACCTCCCCCCGCACAAGCACCCTACCTGACACCTAACCCTAACCTCCCCCCGCACAAGCACCCTACCTGACACCTAACCCTAACCTCCCCCCGCACAAGCACCCTACCTGACACCTAACCCTAACCTCCCCCCGCACAGACACCCTACCTGACGCATAACCCCAGGCCCGGATTTACGTTACAGGAGCCTATAGGCACAGATATCTTGGCACCCTAGACTTTGTCCTCCCTGAACCTACAGATCCCTGCCGAACTGCACTGCAAGTGTTCTGACTGTCCCAGCTTTCATGTCTTCCTTACTTCCCTGCCCGTCATAGGTAGCTACAAGTGCCCCTTAGCATTAGGTAACCAGAAGTCCCTTCAACATTAAAGCGGATCCGAGATGAAAAACTAAATATAACAAGTGACTTGTCTATATATCTTATCTAAAGTTTAGATAGTTTACACAGCAAATCTATCTTCAAACAGCTTCAACAGTATATAAATATTTTTTCCTGTGATACAATGGGAGCAGACATGTTTTCTGCTTGTCACTATTACACAATTACACACACAGGCAAGCTTATCTGTATCTAGGCATGCTAATCTGCATATTCTGTGAAAACTCCACTCTTATCTCCTCCATTACACAGGCAACTGATCTGTATCTGCACTGCAGCTCTCAGATTGTGAAAACTCTGCCTCTGAAATCTATAGCTAGTAACACCTTTTTCACCTGCCCAGACTGAAATCCCACAATCCCTTGCAAGCGCCAAGGCACTCTGGAGAAGCTGTGGGTGTGGTTTGTTTAGTTTATAGGAAATTAGGGTATTAAAACAAAACAAAACAAGTATTTGGCTTGAGGAATGCCCTATAAACTATATGTAAGGAACACAATTATGCAAGGAGTAAAAGTTCATCTCGGATCCACTAGAGGTGCCCCCAAGTATTAGGTAGCTAATTCTTCTAAGTCGATGCAGGCGGCAGACGGAAAGTGGTCAGATTCCAGGCACAGGGTCGGTAGAGGCGGAAGACAGAGAGTAGTCAGATTCCAGGCAAAAGGTCGGTACACTAATAAATCAAATACAAGTAATCACACCCAGCAAAAGCACACAGCCAAAGCATTCATGGGCAACAAGTGAATAAAGCAGACAGACTTAAATATCAGCATCCACTAATCAGTGGCCGGCCACTCACTCTCTGCACCAATCAGCACATAACAGCCCTGCCTGAGTGTCAGCTGACTAACAGATCAGCTGACACTAAATACAAAGCCTACCTATGTGTAAGCTGACTAAAACTGTCAGCTGACACTAACTCTTCCTCTTTCTTAATGAATAGGACGGACGTTTGCTCCAAAACGTCCGTCCCCTTCCAGCGCTGGAATGCACGTAGTAAGGAGCGGCGTGCGCAGTCCCGTCAGGAAGGACGCCGGCATTGCTAAGGGATGCGTGCACAGATACGGAATAAGACTGAGCAGCCTGTCTCTCACTGCGGGACCGTTCAGGTAAGTCACTGACAACAGAATTTCAGGCACAAATATTCATGCTGATTTAGTAACTGTGCTTGTTCCTGTCTAAGTACAAACTCCTTAAAGAGGAGCTGTCAGCCATAATATCTCCGAAAAAAAACACATATGTTAGTAGAGCAAGTATTTATCTTCTTATACAGTATACCATATGTATTGCAATGTCCACAGTTTGATTTTAGTGATTTTTCTATAGTTAAATAAAGAGAAAATCATTTTTAGCATTTCCAATTTTAAGTGTTGCTATTGTGAAGCCAATCCTGATGTCATTTCCTCCCTTACTGTCCTCTGCCTGATTTGCCCGCCCTTCACTATAGAAAGTGCATTGTCTCAGCATGAGACATACTGGCCAATCAGAGAGGAACAGAGGTGTGGGAGGGGAAAACAGGAGGGAAAGAGGCTTCAGGGAAGCAAAAAAGGACAACCCAGCATGCCCTGTAACTTCCCTTTTGTGTAACACATTTTGTGTGTACCAAATAAGAGTCAGGTAAACTGGGGTAATTTATCAACAAGAAAAGTAATAGTGATTTTAACTTTTGGATTGCAAACAGTGAAGAGGCGGCACACAAACGGCTTTGCTATTTAAAGCGTATATTGGTGGTGGAGCAACACTACATGTTACGAACCATCGCGGTTCTTCATCAGGTGTAAAATGAAACCAAATGTAATCCACATATTTATACAAGTTCAAAGCCACACCCCTTAGCCCGGGGGCGTGGTGATCTTAACTAGACAAAGACCACACCTAGCTATCACAATTACACTCCAACTCCTCATTTCACCACTTATCAGATAGAACAATCAATCAAAAAATGTTTACAAAAAATTCACATTATTACACATTAGCATCTCTGTAATTCTACACACAGTAACACATTAGGGGAACTCCAAAATATGGCTACCCATTACACAAATATTATAACTGACCGTGATCCCAGGGCACTCCACTAGGGCTACCCGTGAACTCCGACCTTCGGCCGGTTTCGCGTGTTGTAGCCCTCTCGCGGTGGCAGTGTCTCCGTGGGGTCAGTGCTGGCACCAATGACGGCCCGACTCGTCTGGCTCCCTAGGGTGACTCTTTCGTATTCAGCACCAGAGTCATCTGTCATGGAGTCTGAGGAGGCCGTTTGTCTGTATGTTGCGCCCCTCGCGCCGCCATGTCCACGGCGTACGCGGTGTCTCTGCTGGCCACGGCCTCCTCCTCTGCCTCTCTCCATCCTGATTCTTCCGCCCTGCCGCTGAGCAAAGCGGCGTCTCTGTGGAAACTCCTCCCTAGTGCTTCCGGGTCGCTCACTCACTCCGGACGTGACGCGACCCTGGTGTAACAGTTCCTCATCAGAAGCTTCAGAGCGGGGAAAACGGCTTCTCATCTGGCGTCTGTCATTTTTCCAGGTATACACTCGATCTAAAGTATAGTCCTCAAGGTCTCTTTGTATCTTTTTCTTTTTCTTATCAGAAATGGCCAGTTTTTCATCCTCTATGCTGTTGTCCAGCTCTTCCATAATATCAATATATTCACAATCCTTCGTGCAGCTTTCTAAGACGTTAACTGCAGTAGTAATGTCAATCTTCAATTTGTTCAGATGCACTGATAATCTTTCTATAGTCAGTGCCATGACATCTATGCTGCTTTTGTTCAATATTTCAAAAAATCTTTGTACAAAAATAGGATCGTTGTTAAGCAATGTGGATCTCAATCCAATACGATATCCCCTTGGTATCCTCCTATTCTTCACATAATCGGCCAAAAACATGCGGTGCAAATTGTATCTTAACTCTTTTCTCTTTAGGTCATATAACAGCTCCTTAGCCTGTTTGACGTTTCCCCCAGTCTCCACGATCATCTCAGGCACCTCACTTAGGATTCTCTGGATATCCTGGTCGTCATAGGCAAAGGTACAAGCTTGTTGTTTGATGTTATCTGTGGTAGTGTGGATGTTGGTTTCATCTGCTCCACTGGTTCCAGAAGCCATGCTGGGTGATTTTGACACGACACACTGTGAACACAACCACGGTCCTGGAACCCCTTCAGGGAAACAAATCCTTGAACTGCCGGTGCTACGCCTCACCCAGGTCACCCACCTGAGGATAAAGTCATGCAAACAGTGAAGAGGCGGCACACAAACGGCTTTGCTATTTAAAGCGTATATTGGTGGTGGAGCAACACTACATGTTACGAACCATCGCGGTTCTTCATCAGGTGTAAAATGAAACCAAATGTAATCCACATATTTATACAAGTTCAAAGCCACACCCCTTAGCCCGGGGGCGTGGTGATCTTAACTAGACAAAGACCACACCTAGCTATCACAATTACACTCCAACTCCTCATTTCACCACTTATCAGATAGAACAATCAATCAAAAAATGTTTACAAAAAATTCACATTATTACACATTAGCATCTCTGTAATTCTACACACAGTAACACATTAGGGGAACTCCAAAATATGGCTACCCATTACACAAATATTATAACTGACCGTGATCCCAGGGCACTCCACTAGGGCTACCCGTGAACTCCGACCTTCGGCCGGTTTCGCGTGTTGTAGCCCTCTCGCGGTGGCAGTGTCTCCGTGGGGTCAGTGCTGGCACCAATGACGGCCCGACTCGTCTGGCTCCCTAGGGTGACTCTTTCGTATTCAGCACCAGAGTCATCTGTCATGGAGTCTGAGGAGGCCGTTTGTCTGTATGTTGCGCCCCTCGCGCCGCCATGTCCACGGCGTACGCGGTGTCTCTGCTGGCCACGGCCTCCTCCTCTGCCTCTCTCCATCCTGATTCTTCCGCCCTGCCGCTGAGCAAAGCGGCGTCTCTGTGGAAACTCCTCCCTAGTGCTTCCGGGTCGCTCACTCACTCCGGACGTGACGCGACCCTGGTGTAACAGTTCCTCATCAGAAGCTTCAGAGCGGGGAAAACGGCTTCTCATCTGGCGTCTGTCATTTTTCCAGGTATACACTCGATCTAAAGTATAGTCCTCAAGGTCTCTTTGTATCTTTTTCTTTTTCTTATCAGAAATGGCCAGTTTTTCATCCTCTATGCTGTTGTCCAGCTCTTCCATAATATCAATATATTCACAATCCTTCGTGCAGCTTTCTAAGACGTTAACTGCAGTAGTAATGTCAATCTTCAATTTGTTCAGATGCACTGATAATCTTTCTATAGTCAGTGCCATGACATCTATGCTGCTTTTGTTCAATATTTCAAAAAATCTTTGTACAAAAATAGGATCGTTGTTAAGCAATGTGGATCTCAATCCAATACGATATCCCCTTGGTATCCTCCTATTCTTCACATAATCGGCCAAAAACATGCGGTGCAAATTGTATCTTAACTCTTTTCTCTTTAGGTCATATAACAGCTCCTTAGCCTGTTTGACGTTTCCCCCAGTCTCCACGATCATCTCAGGCACCTCACTTAGGATTCTCTGGATATCCTGGTCGTCATAGGCAAAGGTACAAGCTTGTTGTTTGATGTTATCTGTGGTAGTGTGGATGTTGGTTTCATCTGCTCCACTGGTTCCAGAAGCCATGCTGGGTGATTTTGACACGACACACTGTGAACACAACCACGGTCCTGGAACCCCTTCAGGGAAACAAATCCTTGAACTGCCGGTGCTACGCCTCACCCAGGTCACCCACCTGAGGATAAAGTCATGCAAACAGTGAAGAGGCGGCACACAAACGGCTTTGCTATTTAAAGCGTATATTGGTGGTGGAGCAACACTACATGTTACGAACCATCGCGGTTCTTCATCAGGTGTAAAATGAAACCAAATGTAATCCACATATTTATACAAGTTCAAAGCCACACCCCTTAGCCCGGGGGCGTGGTGATCTTAACTAGACAAAGACCACACCTAGCTATCACAATTACACTCCAACTCCTCATTTCACCACTTATCAGATAGAACAATCAATCAAAAAATATTTACAAAAAATTCACATTATTACACATTAGCATCTCTGTAATTCTACACACAGTAACACATTAGGGGAACTCCAAAATATGGCTACCCATTACACAAATATTATAACTGACCGTGATCCCAGGGCACTCCACTAGGGCTACCCGTGAACTCCGACCTTCGGCCGGTTTCGCGTGTTGTAGCCCTCTCGCGGTGGCAGTGTCTCCGTGGGGTCAGTGCTGGCACCAATGACGGCCCGACTCGTCTGGCTCCCTAGGGTGACTCTTTCGTATTCAGCACCAGAGTCATCTGTCATGGAGTCTGAGGAGGCCGTTTGTCTGTATGTTGCGCCCCTCGCGCCGCCATGTCCACGGCGTACGCGGTGTCTCTGCTGGCCACGGCCTCCTCCTCTGCCTCTCTCCATCCTGATTCTTCCGCCCTGCCGCTGAGCAAAGCGGCGTCTCTGTGGAAACTCCTCCCTAGTGCTTCCGGGTCGCTCACTCACTCCGGACGTGACGCGACCCTGGTGTAACAGTTCCTCATCAGAAGCTTCAGAGCGGGGAAAACGGCTTCTCATCTGGCGTCTGTCATTTTTCCAGGTATACACTCGATCTAAAGTATAGTCCTCAAGGTCTCTTTGTATCTTTTTCTTTTTCTTATCAGAAATGGCCAGTTTTTCATCCTCTATGCTGTTGTCCAGCTCTTCCATAATATCAATATATTCACAATCCTTCGTGCAGCTTTCTAAGACGTTAACTGCAGTAGTAATGTCAATCTTCAATTTGTTCAGATGCACTGATAATCTTTCTATAGTCAGTGCCATGACATCTATGCTGCTTTTGTTCAATATTTCAAAAAATCTTTGTACAAAAATAGGATCGTTGTTAAGCAATGTGGATCTCAATCCAATACGATATCCCCTTGGTATCCTCCTATTCTTCACATAATCGGCCAAAAACATGCGGTGCAAATTGTATCTTAACTCTTTTCTCTTTAGGTCATATAACAGCTCCTTAGCCTGTTTGACGTTTCCCCCAGTCTCCACGATCATCTCAGGCACCTCACTTAGGATTCTCTGGATATCCTGGTCGTCATAGGCAAAGGTACAAGCTTGTTGTTTGATGTTATCTGTGGTAGTGTGGATGTTGGTTTCATCTGCTCCACTGGTTCCAGAAGCCATGCTGGGTGATTTTGACACGACACACTGTGAACACAACCACGGTCCTGGAACCCCTTCAGGGAAACAAATCCTTGAACTGCCGGTGCTACGCCTCACCCAGGTCACCCACCTGAGGATAAAGTCATGCAAACAGTGAAGAGGCGGCACACAAACGGCTTTGCTATTTAAAGCGTATATTGGTGGTGGAGCAACACTACATGTTACGAACCATCGCGGTTCTTCATCAGGTGTAAAATGAAACCAAATGTAATCCACATATTTATACAAGTTCAAAGCCACACCCCTTAGCCCGGGGGCGTGGTGATCTTAACTAGACAAAGACCACACCTAGCTATCACAATTACACTCCAACACCTCATTTCACCACTTATCAGATAGAACAATCAATCAAAAAATGTTTACAAAAAATTCACATTATTACACATTAGCATCTCTGTAATTCTACACACAGTAACACATTAGGGGAACTCCAAAATATGGCTACCCATTACACAAATATTATAACTGACCGTGATCCCAGGGCACTCCACTAGGGCTACCCGTGAACTCCGACCTTCGGCCGGTTTCGCGTGTTGTAGCCCTCTCGCGGTGGCAGTGTCTCCGTGGGGTCAGTGCTGGCACCAATGACGGCCCGACTCGTCTGGCTCCCTAGGGTGACTCTTTCGTATTCAGCACCAGAGTCATCTGTCATGGAGTCTGAGGAGGCCGTTTGTCTGTATGTTGCGCCCCTCGCGCCGCCATGTCCACGGCGTACGCGGTGTCTCTGCTGGCCACGGCCTCCTCCTCTGCCTCTCTCCATCCTGATTCTTCCGCCCTGCCGCTGAGCAAAGCGGCGTCTCTGTGGAAACTCCTCCCTAGTGCTTCCGGGTCGCTCACTCACTCCGGACGTGACGCGACCCTGGTGTAACAGTTCCTCATCAGAAGCTTCAGAGCGGGGAAAACGGCTTCTCATCTGGCGTCTGTCATTTTTCCAGGTATACACTCGATCTAAAGTATAGTCCTCAAGGTCTCTTTGTATCTTTTTCTTTTTCTTATCAGAAATGGCCAGTTTTTCATCCTCTATGCTGTTGTCCAGCTCTTCCATAATATCAATATATTCACAATCCTTCGTGCAGCTTTCTAAGACGTTAACTGCAGTAGTAATGTCAATCTTCAATTTGTTCAGATGCACTGATAATCTTTCTATAGTCAGTGCCATGACATCTATGCTGCTTTTGTTTTGCCTGGCTAGCATCCTTATTACTTGTTTACCAGATAAAAATTAAGAATTGATTTTTGATTTTATGCCCGACAGTTACGCTTTAATTAGCCAGTGTCAAATAGATCACTTTTGCATTATCTGGTCAGGTGCCCTTACATCAGCCATTTCCTTTTGGACAGACTTCCGCTTCTATAGGCTGCAGTCTTCTGAGTAGGTCAGTCCATGCCTTGTCTTTTTGCTGTTTGAACTGCATAATAGTGATAGTGAACCAAGCTGAAACAGTAGTAAGCCTCTACAAGGAGTCTGTTGTTATCACTATCAGCTAAGTTGCTTTAACTCATATAATCCAATTTTATAATTGTTTATTAGTTGCAATTTCTCTCGTTTAAATTCAGAAAAGTTAACATTTAGACAAACAAACTATAAACAGTTAGATAATATCTTTAGATTTGTGGCAAGATGTAGGCTTTAAAGATCCTAGGATTAAAATTCATCCCAATCAGTAGCCAACATCCCCTTTTCTCGATAAATCTTTACATTTTCTCTAAGAGATTAGCGGGGGGGAGGGGGGGGGGTTTCCTTATGGCTGATACTGTGGTGAAACTCCTCTCACAGTGTGATATCAGGACCATGTCTGTGACCCACGTTACATTGTGGGAAATAACGTCTGTTTACAATTGTCAAGCAACCAGTATCCCCCCTGTGCATAGAGCAAACAAACATTCCACAGGGATCACCTGGCAGGACTTAACTACTGATGCCTTTGACAGCCGGTCGCTGCCATTGGCTGGCGGGGGAGGGGGGGGTGGAATAATAAAAAAAGAAATAAATAAACATTGCAGTGGATGTTTCAGAGACCACCAACAGAAAGCTCTGTTGGTGGGCAGAAAAGGGGGGGGGGGATCACTTGTGTGCTGAGACACTGCAGTGAGCCCTTAAAGCTGCAGTGGCCTAAATTGTAAAAAATAGCCTGGTCACTAGGGGGGTGTAAGCCTATGGTGCTTTTAAGGGGAACTATGGCGAAAATTATGCTTTTCCATTAACCCCACATCAGTTATTTAATATGGAGATCATACATTTCTCCATAGACCTTGTGTTAAAAAAGGTAGCTGAAACACTAATTCTGCCCTCCTTGAGTACGAGCCGTACTGTTTTCACATGTGACTAGCTAAATAAATAAACAGGCTGCTAAGTAAGTAACTAATTAGCAGCATTTTTTTTTAAATCTATTTACTCAGTGAGTTACATGCAAAAACAGCACGGCTCTCTGTAGTGTGTGAGCCAACCATTATAAATCAGCTGCAGTGTCTGCTATCAGTGCAGTCCGCCACAAAGAGCATGGTAATGACTCAGCTCAGCTCTCTAGGAGGGCAGAATTAGGGCTGGTGCACACCAGAGTGGTTCTGGAGAGTTTTTTTAAACTTGCAGGGGGAAAACCGCTTGGCTAATGAAAGTGAATGGGATGGTGCACACCAGAGCGGTTCATTTTTTCCACATACGCAAATTTAGGGGCAGCAGCATTTTTTTAGATTTCTGAGGCGTTTCTGCCTCAATGTTAAAGTATAGTAAAGTGGAAAACCGCTCTGAAAAACATTGGATCAGAGCGGGTTTTGTTACAAAAGCTGTTCAGTAACAGCTTTACTGTAACAATATTTGAAATCTGGTACACAAAAACACTCCAAACAATGCTAGGCATGTTTAGAAAACGTCTCTAAACATGCCTAGAATCACTCTGAAATCTGCTTCACAAACCTCTTGCGTTTTGCAGATCTGCTAGCGGTTTTTGCTGTGCACTGGGCCTAAGTGTTATCAGCTACCTTTTTACACAAGGTCTATGGAGAAATGTATTGTATGCTCTCCATATTAAATACCTGATGTGGGGTTAATGGAAAAGCATAATTTTCGCCATAGTGCCCCTTTAAGACATCGCTGCATGTGATACATTTCAGAATGTAAATCACAGAGAGGAAAGTTTTTTTACAATGGGAAAACATCGACTAAATATCATTACAAATGAATATTGTAAAAAAAATTAAGCAATTTTATTCATTACGTTATTTTCACTACAGTTCCGCTTTAAAGCGTACCTGAACTCAGAACTTCCTCTCTGCTCTAAAATATACACAACAGCATAATAACCTTTAAAGAAAAACATTTCTTTGTTACAGTTGATACAAATCCTGCAATAAATCTGTAGTGTGTATACTTCCTGCTTTCATGGAAGCAGACACAGGGTTAACATCCTGTATTTACAAATGAGCTCTCTGCCATGGCATTCAGCTGACACAGCTGTGGGATCAAATTATAACATGTGCTTAGTCACAGATGAGGGGGAATTAGACAGTAAACTCTCTAAATACATACAGGATTCATTTCTCTATGTTTGTGTTCTGTCCTACGCAAGAGTTCAGGTCCATTTTAATTAGTAATGGTTCTGCACAATGCATTATAGAGTTGTTTTACAAAGTGAGGCATTACAGCACTATAGGGTTAATACCGAGGACTCCAGGTCATCATACGCAATACATTCCTTTGCACTGCCGTTGTGCACTGCAGGTGCATTATTCTCAACATGGAGCTCTGATTGGTCTTTTCATCTGCATAAATATTCCCTGTTCATTCTGCCTTCAGCCCAAGGTCAATGAATTCTAACTGTCTTGAATGTAAAACAGGCTGCATCAAGTGGAACCCAAACAGACATCAAACCGGTTTGGGGCTGCGGAAAGCAAGGGGATATGGAACGGGGCAGCGTTTATTTATCAATTTGCAGCTGCAATCACAAATCTCTATTCATTTTCCAAATACTCTTCTTTCCTCCTGGAAAGGAGCACGAAAGCGTATGCAGAATAGTCCCCCAGCAGGTGACCCACTCCTGCAGTTATCATATAGACATAACAGAATTCAGGGAAAGCTGAGAAGTGGAATCATCTTGTGTTTATCTAAAAGATGCAGGCGCTCTCCAGCCCCCCTTATACGCATTTATCTCTCCAGCTGACTTTTTGCCCTCTTGGCTTGCACTGTGTACGTCATTGTCATTCAATAGTTGTTCCCATTGGAGATAAGCTCATGGATAGTCACATTTGGGAAGAATGTAAAAAATGTCCATTGCCGAGCATTTTCTGAGCAGCTTTGTTGCTGATGAACCATTTCCTTTTAATTAGGACTCAACCCTTAATTAGATCTTAATGAAAGCAGCATGTCTTGTACTCTTGGTACACATGACTTTAGTTTGACTTGAATTCAAGCCGATGGAAATAATGCAGTAGGACAATGTCTGATAGGCTTCACCAAACCATTTAGAGATAACCTGAAAATAAATTGCCGTTTGAAAGACAAGCATGTTATGAATCCATTAACCAATAGGTGAACTATGTACAGTGTAGCTCTACAGTCAAATACTGTACGTTTTACAGACTGACGCTCTCTATCTGACATCAGGAATAGTCCTTTGCCAGCCCAGTGTCAAAATGGCATAGATGCAAAATCGGTGTTGGAAAATTTGGGCACAGAGTGAAGATGCTTCTGCATAAGTCCAGGTGGTGTTAATTACTATTCCCCCTCCAGGCCGCCCTGGACTCAGGGGAAAGATGTTGCTGTTTTTAAAGTAAATTTGGGCTCCGTCTGTTGACGGCCACCAAATTGCTGTCTAAGAGCCGCTTTAGCTGTAATTCACATTATGGCGTATGGCGGTGCATGATGGAGCCAAATTTCCCTGCAGTGTTTTGCCAAAATGTCCTGCAGATGATATTGGCTTAACACTTGGCAAACAAAGTAACAAGGCCTTTTCAAAGATGAAGGTTGACGTTTGCATCGGAAGAAAACTGATTTAAGGACACCTGTAAGGTCTTTTTTTAAAAAAGAGTTTAACTTACCTGGGGCTTCTGCCAGCCCCGTGCAGACATTGAAGTGCCCATGCTGGGACAAAACGATCCTCCGGTCCCCCGCTGTGGCTCACTTTCGTTACTGACGACTTACAAGTTGACGGCCACTGTGCCTGCGTGGCTCTGGCCATACACATCCTCGCTCCCGCTCAAATCACCAGGAGAGTCCCGCACAGGCGCAGTATGAGAAAACATTGTACTGCAAGGATGCGCAGGATGCTCCAAGCGATGTGAGCGGGTGCGAAGACGCGCGTAGCCAATAGGCCAACTAAATAATTTATAAATGAATATTGTAAAAAAAAAAAAATCTTTTTATAAAGTTATTTTCACTATGGTTCCTCTTTAAAATGAGGCCCTGATTAATAATGCAAGGTACTTATTTATTTTACCCCATTGTTTAGATACAGACATGTCCCCCCAGTATGTACAGTATAAGCTGTTACGCCTTGAATAGACTGTCAATAAAAAAGCTGTGCTGATCTCTGCTTGAACAATGTGCTCTGAAGTGTCCCCACTGCCTCTGCAGGGTGAAATTGAATATCTGAAGCTGCATACACCTGTGCAATTATTGTCACCAGCAGGGACTAGGATTTGACCCCTCGGGCAAGAATTCAGTACCGATGGTTGTACAGATGTTGTTATGGGGAGGAATGGATGTCAAAGGATTCACCACGGAGCAGTCTCAAGGGGGTCTTCACTCGGCAGAGATGTTCCAGCACTCCGGATCTCTTGGTGATGCATCAGGCCGTGGTACGCATGCTGGATTCTCAGCAGAGTGATCTTCAACCGGCCACCACAGCCAAGAACCGTCTAGCTTGTTTACAAGGCTTAATGGCATTTGGGTTGCTCTGTTGACCTGCTGATAAAATCTGCATGTATTACGGCTGCTCCTATTCTCCTGGCTCATTTTAGCAATGTAAACATTGACAGACACAAGCTTGTATTTTACAACAAAAGTTAAATGAGTAATACAGGAACATCACATCATTGAACAGAGCCTTATTTTATGTAAATTTCAGCACACATAAGTAAAAGTACAACACTTTAAGTTTCTTCATCCTTTAAATAGATGGATGGGAGGATGCATGCTTGCATAATGATTCTGGCTATTACAAACCAACATTGGTTCTATCTTCTGATTTCTTCAAAAGAGAACCCCCTGAGGTATGAATCAGCATTCAATTGGAATAACACTTGTAATTTATGCCTTTTATTTTTTTTTTTGCTCTGCAAAAAGTCAACAGTTCTAACAGCAAACCTGAACTCCACTAACAAAAAAAACACCCAAAACGAAATTATTAACTTAGTAGTATCCTCCTTGACCCCTCCACTGCTGGCTGGGACCCTTTTGTTTCTTATAGCTGTAGGAGGGTGATCGTATTGTACATGTGAGAGTATGGGCTGTGCCTTGGCAGTAGCATAAAGCTGCTTGTGCACGGAGGAAAAAGCCATGCAGGAGTGGCATCATGCGCACTATACTGTTCATCGGAGTAGCTATGGATGGGCAAGGGAGGACATGTGTCCCCGGGCGCAGCACTGTGAGGGCACTCAGCACAGCCGCTGCACCCCCACATGCATGAGAGACGGCTCGCTGGCTGCCCAAAGTGCCCCTGCTTCTCTCCCTGCCTCTGCAGAGGAGTGCAAAAGCGTTAGCAGCAGCAGAAAAAGCGGGGCATGTCTAGCTATCTAAAGGGGGGCACATGTGACTATTTATAGGAGGGCACACCTCACTATCTAAATGTGGGAAGGGGGAAGATCTGGCTATCTAAAGGGGGGCGCCTCTGACTGTATAACCAAGGGAAGGGCACACATTTGGCTATCTAAACAGCATTTGTACATTTGACTTCACCCGTGACCACGTCCACGTTCTGATGTGTGGCCATGTCCATTTTGTCCAGAGGGGGGCGGAAAAATTGTCTTTGTCCCCGGGAGCTGAAAACCCTAGCTACGCCTCTGATACTGTTGCCTGCGCAGTGCAGCCATGCTCAGGGGTGGATCTGCCATGACACAGCCTCAAGGGAGCAGCACCTTGCAAAAGACTTCTGCCCACACGCATGCAGGCAAGCACGTCTGCTCTCTTGCCCATCCACCTACTCGCTAGATAGCCCGCTTGCTCACTGGCTCGCTTGGCTGCCCGCTCGTCCACCCGCAATGAAGGAGGAGGAGCTGCAGCTGAAGAAGGGGGGACCGGCACCCGTCAGGCCCCACAGGAGAGCTATAGACACTGCCGTTGGAGCTGGAGGGAAGTAAGTGATCACTATACTTGGCTACCAATACTGGGGGCACCTATACCTGGTTACCTATACTGGGGGCACCTATACCTGGCTATCTATACTGGGGGCACCTATACTTAGCTACCTATACTTGGGGAACCTATGCTAGGCTACCTATACTGGGGGCACCTATTCCTGGCTACCTATACTTGGGGCCCCTATACCTGGCTATCTATACTGGGGACACCTATACCTGGCTACTTACACTGGGAGCACCTATGCTCAGCTACCTATACTCCAGTATAGGCACCTATACTTCGCTACCTATACTGGGGGCATCTGTACCTGGCTATCTATACTTGTGGCACCTATACCTGGCTACCTATACTGAGGCCACCTTTACCAGGCTACCTATACTGGGGGCACCTATACCAGATCACCTATGCGGGGAGCACCTATACCAGACTCCCTATACTGGGGGCACCTAAACCTGGCTACCTATACTGGGGGCACCTATACCAGGCTTCCTATTCTGTGAGCACCTATGCCTGGCTACCTATACTGGGGGCACCTATACCAGGCTTCCATTACTGGGGCACCTAAACCTGGCTACCTATACTTGGGGCACCTATACCAGGCTTCCTATACTATTGGCATCTATACCTGGATACCTATACTGGGGGCACCTAAACCTGGCTAACTATACTGGGGACAACTATACCTAGCTACCTATACTGAGGACACCTAAACCTTTGGGTACAGGCGCCCCGGCGGCTGTGGCAAGAAATCACAGGAGGATGTGCGCCAGAGTATAGGTGATTGTATGCTCCACTGCAATGCTCCCCTGACATTCAGTTATTAGGAGGCTGATCTCTGGCATCAATTTCTTTTTTATGACTGTTAACTAGCACTTCACTGTGTCATAGCATTACAATCCCTGGGCACTGCTTAGTGGCACGTAGCCATGATTTAACATTATTCTCTATGGCGGCATTCACTGGCACCCAGTTCAATCAATACCAGCTATCTTCCACATCACACTTGACATCACACTTGACATCACAAGCTTGGCCACTCTGAAAGTCTTAACTCAGCCTTCCTGCAACACATGCTAGAAGTCTTAGACATGCCCTTATTTATTAAGTAAAAAAAGAACCTTCCTATAATTTGACAGTGGTAGTGTTTTATAGCTGTTTATAGTAGATAGTAGTTTGCTGAAGGATTGAACTGGTTTCTTGGGTTTTCTCGTTCACGCTATCTGTATGGTAGTGTTCTGTTCATGTTTTTCATACAACCATGGAGATGTATTTACTTACAAGGGACATGGGAAAAAGATGACAGATAAAAGAACGTTTGTTATTCCATCAGCATCTCAATCTGTGGATGGTACACAGTGCCAATAAATATGACAGGGAGCTCTCCCCACTATGAGGCCAAAAGTACAACAGAAGGCAATGGATCACTCTGCTTGCTCAAATCCACCTGTAACTAAAATTTCTTTTTTCAATGCTATGACCCGTCCATAAACCTGGAATAAAAAATTGTGGCGAGCTCAAGTCTCCGCTATTGCTAGATTCTCAGGAAAATTCTCCACTTTGTGTTTCCAGTGCTTCTCTAGAGCCAATAACAGCATATCAATATTAGAGCATTTTCAAATATGGTTTCTACCTGTATTTTTCTTAAAACATCATGGGCTTGATTCACTAGAGGCAAATAGCATGCCTTATCAAAGTTAACACGCCTTATCAAAGTTAACATGCCTTATCAGAGTAGCATAGTGAGCGCTACGAACCCGCAGGGGCTCAGGGCAGGATGAGTGGAGCTCTCGTCATTGCCAATTAGCAAGCATAGGTTTACTATGCTACTCTGATAAGGTTTGTTAACTTTGATAAGGCGTGTTATCTCTGAAAAGGCATGCTATTTGTCTTAGTGAATCAAGCCCCATATATATCCAACCCCAAGCTAATCAGAGGCTTCACCTCAAACGTAACCTACAAAGCTCTCCACAATCTCTCTGCTTCAGTTAATCTCCTCACTAGTCTACAAATACCCCCAAACCCCCCAAAAATGTGCGCAGGAAACTGAAAGACAAGTGTGTCCCCTGCCTAGGGTAAGCATAGAGGTATGCACTTGCTGGATGCACATACCTCTGTGTCTTGTCTGTTCCTCTCCTCATTCCCCCCACTCTTGGCTAAAGTCAAATGTTTACATGGGAACAGCTAATTCCTGTCTGTGAACCTTGTTACATTGTAACAAACTGCCAAAAGTACCGCGGTCCCAGAGCTTCTTGTGGGAGGGGTTTCAGCACAAAATCAGTCATACGGCGCCCCCTGATGGTCTGTTTGTGAAAAGCAATATATTTCTCATGTAAAAGGGGTATCAGCTACTGATTGGGATAAAGTTCAATTCTTGGTTGGAGTTTCTCTTTAACGAGGAACCACAATGAAAATATCGTAATAAGTAAAATTGTTTTTTTTTTGTTTTTTTTACAATATTTATTTATAAATGATTTACTCAGTGTTTGCCCATTGTAAAATGTTTCCATTCCCTGATTTACATTCTGACATTTATCACAGGAGGCAAAATCTTTAATCCTCCCAGGTGATCTCTGTGGAATGTTGGCTTGTAGGGAGATAAAATATAGAGAAACCGAGAGCCCAATATAGTGTAGTATGTTAAAACATAAACGAAGTAAGGCAAATCAGTGAGAAGAATATACTCACAAACGTGGGTTACCACACAGGCAACCACTGTATAAGCAGGTGAGGAGATTAGACCTGTCCTCACTCAGGATTAAGAAGTCGCTCTCTGTAGATGAGAAAAAAGGGGTAGATCACCCCTCCACCAGGGGTGGACACGATTTTGCAGTAGGAGAACAGAGGCGCCAGCAGAATAAAAGTGGATAAAACCTTTAAAATTTGCTTGGAGGAAGCGGTGGACTTACCTCCATAAAGCAAACACGAAAGACTGTCTGAAAAGTAGCAATCACATTTATTATATGGTAACCCAAATCTGTGGAATGTTGGTTTCTTAGCGTTCTATGCAGAGGGAGATACTGCTTGCTTGGCAGCTGGAAACAGCTGTTATTTCCCACAATGCAATACATTTAACTGACATAGCCATGACATCACCCTATGGTAAGGTTTTCACCACAATATCAGACATACAGATGTCCCTGATGATGAATTCAAAAAAAGGTAAAGATTTCTCACAGGAAAGGGGTATAGGCTACCTGATTGGGATGAAGTTCAGTCCTTGGTTAAAGTTTCTCTTTAACCATTTCAGCCTTCAGTCGTTTTCACTTTATGCATCCAAGCAATGTTCACCTCCCATTCATTAGCCTATAACTTTACACTACTTATCACAATAAACTGATCTATATCTTATTTTTTCCGCCACCAATTAGGCTTTCTTTGAGTGGTACATTTTGCTAAGAGCTACTTTACTGTAAATGCATTTTACCGGAAGAATAAGAAAAACATGGAAAAAAAATCATTATTTCTCAGTTTTCGGGTATTATAGTTTTAAAATAATACATGCCTCCATAATTAAAACCCACGTATTGTATTTGCCTAATAGTCCCGGGTATTACACCATTTAAATTATGTCCCTATCACAATGTATGGCGACAATATTTTTCGTTTTGCATCCATCAGTATTTACAAGCTTATAGTAAAAAATAAAAATAGAAATATTTCATCTTTACATAAATATTTAAAATGTTTAGACCTTTAGGTAAATATTTACGTGTTTTTTTTGTTGTTGAAATGTTGTTGTTTTTTTTATTTTATTAAACTTTTTATTTGGGTATTTTTTGGGAGGGTGGGGTGTAAATAGTATTTTTTTTATGTAAATATGTGTTTATTTTTATTTTTTTTTACATGTGGATGTAGTTTAACTTTTTGGCCACAAGATGGCAACCTTCAGTTTGTTTACATGACGTCACTCTAAGCATAACATGTACGCTTAGAGGGACATAGGGGGACGTAAGAGGCAGAAAAAGCGAGACTTCCGAGAGAAGCAGTCACTTTTTCTGTTGGGGAGAGGAATCCATGATCGGGCACCGTGTCCCGATTCATTGATTCCTCGGCTAACGATCAGCAGCCAGGATCACGCGTGCATGAGCACGATCGGCTGCGGGAGTGCGCGGGAGCACACATGGCCTTCTGGACGTAGCCTCTACATCCAGAAAGCTTAAATGGTTAAAGTATTAAAGGCAGCAATGGCCATATTCCTCTTACTTCAGGTTCCCTTCAGTTACATATTGAAATGCCTTTCTGATGCGGAGGTCAGGGGTGTTGTTGTGACCACAGTTGCTATGGGTGGAGAGATGGTCCCCCCAGCAGTTGGACCTCCAGACTGCTAAAGGAAACCTGAGATGGTTCAAAACAAAAAAATATATACATACCTAGGGCTTCCTCTAACACCTGTCAGGCGGATCGGTCCCTCCCATCCTTCTCCGCACTCTGGATCTTCCGCAATCCAGGCCAGTAATTTGACTAGTCGGCGCATACTACTCATGCGTGACCTGCCACGAGAGCATCCAGTAGGGCTCCCATTGCCGGTAGAGTTCTGTGTCTGCCCAGTACAACTGCGCAGGCGCAGAGGGCACTTGGCCATGGGAACGCAGTAGATGAGCGTGCACGGCTGGACTGTGTGTTCGCTGACTGGTCCCGTCTGCCTGAATTACCGGGCTGAATTGCGGAAGATCCAGGAGGTGGGGTAGGATAGCAAGGGACTGGTCAGCCTGAAGGGTGCCGGAAGAAGCCCTAGGTATGTATTATTTTTTTGTTTTGAGCCCTCTCAGGTACACTTTAACACCACCACAGCAGAGAGCGGGAAAGCAGTGTGAACAATTTGAGGGGGCTCCATCACAGTTTTGCAGGGGGGCCATGCATTGAAACGACAAGTGCTTTATGCTAAATACAGCTAATGAGATCACCATGTAGAACATTGGGTTCGGCAATAGGTTGGCTTTCTGCTGAAAGTCTGAAAGTCTGCTGAATTTACTGCATACCTCTTCTGTGAAGAAGACATCTCATTTACATCCTGTCAGGAGATGCGTGAAGCAATGCTGAGAATGAAAGCTTGGGAAACAGGCAACCTCATAGTCCCTCAGGTTTTTTACAGCTGCTACACTTAATTCCAACAGATCAATGTAGAAACATGCATTAAGATTGCACTTTGCACCCCAGACAGCCTGAAATAGGCATAATAATGATCTTGTGTACACAAGTAAATTGGAACACACTTTCATCAGTTAAAGATGAAGAGGAATGTATGCTCAGCTATCATCCAGAGAGTACTGTAATATTGTATTGTCAGCTCACAACTATCTGTCCATTGCTCACTGCTATCTCTCACCTGACACAGCTGTGGTCCTTTGTCCCCCCCACCATTTCAGCACAGCTGTTCCCCCTCTCTCTCATGTACTGTGTTTAAGCATTAGGAATTCAGTGTCCAGAGAATTTGTGCTGGAAGCCAACAGCAATATGTTTGTTGGCCAGTGAGTAGGCGTCTGCGGCCAGGTGAGGCACAGTTCCAGTCCCCACTGCCAGGAGAAGCCAGAAAGTGCAGCCTTTGGTATAAATATCAGCAGAAAATAAACAGGACGGCTGGAGTCACAGACGGCCCTTGTCTGCCAGGGATACAGAATGGTGGTCACCTCTCTCTTCTGGCCACCTCATAGGCTTTCCTTTACAATAAAGGCTGCAGAGTCCCAGGTACTTGTGTGGTTTATGTTTGAAATGCTGCCCACTAGTTCAAAGGCCGGAATACTCATGTTTGTCTTTGTATCTCATTGTAAAACCAGCAACCACAATTCCCAAAGTTCCTCCATTTTGTCAGTAGTAAAAATGAGTTATTTTTTAGTGCAACAATTTAAGTTTAAACAAAAAAAAAATAACTTGTACTTGAGATGAACCAGAGTTAGGAGCACTTGCTTTAGATCATGTTATACATTTCTAAGTGATTTTAGGAACCAAAGTTATCATTCTGATAGGGACTGGGTTAAAGTACCCTTGAATTGAGAGGGATGAGGAAGCTGCCATATTATTTCTTTGCCTGGTATCCTAATGATCTCTTTGGCTGCAGTAGTGTCTGCATCACACACCTGAAACAAGCATGCAGCTAATCCAGTCAGACTTCTGTCAGTGCACCTGATAGGCATGCTTGTTTAGGGACTATGGGCCTGATTCACAAAGCGGTGATAACTCAGTTATCACGCCTAAAAGACTTTAGGCGTGATAACCTTTGCACCGCTGAGTTAGCAACGCTTTGTGCTCTTTATCGCGCGCAAAGTCCCGCGCGCAAAGTTTTGCGTGCGCAATCGCACAATTCCGCGCGCAGCGCCCATAGGGTTTAATGGGCGCATCGTGCGCACTGCACCGTGCGCTGCTCGATTCGCGCGAGTTTCATTTTATCACGCCTAAACTGACTTTAGGCGTAATAAAGGGCTTTTCACAGGCGTGCAAACACTTTGCACTGCTTTGCGAATCAGGCCCCATGGCTAAAACTATTAAAGGCAGAGGATCAGGAACTGGTATTTTTAAAAAGCAAATAAATATGGCAGCCTTCATATTCCCCTCAGTTCAAGGGCCACTTAAAGGAGTCATGAGGGAAAACAGCTCCCCCTGCTCCACTTTCCTGGGGCTTCCTCCAGCCCCTTGCGGATGACACATCCCACGCCGCAGCTCTGCTCTCAGCCGCTGGCCCGGTGTCCCCGTCAGTAAAGAGGGCGACTTCCTCTAGAGCGCCTGCACGAGCGCCACTGTCACTCAAGTCCACATTGTCCGCAGTGTACTGCGTCGCCATAGTAATTTTGCGCTTGCAGTACACCACGGACAACGTGGACTTGATTGACAGCGGCGCTCACGCAGGCGCAGTAGAGGACGACCTCGAGGTCGCTCTCTGCACCGGCGGGGACACTGGGTAGACGGCTGAGAGCAGAGCTGTGGCGTGGGACGTGTCAGCTGCAAGGGGCTGGAGGAAACCCCAGGTAAATAGAGCGGGGGGAGCTGATTTTCCCTGATGACTCCTTTAAGCCTCAGACACACAGACAATTACTGTTGTGCTTAACAATTGGCTATATCTAAGCAACACATACTGATCAATGGAGAGGGGAGGAGGGATGATGAGTGGTGCATAAGCGAGTAACGTCCTGCTGTGCAGGTAAGGGAAAAAAACATTCATCCAATGTGCTGTATTGCTAAACAACATCATGAGGCAGCTGTATAGACTTCCAATAAGCTTATTTGCCAAAGTCACTTATGCATTGAAAATGCTATTATGCTATCGATAGGGCCAGTAAAAATAAATATCAGAAACTAGACGCTTTTGTAATAGGTTTGCAGTTTTTCACTTAAAAAGGCATAATTTACTGTTGTATGAAACATACAGAGCGTGGTCTTGTATCACGCACACACATCATTCACGTTTACGTGTGCCCATGATACAGGAGCACACCCTGTACTGCTGCGCCATTTGAGTGAACAGCAAATTACACTTTTTCTAGGGAAAAACTGCAAACGTATTGCAAAATGATTTTCTGAGGCATTTTTGCTTTAAAGTTATTTTTGCGAAAATTTTTATTGAAAGAACACTGGCATTTTCGCTCATCACTACCATCATCTCGGCCAAGTTTTTTTCTAACACTACGCGCGCATTGCGTCACAGACAATTAAAAGCATGCTTCACTATCGCTTATTGAGTGCGTTGGGATACTGCACTTCGTTTGATTGCACCGCACTTGAAACACTGAACATCCCAATCAGACATTGCAGTGCAACTTTCCGCGTTACAATGCGTCCATTAAGTCCCACTGCAATGCCCCACTTTGATCTGTTCCGTGGTTCGAATCCAAGCCAAGGCAATATCTGTATGGAGTTTGTATGTTCTCGTCGTGTCTGTCTGGGTTTCCTCCGGACACTGCAGTTTCCTCCCTCACCCCCAAAAATATACATATAAGTTAATTGGCTCTCCCTAAATTGGACTACGATACATACACTACATGATACATACATAGATGTATGACTATAATAGGGATTAGATTGTTGTGTCCCCCCTGAAGAACAGTTAAGGGCCTATTTCCACTGGTTTTGCATCAGTTCTGCATCAGTTTTTCTGGTTCCCGATTTCTGGATCTATGGGAAATGATGCATGATGCAGAAATCTGCAAATTGCATTTTGTGCAATCAGGCCCAAAGGCATTCATTGGAGTCAGTTTTTCTGCATTCAGAATGCATGTGTAGTAGAAACAGGCCCTATGTGACAAGACAATACACGCTGTGCAGCGCTGCGGAAGATGTTGGCACTATATAAATACTAAATAATAATATTACTTTGCATGGGATCCCTTCGGATCCGTTACGTTTTCTTGGGATGGGAATCATTTTTTTTTAAACTACTTACCTAAGGAGAGGGAAGGCTCTGGGTCCGATAGAGCTTTCCCTCTCCTCTCCCGGCCCCCTCATTGTTGCAGCAGCTGCTCAGTTTGAATCCCCCGCCACAAGGGACTTTGGGAGCTGAGTCCTCCGGAAGACAGGCAGCTCCATACTGTGCATGCGCGAGTGCGTGGGCTCCGAAGTCTTCCTTCGGTGGTGGAGACAGCAGTATTTGACGAATTGGTAGAATACTGCTTCTGGGGAGCCAGCACTGGAATGAGGGATCTGTGAGAGGAGCAGGAAGGTGCTATAGAACCCAGAGCCTTCTTTCTGCGTAGGTAAGTATCTAGCTTTTTTTTAACAGGTTCCCTTTGACTTTAGTGCCAGTGTGCAACAAGTTAACCCCTGCACTATACCCAGTAACTATTTGTGCACTACACTGTACCCAGTAACTAGTTATACCCTGCACTGTACCCAGTAACTAATTATGCCCTGCACTGTACCCAGTAACTATTGGTGCACTGCACTGTACCCAGTAACTAGTTATACCCTGCACTGTACCGAGTAACTAGTTATGCTCTGCACTGTACCCAGTAACTATTTGTGCACTGCACTGTACCCAGTAGCTAGTTATACCCTGCACTGTACCCAGTAACTAGTTATGCCCTGCACTGTACCCAGTAACTATTTGTGCACGGCACTGTACCCAGTAACTAGTTATACCCTGCACTGTACCCAGTAACTAGTTATGCTCTGCACTGTACCCAGTAACTAGTTATACCCTGCACTGTACCCAGTAACTAGTTATACCCTGCACTGTACCCAGTAACTAGTTATGCCCTGCACTGTACCCAGTAACTATTTGTGCACTGCACTGTACCCATTAACTAGTTATGCTCTGCACTGTACCCAGTAACTATTTGTGCACTGCACTGTACCCAGTAGCTAGTTATGCCCTGCACTGTACCCAGTAGCTATTTGTGCACTGCACTGTACCCAGTAGGTAGTTATGCCCTGCACGGTACCCAGTAGCTATTTGTGCACTGCACTGTACCCAGTAGGTAGTTATGCACTGCACTGTACCCAGTAGCTATTTATTCCCTGCACTGTACCTAGTAGCTAATGATGCCATTTTATTTGAATGAGATGTAATCGCAGTACTACATCCTAAACTGAAAAAAGAGAATCCTCCCTTTTGCTTGATCAGGAAGTAAAGAGGTTCCATAATATGTGCAGAGACAGCAAGCACATCAGTTCTTTTCTAACTGAAGTGGTAAACTCACTCTTCTCAACAAACTGCTGACCAAAAAAAATTCTGCCAACCGGCCGCTATGAGGAAGCAGTAGCCTAATCACTGGAGGTGCTACTGCTTCTATAAGGATGGCCAGTGGCATACAAATAATTTGTATGTAAAACAGAATTTTGCCTTCTTAAAACAGAAGATATTTGTGATGAATCGGGTTGGATTGAGCTCTGAGGTACATCACTGCTGAATATGCAAATCATCTCTTTCTTGTCCCTGAAAGCTAAACACATCTCCAGAATTCTATTTTACATAGAGTTTTTAGTAAGTGGGCTTGTTGGTCTTTGTTTACACACTCCTAGGAGTTCTTGTTCAAACATGAGCTTGTCGGGCAATCTGTCTTACACATCTGAGTTTTATTCTAAATTTACACAAATTGCTGCACCAATTAATTGAATCCATTTTCAAACTGCCAACATTTGCATAAATTAGCATATATATTTACCTCAACTCAGAATGCTTGGCATTTTACTGACCGTTCCTAGTTCCATAAAAGCCTTATGAAGGGGGTAACATCTCTACACCAGCCAGGTGCATGCTACTAACCAAAAGGTACGGTATGTATTTGTAATGGAGAACTTATTATATTTTCGGTATAATGTAATGTGTCCTTTAAAAGTAAATTCTTGCTATGGTGCATGCAAGAAACTGAAATAACACCAGCTGATAGGCCATGTTTATACTGGCTGTAATTTCAAATATCAATAAACCTGACCAGCATTTTGTTGGCATTTGAATGAACATTTTAAAGCATTTGCTGCATCTTGTCAAATGTTAGTAGAAAGCCAATTATGCAAATCAATAGAAGCGTATTATATTCTGCATCGTGGACGCCTGCTTATAAAAGCTTAAAAGATCCCTAACACTAGAATCTCAGGTATATGACACCTACAGGGATTGGCATATGCCGGATAATGTAGTTTCTGGTTGCTTGAAAGTTATGGTGGGAGACATTATATGCTCACTCCAACCTGAATAATCGCAAATACCTTGTGTTTTAAGGATTCTGCATACGCTTAAGTACGCCCCTGAATCCTGAAGTGGATTCCATACGAGCGGCCGTTCCATGTCAGTGCACGGAGGGTGTCTCCGTGAACACCCCCGCGGGGAAGATCTTCCCCGGTGTTTACATTGATACGGCGCTGCTGCGCAGCAGCGCCGTCGAGGAGATTGGCGATCCCTGGCCTCTGATTGGCCGGGATCGCAGGCATCTGATAGGCTAAAGCCTATCCAATCAGGCGCAGGACGGAAATCCGTCCTGCCCCGCTCACAGGGGGAGGGAGAGGGAGGGAAGGGGAAGGAGGCCAGGAAGCTCTGCGGAGGGGGGCTTTGAAGAGCCCCCCCCCCCGCAAGCTCAAGCAGCCGGCGGTGATCAGACCCCACCAGCAGGACATCCCCCTAGTGGGGAAAAAAGGGGGGAAGTCTGATCGCCCTGGCTGCAATCTGATCGGTGCTGCGGGCTGGAGAGCCCACGCAGCACCGATCAGAAAAATACCCCCCTGGCACAGAAGTGGTTAACAAGGCAAACTTTTGTTTTAAAAATAGGCTTAATTAATACTGTACTTTACCTCATACCATAAACACTTTATTAATTTTGAAGTACAGTTTAAGGCAAATTAAAACAGGTGAAGACAAACTGAAAGTGAACCTGAGGATAACCTCTGGTCAAAAATCAAATGCTTACCTATGGAGAGGGAGGCTTCTGGTTCCCCCAAAGGCTTCCCACACCATCCTCTAGACCTCCCCTGCTAGGCTCCTCCTTCCCAATGTGACTTCCCACCTCTTTATGTCCTCGTATTAGGTAAGTGTTTGACTGTTGACTCAAGGTTCACCTTGGGAACACTTTAAATTAATGTATTAAGTTTTATTATTGTACGATGTACTGCAAAACTACCTTTGTGTATCCTGCAAGTTTTTTATTCTGGTTGCTTGATATGTATATATATATATATATATATATATATATATATATATACTGTGTTTCCTCTAAAGCAAGACATCCCCTGAGAATAAGCCCTATCAGGAATTTCTAGCATGCTTGAAATAAAAGACATCCCCCAAATAAAGCCCTAGCAGCAGCCCACATGACACCAGCAAGTCACGCTCAATACAAAGCCTAGATACAGGAGAGCAGCAGTATAATGTGAGTTCTACAGTCTTGTATATGTGTCAGGAAGTGTGTGTTTTTGTTGGCGTCAGCCCTCCTCAGGGGCAAATCCAGGATTTTCAAGGGGGGATTCCTGATAGGTCTCTTTTGGCAGGCCGCACACTACCGCGCATGCGTTTGCCCACAAAATCCACATGATGCACAGCATTTCTCCACAAAATACACACAAAGCGCAGTGTTTTCCTACAAAATACACATGATGCAGTAGTGTTTCGCCAAAATATATATAATGTGGCAGTGATTAACCACTTGCCGACCGCCCACAGCCCATGGGCGGCGGCAAAGTGGATGCCTTAAGGACCGCAATACGCCTTAGGGCGTTGCGTCCTTTTCCTATGCCGGGGGAGCGATCGCGTCATTGATGACGCGCGCTTCCCCCGGCAACTGGCTCCGCCCACCCGCCGTAACATCCCGCCGGCCATACGGAAGCGCCGGCGGGATGTTAACCCCGCGATCGCCGCTACAAAGTGTATAATACACTTTGTAATGTGTACAAAGTGTATTATACAGGCTGCCTCCTGCCCTGGTGGTCCCAGTGTCGGAGGGACCACCAGGGCAGGCTGCAGCCACCCTAGTCTGCACCCAAACACACTGATCTGCCCCCCCCGCCCACTGATCGCCCACAGCACCCCTCAGACCCCCCCCCCTGCCCACCCCCCAGACCCCTGTTTGCACCCAATCACCCCCCTAATAACCCATCAATCACTCCCTGTCACTATCTATCAACGCTATTTTTTTTTATCTCCCCCCTGCCCCCTGCCCCCTCCTGATCACCCCCCCACCCCTCAGATTCTCCCCAGGACTCCCCCCCCAGACCCCCCCCCCCCGTGTACTGTATGCATCTATCCCCCCTGATAACCTGTCAATCACCTGTCAATCACCCATCAATCACCCATCAATCACCCATCAATCACCCCCTGTCACTGCCACCCAACAATCAGCCCCTAACCTGCCCCTTGCGGGCAATCTGATCACCCACCCACACCAATAGATCGCCCGCAGATCCAACATCAGATCACCTCCCAAATCCATTGTTTACATCTATTCTCTCCTCTAAACACCCACTAATTACCCATCAATCACCCATCAATCACCCCCTATCACCACCCGTCACTTTTACCTATCAGATCAGACCCTAATCTGCCCCTTGCGGGCACCCAATCACCCGCCAACACGCTCAGATTGCCCTCTGACCCCCCCTTATCAATTCGCCAGTGCATTAATTACATCTGTTCTTCCCTGTAATAACCCACTGATCACCTGTCAATCACCTGCCAATCACTTATCACCCATCAATCACCCCGTCACCCCCTGTCACTGCCACCCATCAATCAGCCCCTAACCTGCCCCTTGCGGGCAATCTGATCACCCACCCACACCAATAGATCGCCCGCAGATCCGACATCAGATCACCTCCCAAATCTATTGTTTACATCTATTCTCTCCTCTAAACACCCACTAATTACCCATCAATCACCCCCTATCACCACCTGTCACTGTTACCTATCAGATCAGACCCTAATCTGCCCCTTGCGGGCACCCAATCACCCGCCAACACGCTCAGATTGCCCTCTGACCCCCCCTTATCAATTTGCCAGTGCATTAATTACATCTGTTCTTCCCTGTAATAACCCACTGATCACCTGCCAATCACCTGCCAATCACCTATCACCCATCAATCACCCCCTGTCACTGCCATCCATCAATCAGCCCCTAACCTGCCACTTGCGGGCAATTTGATCACCCACCCACACCAATAGATCGCCCGCAGATCCGACATCAGATCACCTCCCAAATCCATTGTTTACATCTATTCTCTCCTCTAAACACCCACTAATTACCCATCAATCACCCCCTATCACCACCTGTCACTTTTACCTATCAGATCAGACCCTAATCTGCCCCTTGCGGGCACCCAATCACCCGCCAACACGCTCAGATTGCCCTCTGACCCCCCCTTATCAATTCGCCAGTGCATTAATTACATCTGTTCTTCCCTGTAATAACCCACTGATCACCTGTCAATCACCTGCCAATCACCTATCACCCATCAATCACCCCCTGTCACCCCCTGTCACTGCCACCCATCAATCAGCCCCTAACCTGCCCCTTGCGGGCAATCTGATCACCCACCCACACCATCCGATCGCCTGCAGACCCGCAGTCAGATCACCTCCCAAGTGCATTGCATCTGTTCTCTCCTCTAAACACCCACTAATTACCCATCAATCACCCCCTGTCACTGCTACCCATCAGATTAGACCCCCATCTGCCCCTAGGGCACCCAATCACTCGCCCACACCCTCAGACCCCAGCCCTGATCACCTCGCCATTGCATTACTTGCATCTATTCCCCCCACTAATCACACCTTGAGACACCAATCAATCACCTCCTGTCACTACCTGTCACCCCCTAGCACACCTACCCATCAGATCAGGCCCTAATTTGCCCCGTGTGGGCTCCTGATCACTCGGCCAAACCCTCAGATCCCCCTCAGACCCCCTTCTGATCACCTCCCCAGTGCATTGAGTGCATCTATTTTCCCCTCTAATCACCCCCTGAGACACCCATCAATCACCTCCTGTCACCCCCCTAGCACTCCTATCCATCAGATCAGGCCCAATACAACCTGTCATCTAAAAGGCCACCCTGCTTATGACCGGTTCCACAAAATTCGGCCCCTCATAGACCACCTGTCATCAAAATTTGCAGATGCTTATACCCCTGAACAGTCATTTTGAGACATTTGGTTTCCAGACTACTCACAGTTTTGGGCCCGTAAAATGCCAGGGCGGTATAGGAACCCCACAAGTGACCCCATTTTAGAAAAAAGACACCCCAAGGTATTCTGTTAGGTGTATGACGAGTTCATAGAAGATTTTATTTTTTGTCAAAAGTTAGCGGAAATTGATTTTTATTGGGTTTTTTTCACAAAGTGTCATTTTTCACTAACTTGTGACTAAAAATAAAATCTTCGATGACCTCACCATACACCTAATGGAATACCTTGGGGTGTCTTCTTTCTAAAATGGGGTCACTTGTGTGGTTCTTATACTGCCCTGGCATTTTAGGGGCCCTAAACCGTGAGGAGTAGTCTAGAAAACAAATGCCTCAAAATGACCTGTGAATAGGACGTTGGGCCCCTTAGCGCACCTAGGCTGCAAAAAAAGTGTCACACATGTACTCATTGGACTTTGGGCCCTTTAGCGCAGTTAGGGTGCAAAAAAGTGCCACACATGTGGTATTGCCGTACTCGGGAGAAGTAGTATAATGTGTTTTGGGGTGTATTTTTACACATACCCATGCTGGGTGGGAGAAATACCTCTGTAAATGACAATCTTTTGATTTTTTTACACACAATTGTCCATTTACAGAGTTATTTCTCCCACCCAGCATGGGTATGTGTAAAAATACACCCCAAAACACATTGTACTACTTCTCCCGAGTACGGCGATACCACATGTGTGGCACTTTTTTGCACCCTAACTGCGCTAAAGGGCCCAAAGTCCAATGAGTACCTTTAGGATTTCACAGGTCATTTTGAGAAATTTCGTTTCAAGACTACTCCTCACGGTTTAGGGCCCCTTAAATGCCAGGGCAGTATAGGAACCCCACAAATGACCCCATTTTAGAAAGAAGACACCCCAAGGTATTCCGTTAGTAGTATGGCGAGTTCATAGAAGATTTTATTTTTTGTCACAAGTTAGCGGAAATTGATTTTAATTGTGTTTTTTCACAAAGTGTCATTTTCCGCTAACTTTTGACAAAAAATAAAATCTTCTATGAACTCACCATACTCCTAACGGAATACCTTGGGGTGTCTTCTTTCTAAAATGGGGTCATTTGTGGGGTTCCTATACTGCCCTGGCATTTTAGGGGCCCTAAACCGTGAGGAGTAGTCTTGAAACGAAATTTCTCAAAATGACCTGTGAAATCCTAAAGGTACTCATTGGACTTTGGGCCTTTTAGCGCAGTTAGGGTGCAAAAAAGTGCCACACATATGGTATCGCCGTACTCAGGAGAAGTAGTATAATGTGTTTTGTGGTGTATTTTTACACATACCCATGCTGAGTGGGAGAAAGATCTCTGTAAATGGACAATTGTGTGTAAAAAAAATTAACAAATTGTCATTTACAGAGATATTTCTCCCACCCAGCATGGGTATGTGTAAAAATACACCCCAAAACACATTATACTACTTCTCCTGAGTACGGCAATACCACATGTGTGGCACTTTTTTGCAGCCTAACTGCGCTAAGGGGTCCAAAGTCCAATGAGCACCTTTAGGCTTTACAGGGGTGCTTACAATTTAGCACCCCCCAAAATGTCAGGACAGTAAACACACCCCACAAATGACCCCATTTTGGAAAGTAGACCCTTCAAGGTATTCAGAGAGGGGCATGGTGAGTCCGTGGCAGATTTCATTTTTTTTTGTCGCAAGTTAGAAGAAATGGAAACTTTTTTTTTTTTTTTTTCCTCACAAAGTGTCATTTTCCGCTTACTTGTGACAAAAAATAATATCTTCTATGAACTCACTATGCCTCTCAGTGAATACTTTGGGATGTCTTCTTTCCAAAATGGGGTCATTTGGGGGGTATTTATACTATCCTGGAATTCTAGCCCCTCATGAAACATGACAGGGGGTCAGAAAAGTCAGAGATGCTTGAAAATGGGAAAATTCACTTTTTGCACCATAGTTTGTAAACGCTATAACTTTTACCCAAACCAATAAATATACACTGAATGGGTTTTTTTTTTATCAAAAACATGTTTGTCCACATTTTTCGCGCTGCATGTATACAGAAATTTTACTTTATTTGAAGAATGTCAGCACAGAAAGTTAAAAAAATCATTTTTTTGCCAAAATTCATGTCTTTTTTGATGAATATAATAAAAAGTAAAAATCGCAGGAGCAATCAAATAGCACCAAAAGAAAGCTTTATTAGTGACAAGAAAAGGAGCCAAAATTCATTTAGGTGGTAGGTTGTATGAGCGAGCAATAAACCGTGAAAGCTGCAGTGGTCTGAATGGAAAAAAAGTGGCCGGTCCTTAAGGGGTAGAAAGCCCTAGGTCCTCAAGTGGTTAAGTAGCCAGATAACCCCCCTTTATTATGGATAACGAAATTACCCCACCCCACTTTAGTATACCAGATGATTATCACACAGGTAGCCAGATGAGCCCCCCCCCCCCCCGCCAGTTAGGATAGGTAACCACATGATCCCCATTTATAGTATATAGCCAGATGACTCCTCACTTCAGTACATTCCCCCTTGTATTTCGCCAGATCCCCCTTGTATATATAGCCAGTGTATATAGTCAGATCCCCTGTATATATAGCCAGAGATCCCCCCCTGTATATAGCCATATACCCACTGTATGTAGCCAGATGCCTCCCCCTGCATATAGCAAGTGTATATAGCCAGATCCCCCTGCATACAGCCAGCGTATATAGCCAGATCCCCCTGCATACAGCCAGTGTATATAGCCAGATCCCCCTGCATACAGCCAGTGTATATAGCCAGATCCCCCTGCATATAGCCAGTGTGAATAGCCAGATCCCCCTGCATATAGCCAGTGTATATAGCCAGATCCCCCTGCATATAGCCAGTGTATATAGCCAGATCCCCCTGTATATAGCCAGATCCCCTGCATATAGCCAGTGTATATAGCCAGATCTCCCTGCATATAGCCAGTGTATATAGTCAGATCCCCCCTGTATATATAGCCAGATGAACCCCCCCTCTCTCCCTCTCACATATGGTGGATCATGGAATGGCTGGCTGGCTTCCAAACATCCCCTCGCCCTGCCTCTCAGTGAGTCCTGGCTGCACTTGCCTTATCCGGACTCCAGCTCATCCAGCAGCAGTACCTCTCTCTCCATGGACGCATACTCTGATGTCCAATGGCCTTCAGGGGGAGGAGCGCGGCCGCTGCGGCTGGATGGCGTGGTGACTTCACGTTAGAGCCAGGATGAAAGGTAGCCAACTAGCCATGGAGACCTGGGACGCCATCACCACAGCCGAGAAAGTTAATGTATCTCTGCGCTGCCCCCTAGTACCCCCGCTCTCATACCGCCAGTCAGAGAGACCCTCCCCCAGGGGCGTAACTAGAAATCACTGGGTCCCCCTGCGAAAATGAGGATGGGGCCCTCCCCATAGGCACCAAATAATCGTAATGGGGCAGCGTTTCACTACAAAATAATCTTAATGCAGCAATGTTTCCCTATAAAATAATCCTAATGCAGCAATGTTTCACCAGAAATGAATCGTAAAATGGGCAGCATTTCACCATAAAATGATCGTAAAGTGGGCAGCATTTCACCATAAAATAATCGTAAAGTGGGCAGCATTTCTCTAGAAATTAATCATAAATTGAGCAGCATTTCACCAGAAATTCATCGTAAATTGGGCAGCATTGCACCAGAAATTAATTGTAAATTAGGTAGCATTTACCTATAAAATAATCGTAAAGTGGGCAGCATTTCACCATAAAATAATCATAAAATGGGCAGCAGTCATCAGAAAATAATCGTAATGTGGGCAGCAGCCATCAGAAAATAATCATAAAGTGGGCAGCAGCCATCAGAAAATAATCATAATGTTGGCAGTAGCCATCAGAAAATATTCGTAATGTGGGCAGCAGCCATCAGAAAATAATCGTAATGTGGGCAGGAGTCACCAGAAAATAATCGTAAAGTGGGCAGCAGTCACCAGAAAATCGCAATGTGGGCAGCAGTCACCAGAAAATTGCAATGTGGGCAGCAGTCACCAGAAAATTGCAATGTGGGCAGCAGTCACCAGAAAATCGCAATGTGGGCAGCAGTCACCAGAAAATCGCAATGTGGGCAGCAGTCACCAGAAAATCGCAATGTGGGCAGCAGTCACCAGAAAATAATCGTAAAGTGGGCAGCAGTCACCAGAAAATAATTGTAATGTGGGCAGCAGTCCTCAGAAAATAATCGTAATGTGGGCAGCAGCCAGCAGTCATCAGAAAATATTCAAAATGTGGGCAGCAAGCACCAGAAAATCGCAATGTGGGCAGCAGGCACCGGAAAATCGCAATGTGGGCAGCAGGCACCAGAAAATTGCAATGTGGGCAGCAGGCACCAGAAAATCGTAATGTGGGCAGCAGACACCAGAAAATCGCAATGTGGGCAGCAGTTACCAGAAAATCACAATGTGGGCAGCAGTTACCAGAAAATTGCAATGTGGGCAGCAGGCACCAGAAAAAAAATTGTACCTGTGAAAAAAAAACAAATCACTCACGGGACAGGTCCTCACAAGTTTTTGAAATGTCTCCGGTGAAGAGAGACGAACACAGAGCGAGTCAGAAGAGACGATTGAAGAGACAGAGAGCCGAACAGCCAAGACTCAGTCCAGTGTTTTCCCCATCAGCTGGGCAGTAGTGTTGTCCGGATCATGAACGATTCAGATTTTTGATCCGGATCTTTTTTGTGAGTCGAATCATCTGGATCATTACAATGAACAGAATGATCCGGATGATTCGACTCACAAAAAAAGATCCGGATCAAAGATCCGAATCATTCATGATCCGGACAACACTACTGCCCAGCTGATAGGCTCTAGGGAAAACACTGGACTGAGTCTTGGCTGTTCGGCTCTCTGTCTCTTCAATCGGCTCTTCTGACTCACCGCTCTCTTCACCGGCTCTCTTCATGTACTCTAGTCAGTTTACCCAAACCATTTCAAAAACCTGGGAGGACCTGTCCAGGGAAAAGACATCTGGTCAGCCTAGGTTGCATCCCCAGCGCACACACATGAGCAGGTGGCAGCTGCGCTATAACATCCGTGGCTGCCACTGCTCAGATTCAGGAGGCACTTCCGGTCTCTGTGCGAGGGGGTGGTTCCAGACACCCGGAACATCCCCTTCCGTGCGCCAATGCTCCTGATCTGTCGTGATAGGCATCAGCAGCACTTCACCTCTTCACCTTTTCCCAAGACATACAGCTTATCCTATCATAGCTCTGGGGAGTCTTACAGAGTTCTCTGCCTGCAAGAAATAGACTCTCATGTTGGGCATACACGGCTCGTTTTTGCTGCTCAATTCTGCAGTCCATTTTCTTATCTTTGGCTAGTTTTTCTTATCTTTTTCCATTCTTTGCTATCACAAATTGAGCGGCAAAACGATCGAGTGGGAGATCGGACATGTCGGAAATGGCCTATCAAGCCATATACATGGCTCAAAAACGAACTGTGCATTCCCAGCATAACCCACATGATCAGCAGAATCAATTTCTTGTAAGTGAGAGCCAATATCTGCAAACCACAAGCTCTGTGCATGCTGCTTGTGTTTCAGCATGGCATGCACTATATACATTTTGTAACGATCTTACCTTCTTGCAACGAGTCCCGCGGCATCTCTAGTGGTACTCGCTCGTGTAGTCTGTTGTCCTCCAGTGGCATCCCCGGGCACCCCTGCTGCGGTGAATCAGTATGCACGCGTGCGCAGTGCACTTAGGCGAACGCGCTCGGGGGCAGAGCAGCCTTTACAGGCTGAGGAGGCGTATCTGATGGGATGTCAGCTGAGAGGTCATCAGCTGACACTTTTTGGTAGGAGGTGCTGTCAATTCCAGGGGCGGGCTTATGCTCTGCATTTTGGATACTTAAGACCAGAGAGTTCACTTGCTCTTTGGCCTTGATACTAATCAGTTCGCTGGTTCTTGGCCCTTAGCTAGTGAGAGTTTGAGAGCTACATTTCATATATTGCGCATCAGCACAATATATATGTACTCTAGTCAGTCACTATTGTATTATTTGTAGTATTGTATATCGATCTGTGTACCGACCTTTGCCTGCCTATTGACCTCATATCTGCCTAGCCCCTTTGTACTACTGCCATCTGATTTCTGTGTATGACTCGGCCTGTCCCTGACTTTGTTACTATTTGATCCATCCAATATGACTGACATATGACTTATGTGTATGACTCTGCCTGTTATTTGACTACGATTTTGCCTAGCCCTTCTGTACTTCAGTCATCTGCTCACATGTACGACCTCGGCCTGTCTCAGACTACGCTTTTCTCACTAGTACTGTGATTTGCACTTTTTACGTCAGATCTCTTCACGTATCAGTGTGATACATTTTGTATAGGAAAACTACCAGTGTTTCTCCCAAAAATAAAACATCCTCTGAAAATAAGCCCTAGCACATCTTTTGGAGAAAAAATTAATATAAGACAGTGTCTTATTCTTGGGGAAACACGGTATATATATACCGTGATACCCCGAAAAGAAGACAGTGTCTTACATTCATTTTTGCACCAAAAGATTTGCTGGGGTATATTTTCAGGGGATGTCTAATATTTCTATGAATACACAAGTTCCTGTGCTGTGTGTCCTCCTGCTTTCCCCACTGTGCCACCTCTTCCTCTGCTGGATCCACCTCTTGTGTGCCCCGTGTCCCTCTTGTACCTTTAGTGTCCTCCTGGTGTCCCCCTCTGTCTCCGTGTCCTACTCTATCTCCTGTCTGTGATGTCCAGCCCCGCGATCCCATCTAACTTACTCCAGTACCATTGGGGAATAATCGCCTACAATGGCTTGTAAGACTGTGAGCGAGCTGACGTTAAAAGACAGGTTGCTGGATCATCAGATAATATTGCGGCAAAGCGTGCCAAACCTGTCTAATCTGGCACTGTTTCCATTCAGGGAATAGTCACATCCGATGGCTTGAAATACGGTGAACAGACTGACACCAAAGATTGGTCGCACCGCTGCCGACAATGTGACATATGCACAGTCACCCTCCAATTCCTGTTCCCTTTGTCAAAGTTTACCTTTTAGCCTCAGACCCTGAGGGAATCCTGAAGGCAGTCAGCACTTCGGGCAAAGTAACTTTTTGGATTGGTAGGTGAAGGTTAGTCCACACATAGTACATTTCCAAATATAGCAATTGAAACAAATCGATACAGTAAAAATAATAAGGATTAAATGTGAAAATAATAAGTAATTATAGTCTGAGTAATGTGTCAAGTTATCGTGTCCTTTGAGATAATAAGTCCAACAGAAGATATAAAGTCCAATTATGGAAAGTTCTGCGGATAGAAGTCCATGGATAACCTAGCCAATCCGAGATGGTATATGGATGACTGCAGAAGGACTCTCTCTCTCAGCCTGGATGTCCAGCCAATTTTAACCCTTTCTCCGCTAGAGGGTGGAGAAGGTAACAAGAGCTGTTCCCCACCCTTAACAATCTGACCTCAGGCTGAAGTTCGACCCCTATTGTCTTAGGGACCAAAATGGGTATTTTCTCCAATTATGTCATAACTCAGTGGATATATGACATATATGATATAAAAACCAGCATTTTACATTCCATCATCATGCTCTGGACCAATTGATATCAAACTCGCTTGGGGTGACTGTCACAAGCCCCCTAGTGGCCGGACCGCACAATGCCTTTTAATCGGTTTCAGCACACAGACCATGCAATCTGTGGTCGCAATCGGTGCGAAGAAACTACTGGGATTTTGGCAGCAGTTCGACTAGAAGGAAGCTTGTGAGTTACGGTTATACAAATTACACATTATTTCAGGGTATAACTGCCACCACTCCTACAGAAGGGTAGGAGACCTAACTAATACCTGCAAATAAAAACAGTTAAAACACACTCTAGTTTATCTAGCTATCAACAGTAGTAGGGTTCAGTTTGTGCGACTGAATAGCAGGGGTAGCTGAATAAATAAAATGACTTTTTAGTCGTTCATTATTAATGCAATATAAATAATTAATATATACAGAAAATCATTAAAATCAACAATTATGGAGACAATCGTAGCGCGGTATGAAAATAAAAATAAAGTAAGAAATAAACAGATACTTAAGCCAGGTGAAAATATGTCCTTTCTGGGAAAACACGTGCAGTTCTTTGTTTCAGTTCAGGAGCAAAAGTTCAGACAAGATGGCCACTGCTCTTCCTCAAAGCAGCAGTAGGCTCCCATGAAGATGGAATTCGGAGGAATCATGGAGGAGTCCCTGGCAAGCACTTTTGAATAATCCACAATTTTGGGTGGGGTCTCAGGGTAAGCTCAGGGGCTGGACAGGGTGCGGTTAACCTCCTGGGTGGGTTTCTGGTGCCCACCAAATATGACAGTTTTCATATCTCGGCTTACGCTTCCTGCACACACATAACAGTCACAGATTCATATTCCTCAGAATATGATAGTTCATATGACATCAAACTTGGGTGCTTTCGCATGCCCGGTTACGAAGTAGCAAAATACCTTGGGTTCTGGGTATGTCAGTGACCTCAATTTAATATTAAAATATTCACCAGATCCGGACCAGCAGAATGAGATAACTTTCATACCTCTCATATGAACGGTATCCCTTACACAGGCTAAAAATTATATACAGCATTTATTTCTAAGCTGGTTCCACAGCTCCGCTGGTCTAGACCCCTGCTGTGTGGGAAGCTTGCTTTGCTGGGGCTCACCAAATGGTATCCTTTTCAAAGGGCATGTTCACACTTGGGTGTCACTGCTCATGAAGGAACTTCTTTTGATCAAATGACTTTAAACGAACATGCCTTCACTGGTCATCAAACATACTTCAGGAAAAGAAAAAATGTCATTCTGATCGCTGCAATGACTGCGCAAATCTAACCGAGAAGCGATCAGAAAATCGACTGAGCGAATCTTCCCGATTCGCCTGCGTTTCTCACGGCTGTTCCGTGACAGTGACACCTTCTCTGTCTAGGGAATCAATATCTTAGGCTGTGAGGCAGCTATATGATCAATTAAAGGACCACTATCAGGAATCATTTCATTTTCAATTATCTCACAGTAGATATAGCAAGTATACAGAAGCCTTACTGTGTCTTTTTTATTTTTTGTCATGGCCCTTTTATTTACCATATATTACTGTAGCCGGTGTTCATCATCAGCCCCTGACACAACGCTGACAGACTTTTGTAACTAAAAAGTAATAGCAGGGGGAGCCTTGTAAGGTATTGAAAAAAAAACCTGTTGGTTTAGCCCTGCTCTCCCTAATAACTGTCAAAACTGTACAATGTGGGCTCACCTACTGCCCGTCTTCCCCCATGATCAGCTGTTAACCCAGAAGGACCCCTGCACCCGCGATAGTGGTGCGTTAACGTCTCAGAAGGTGTACTGTGCTTGTCGCATGACACAATGTGAATTGTGGACCACTGGGCCCCAGTGGCTCGGCAATATCCATCGAATTATGGAATCATGTGAAATGATATATAAAAGTTTAACTAAGGGTCACTCGCTGCTTTTAGTGTACAGGCCTGTCGAATGTCTCTTTGACTTTATTATAGCTTTACGACCAAGTGGTGCTTTGGCT
The DNA here is from genome assembly GCF_040937935.1 of Hyperolius riggenbachi. Classification (NCBI taxonomy): domain Eukaryota; kingdom Metazoa; phylum Chordata; class Amphibia; order Anura; family Hyperoliidae; genus Hyperolius; species Hyperolius riggenbachi. Next base: position 448,654,420 of record NC_090647.1, on the reverse strand, counting down.
TAGATAGTATCATTTTGAAGTAGGGACCAGTGACCCATCATGGTTTATGGGCCACTCGCTAAGGCAGAATAAGCACCACACCATTTCCTCTAATGTGTGGATGGCTTGGACATGCAGAATATTTTCTTGTCCATGTATCTTCTCATCAAAACATTTGTAGTATATCTTGGGGCTATATGAATGGCTCTGGTTTAGGGTTTATTGTGTCTCTCAAGAAGCACAAACAAACACTCACATCCCCCAGTGCAGAGGTTGAGAGATAAAAGAACACTACTTTTCTAAAAGCCAGGCTAATTAATTAAAGGGGGGCTGTAGACCATATTTGGGTGCGCATTTTGTATGATTGCGTGGATGGTGCATTCTGCCGGTGAATCCGTATGTCACACTGTCCCCCTATATCCTGTGTCCCCTATGTTCTCCATGTCCTCCACTGTCCCCCAGGTCCTCCTTGTGCCCCACGTCTTCTCCTATGTCCCCCTGCATTCTCCTCTTACCCCCAGCTCTATGCCATGCTGTCCTGTGTCCTCCATAATAGTAACACAAGTTTCCATACTTTCTCCCTTACTTTCACTAGGGTTACTTTCAAGGTAGGGCTTTCATTTTGACTAAATAATTATAATTCATACTAGGGCTTACACTTGGGGGACATTTTTTATTGGTTTCAATAACATCATTTTAACCTGTGAACCCTGAACATTTTATTAGAATATATATATATATATATATATATATATATATATATATATATATATATATATATATATATATATATATATATGGGCTGCAGCACACAACCTGGTGAGTCCTACTCTAACCAGGCAAAAATGCTAGTTTTTACCGGCGTTCTAGTGGGAACCATGCTAAAAGCCCAATGGTCAGCTAAATGGGAGAAAGGAAATTAAAAACACCTCACCTTCTACTAGCTACTGACTGAACTATGAGCTCCGCTCATTTATATGCTTAACTGTGCTAGAGGTGGGCGTGGTTATGCATGCTCACAGGGGAAAATTATAAATAAATACCAAGGGATGAGCAGCACAAACCAAATGATATGCAATACTATGCAAAGCATGCACGCAGTCTGGAGATCCATGTCCTTCTTGTGTCCCACGTGTTCTCCTATGTCCCCCTGCGTTCTCCTCTTGCTTCCAGCTCTATGCCGTGCTGTCCTGTGTCCTCCATAATAGTAACACGTTTCCATACTTTTTACCCTTACTCTCACTAGGGTTACTTTCAAGGTAGGGCTTATATCTTGAGTAAATAGGTATAATTCCTGCTAGGGTTTACATTTCGGTGGTGTCTAAATTCTTGTCAGGGAAATAGGGTAACTATGTGCCGTATATACATATGTATGTATGTATATATATATATATATATATATATATATATATATATATATATATATATATATATATAAATATATATATATACATATATATATATATATATATATATATATATATATATATATATACATATAACAATTATTTATTGGTTTCAATAACATCATTTTAACCTGTGAACACTGAGCCCTGCTTTGAACTCTAGCGGAACTTTTTATTAGAATATATATATATATATAGATAGATAGATAGATAGATAGATAGATAGATAGATAGATAGATAGATAGATAGATAGATAGATAGCTGTGGCTGAAAATATTGGCATCTTTGAACTTTTTCTCATGATGCACCAGGCCTTCCAGAAAACTGCTGAAAATAGAAACGGTTTGGTTAACATATGTTTTTCTTTTGTTTGCAGTTGAAAAACAAACAGAAAAAGAAATCTGGAAAGAAACAGTTATTAGACCATATTTAATTCCACACAGAAAACTCAAAATGGAATGGAAAACATGGTTGGCACCTCTTTAGGAGTTGTACGAAATATATGGATTTCAAGCAGGTGGTTCTCCTGTGTTTTCAAGATGACTGAGGCTCATGACAGTACAACCAGTCTCCCTAGATGCAGGAAAAAAGCTGACTAAATATTGCTGAGAAGTAGTGTTGGAGTTGTGATGAAATAATCTTGGAACAGCTATCAGATTGAAACTGACCTTGAGACATAATATAAAACAATTTAAAGTCTGTCACTGAGAGCTCTTTAGCAGAAGCCCCAGGATGACCCCTATGTCGACAGAAAAACATAGTTCCAGGTTTACACAAAACTTTTTTCAAAATTCCAACCAAGCAGTTAATGAATGGCTGAGAGCCCAACAGCTCTCCACCCCTTGCAACCCAAGTAAAGCATTCAAGCCGGTGGACTGACAGGCATGTGGGTGTTTGTCAGCTAATGTGACCAACTGCATTTTAAGGACACAGGGTGTAGCTTCCAACAGGTGGTTCAACTGCTAAAACCTCGTGATAGAGTTGCACAGGAATGAAATCTGGAAACATGGCTTTACCTGCCACTTGACTGCAACATCAAGCTTTTGACAAACACCTGTTAACTACTCAAGAACACTTGTCAGTTATGCACAACTACTAGCAAATGTTCCTCAATGAGGGTGTTGGCAGTTGATTTGTGGCAGTTGGGAAGTGGTAATCACATCACCACTCAACCATATGACCGAACCAGCTAAAAAAAACCTGTAGTTGACATTTGCCTAAATTCACTTGAATAAGCTTAAAGAGAAACTCCAGTGAAAATAATGTAATATAAAAGTGCTTCATTTTTACAATAATTATTTATAAATGATTTAGTCAGTGTTTACTTATTGTAAAATCTTCCATCTCCCTGATTTACATTCTGACATTTATCACATGGTGACATTTTTACTGCTGGCAAGTGATGTCAGTGGAAGTAGCTGCTGCTTGCTTTTTTGGCAGTTGGAAACAGCTGTTATTTCCTACAATGCAACAAGGCTCCCACAGTGTGATGTCAGAACCATGGAAGAGGGTTGGTCATTTTTTGAGGCTGCTTTTCTGCCCCTTTAATGGTAGACTGGGTTAGTGCATGGCTTCATGAAAACAGTAGATGACAGAGGCGTTCATAAGTATAATAATAAACCCAGTGTCATAAAGGTGGGTAAGTGACTAGACTTTTCTGATAGATGTTAGAGTCCACACCCATGGAAACATAGACCCCCTGAATTGCATTTGTGATGAGTGCTTGCCTGGTGGGAACCCAAAACCACCTAAACATGACCTTTGTAGATTCTACCAAAAAGAAATTTATGTTGTGCCAAGCTTCTTTTCACTCCTTTTGAGGATGCAAGTTGACTTTCTCATTTACAAATTGATGAAAGTTTACAGTCAGGGAAAGGTGAGATAGAAGTATTTTCAGGTCTGAAATTACCCCCTTTGAGAAGGGAGCCTCTAAAAGGGAGCCTTTAAAAGGTGTCAATTGAGTTAAAGCACGATTGATTTTTGGTCAAGGACTCAAGGATGATAACCAATGTTGTAATTGGTGGCAATGAAATCTCTTTTGGAGGGAATTTGGAATATGTTCTGTAGGGCATCCCAAGTTTTGACACTTGCATCTTCAAAGTAATGATGGACCAATAATATGTCCACCAGGGTTTTCATACCCAAGTAGAAGTAGGGGTGTTATATCAAACAATGGCAAAAGAAGTAAGTGTGGGGTCATAAGCCCTTAGACTATTGATGAGCTTTTCCAAACTGATAAACAGTGTTTGAAGATGACACTAATGCTAAAGGGTCTAAGGTTAGGTGGGAGCCAAAGAAGATATTGAGGAAGGTTGCAGAGGCTGGAATTTCTAAACATTGTCCATAACGTCTGTACAGGTAATCCTGCGCTCACATGCATCTCCTCCACTCCGTGATAGTATTATACATAGAAAAAAGAGAAAACACAGAACATAGCATAATACTGTTTGAATGACCTATATCCTTTATACAGTCCCCAATGCCTTGCATGCACACATAAATCCACCAACGGTCAGTTGTCATACGCCCTCACCGTGTGGTACCATTTACCGTGCCACACCCAGCAGAAAGAGCCCTGTGCAATAAGCACTCAATCAACCTTGGCAGAAAATGGTGGAAAGACAGGCACTTTCCGCAGTGATTACACCATAAACAGGGTCTTGCAGGTCCTCACCCTCTACCGTGGCCGCCCAGGCACAGACAGCAATAAAAGCACAGACCCACAGGTTCGAATCACCTCCTCCTGTGTGTGAGTTCTTAACCACCACCACTAGCCTCTCACCTTTTCGGCTGCTGCCCAAATTATAAGACAGCAACCACACTTATGACTTTTATCCCCGGCACTCTCCTCAGCGTTTCTTCAGCGGAATACTAATCTCCCAGCAAAAGTGCTCATCCAACCTAATGACTGAAGGAGCTCAACATAGTGTAAAACTGTATCATTTATTAAAAGTTAAAAAGTAGTGCACTCACATCTCCCAGATAAAAACAGCGCATATCAACAAATGTAATCCAGCAAGCCGACTTGTCCAACGCCTCTAAGCTCCGCCCAACGCGTTTCGTACCTCCGTACTCATCAGGGGCTGGAGGCGTATGGGTAATCGGTGTTTTTATATCCACCATCCTAATTCGTTAACCTGCCGGCGTTATGCCCATAAACAAAATGGCCGCTTGAATACTTCCGCCCTCAATGTTTCCCAGCAGACTCTCACTGCTTCCTATCCCAGCATCATCTAACCCAATAGAAAATGTCTGCGTCAGACCAGGCGTTTCTCTAGTCCCATCACCTGCCTACAATGGCAGAGCTCCGGTCCGTCCCACCTCGGAGGTCATGAGATTCCGCCCCCCGGCATCATTCCGTAAACATACGGAATCGGCTCATAGGATTAAACAAAGGGAGCCGATTCCCATACAGCAAACTGCAATTAAACCTGATGTGTCTTACCAGTTAAATAAAGATAATATAAAAAATATATAATATAAAAAATATATAAAAATATAAAAGGGGGGCCCAGGTATACAATGTATACATACATATAAACCCTCGCCTCGAACCCCGTTGTGCACCCCCAATGCATAACAAACCGTACAGATCGCATAACAACATAACTAGTACATAAATCAACTGACTACACATTACCCAAATAGCATAAATTATATGACAGCCTCCTATTCATGATAATCACACTCAATGCCCCAAGAAAGTAACACTGTACCTAACAGGTCCATACTATATGCACTGCGGGGAAAAGGGGGGTTACTTTCTTGGGGCATTGAGTGTGATTATCATGAATAGGAGGCTGTCATATAATTTATGCTATTTGGGTAATGTGTAGTCAGTTGATTTATGTACTAGTTATGTTGTTATGCGATCTGTACGGTTTGTTATGCATTGGGGGTGCACAACGGGGTTCGAGGCGAGGGTTTATATGTATGTATACATTGTATACCTGGGCCCCCCTTTTATATTTTTATATATTTTTTATATTATATATTTTTTATATTATCTTTATTTAACTGGTAAGACACATCAGGTTTAATTGCAGTTTGCTGTATGGGAATCGGCTCCCTTTGTTTAATCCTATGAGCCGATTCCGTATGTTTACGGAATGATGCCGGGGGGCGGAATCTCATGACGTCCGAGGTGGGACGGACCGGAGCTCTGCCATTGTAGGCAGGTGATGGGACTAGAGAAACGCCTGGTCTGACGCAGACATTTTCTATTGGGTTAGATGATGCTGGGATAGGAAGCAGTGAGAGTCTGCTGGGAAACATTGAGGGCGGAAGTATCCAAGCGGCCATTTTGTTAATGGGCATAACGCCGGCAGGTTAACGAATTAGGATGGTGGATATAAAAACACCGATTACCCATACGCCTCCAGCCCCTGATGAGTACGGAGGTACGAAACGCGTTGGGCGGAGCTTAGAGGCGTTGGACAAGTCGGCTTGCTGGATTACATTTGTTGATATGCGCTGTTTTTATCTGGGAGATGTGAGTGCACTACTTTTTAACTTTTAATAAATGATACAGTTTTACACTATGTTGAGCTCCTTCAGTCATTAGGTTGGATGAGCACTTTTGCTGGGAGATTAGTATTCCGCTGAAGAAACGCTGAGGAGAGTGCCGGGGATAAAAGTCATAAGTGTGGTTGCTGTCTTATAATTTGGGCAGCAGCCAAAAAGGTGAGAGGCTAGTGGTGGTGGTTAAGAACTCACACACAGGAGGAGGTGATTCGAACCTGTGGGTCTGTGCTTTTATTGCTGTCTGTGCCTGGGCGGCCACGGTAGAGGGTGAGGACCTGCAAGACCCTGTTTATGGTGTAATCACTGCGGAAAGTGCCTGTCTTTCCACCATTTTCTGCCAAGGTTGATTGAGTGCTTATTGCACAGGGCTCTTTTTGCTGGGTGTGGCACGGTAAATGGTACCACACGGTGAGGGCGTATGACAACTGACCGTTGGTGGATTTATGTGTGCATGCAAGGCATTGGGGACTGTATAAAGGATATAGGTCATTCAAACAGTATTATGCTATGTTCTGTGTTTTCTCTTTTTTCTATGTATAATACTATCACGGAGTGGAGGAGATACATGTGAGCGCAGGATTACCTGTACAGACTTTGGATTACACACTATATGCTTGGTGACTGATTCTGCGATCCATGGACATGTGACATGATGAACTAAGTGATTTACATTTTGTAAATTTGCACATATTTTGTATCTGGGTTACCAGGAGTGAGTGAGCGCACTTTTTGTTGTATTTATTGTCCATAACGTCATGTCTTTTTCCTTGTAAAGGGAGGTAAGGTATACAATCTGAGCAGCTTGATAGCATGCAGTTAGATTTGGTACTCCCAGACCCCCCTTTTTTCTTGTGAACAAAGAGAAACCATAGAACTTGTGGACAAGATTTCCCCCAAATAAAAGTTTGTTTATGTTTTTGCCACATTCTAAGGAAGTGGGAGGGGATTATAAGAGGAAGAAGTGTGAACAAATACAGCAGTTTGGGGAGTGGTGTCATTTTGACTGCATTTATATGTCACAGCCAAGATATGTCAACCATTCTGACAAATGTTTGGCGACCAATTTATTCATATGGTAACAGTTTGAGGAAAATAATGCTTGGTAAATAGGAGGTATTCAAATGCCTACATATTCTAAATGGGTCATGGTATTATTGATCAGACAGTTAGATTGTAGCTATTCCCATGACTACAAATCCATCATTCATAGCTAGAAATGATGGGGCCCCATAGCAAAAGTTTGGTTGCCCCCCCCCCCCCAATCCCTCAGACGACATTACAGGGCCAGCACCGTGCAAAACGTGTCATTAGCCTGAAGGCTAGCAACGTGTTCTGTTGCTACTGGGCAGCACGGTGGTGCAGTGGTTAGCACTCTCGTTGCTATGTCAACATCTGCAAGGAGTTTGTATGCTCTCCCTGTGTCTGTGTGGGTTTCATCCGGGCACTCCGGTTGCCTCTGACATCCCAAAAACATACAGATAGATTGTCTTCCCTCTAAATTGTCCCTAGACTATGATACATACACTACACGCTACATACAAAGACATATGACCATGGTAGGGTCTAGATTGTGAGCTTCTCTGAGGAACAGTTAGTGACAAGACAACAGTGATGCTCGGATAGTACTTTTTAAAATCCGAATTGACCCCAATCCGGATACCTAGATATCCGGATCCGGCTCGGATATCCGAATCCGGCCTTTTAGATATCCGCGTGAATGCGGATATCCGGTCGCATTATCCGCGGATATCTGGCCTATTCAGATATCTGGATAGAAAAACCGGAAGTGCCCTTTAAATAGCTTTGAAAGGGGTTTTGAGGGTAAATGAGGCATGTATCATCAATATTTTGCAAAGGGAAACACTAATTGATGATGTGGGGACTTGGATTCCCCCCCCCCCCCCCTCCAAAAAAAAAATGACTGTCAATTAACATTAGGCCTAGATTCCAGACAGCGGTCGTGCAGCCCACATTGTGTCCAAAGTCCAACCGCACAACTGGGACATGACAGTTTTCAGTGAAGACACCTCCAAAAATTGATGCTGGAATTTTGTTTTGGGTTAAATATAGGTGGTATCAGTGGCCTGTGGCACCCTGTCCTGGCGGTTGGAGCTGCACAGGCAGCAGGAGCAGGGCAATGCAGCAGCAGCAGGTGTAATGTGTGCCAGCAGGAGCATGACGGACGTGGTACGTGGCACTTGCCAAGTGTCACGTGACAAGTGCAGAGTGACAGACAGCAGAGGAGAAGACACTAACTGGTGCACACTCACACATTAATGAATTAACAATAGTTGAGTGATAGTGAAGGGGTTAATCACTGAGCTTATCACTGTGTACAGCCCTTGGCCCAGCAGCAGCACTGCAGCTGTACAGCACACACTCTAACTGTCACACTATGAGACATCAGTCAAGCTAATTAACGATTACTATAGAGTAGTGAAGGGGTTAATCAACAAACAGCTTTAGGTTTATAACTGTGTACAGGCAGCCCTTGCTAGGCCACCAGCACTGCAGCATGTCTCTCAGGAAGCATTCAGCAAGCCATAACGATCTGTCTCATCATGGCAGCCCTCCATATTATACAAGGGGGGCTGGCCAGTGTTCCTTTCTGTGATTGGGTGCCAGGGCTTAGGCTGGGAGCCCTCTGATTGGCTCAATGAGGTCAGGTGGGGCTGGCCAGGGTTCCCCTCTGTGATTGGTTGCTAGGGCTTCTGCTGGGAGCCCTCTGATTGGCTCCAGGACGTCATCACCTTAGTTACAGTATTTCGGATCCGGATATCCGCGGATATCCGCAGATATCCGGGTCATGCGTCAAACTATCCGCAGATAGCTATCCGGATATCTATAGCTATCCGGGATCCGGAGTCTGACCCGGATAGCGTAAAAAATGCTTGGATATCCGGGTTACTCGGATATCCGGGATCTAGATGAGCATCACTACAAGACAATATACTCTGCACAGAGCTGCAGCAAATGTTGGCGCTATATAAATAATAATAATGTGGGGACGGAAAGGCAGATGGATCAGCACACAAGTGCCATTACACAGGGGAGGGCAAGGTGAGTAGGGAGAATAGTGCACTGAGGCGGAGCTGAGTTGTAGTCGGGGGGGGGGGGGGGGGGGATGCTAGACACCAGAAGAGATGAGGAAGATACTTTCCTTGTTGCAGCTCAGTTATCACAGTGTCCTATGCGTGTACTGCACTATACTGCAGAGGCACAGAAGTTGTGTGTACATCAACAGAGAGGCAGCTGCTACTATGTGAAAAGAATAAGTGGCTTGGGGGGCCTGTGCACGGATTTTGTGCATTTATATTTTATAATTTTATTTTTTTTAAAAGTGCTCTGCTGCTGGGAGGGGCCCCCTAGTGGCAGAGGGCCCCATAGCAATTGCTATCCCTGCTATAGTGACTCCTACGCCCCTGCTTTTGGGACAGAGCTCTGATTAGTTGTGTGAAATCTTCATACTATAGTATACCTTTACATTAGTTGTAATTGCAAGAATCTATCTATTACAGAAAAGAACATATTGTAATTACTAAATATTTTTTAGGCCCTCTAAATATTATCGGTATTGTCCTTAGGATAGTGGACACGGTTACATAACCATACAGTTTTGAGAGGGGTTTGAGGGAAGAACTGTTTGTGTATTGATTCAATCTTGATCATTTTTAGTGATCGATTTTCTCATAGAAGTGAATGGAAATTGATCAGAAAAACAGAAAATCATTCGGAAAAACTATTGGAAAATCGATCAGAAAAACAATCTGAAAATCGATCGCAATGTAAATCTGCCAAAAAAACTAATTGTGTATTCCTAGCATTAGTTTTAGATCTGCTTCCTCTAAAGGGTGGATTTGTGAGCATTTTGCATGTTTCAATTGTACCTGCATCAGTGTTATTCAATAAAATATACTCATCTTGTGCAAACCATAATTTCACAGTGGCATGCATGGCTGTCCAAAATTATTTCTAAAAACTTGGTAATGCAAGCACCTCACAGCTCAATGACAGTTTGTTATAAGTTCTGCTTAAAGAACCAATATCACGAAATAATGTAAGATTTTAAATACAGGTATATAAGGAGTACATTTCTTCCAGACTAAAATGCTCTGTAAATTACTTGTCTCCTACGTTGCTGTCGCTTAAAGTGGCCTGACCACTATTGATCCAATCTTTTTCATCCCATATTACCAAGTCAATGTAGTAGTAGTAGAAGGGTAAATTGAGTTAATATATTGAATGGATAATTTAAGGAGTTTCCTTATATTGTTTAGAAATGGTAAGATTGGATTAAAAAGATTGGATCATAAGTTGCCACCATTAGAGTAATCAGTAAAAATTTGACAGATCTGACAGGTTTTGGAGTAATCAATCTACTCAAGGGGGATTCTGAGTATTTCCTTTATTCTTTACAAAAGCACTTTCTGTAAAGTATAGATACAGAGAATCCAAAACCTGTCAGATCTGTCAAATCCTTTAATCTTGTGTTACCTATTGGTGGCATTATAGGCCTGAACTGTAGCACTTCCTCTGCTCATCAGCAGGTAGCTTTCTGCAAGATTGTCTGGACATTTGTACGGCAAATCCTACCCACTTCACAAAGTGCTATGCCTACAGATTGCTAGTGAAAAGCGCAATGACTCCTCAGACACCCCTCTCCAGTCATCCACTTTGCTGCAATACTCTTCACAGCTTCAATAAAGCTAGCATCTTCTTTGTGTTGATTGCAGCCACCCTTGATTGCATCCATTATCCTTCCTTCTCAAGCTCTTTGCTCAACTGATGTAGCCCTTCTGGCTGTGCAGTGTGCATATATTCAAACATGCACTGACTGAGGTGAGAATACATGTATGGCATCAATAAACTGAGTAAGTCCTGGCTCAGAAGCCATGTGGGAATGCTTATCTGATTTCTTAATTATTAGGCCAAATGATCACCAGCATAATCCCCAATCCTTTCATCTCTATTCACCCCAACAAGCTAGGGAGTGTCCAAAGAAATCTCGTGTTTGCTTGCAGTGGGCACTGTGCTTCCTTGGGTGGAGACGATTTTGTTACCTCCATCCCCCCCCCCCCCCCCCCCCGAAGGCACCTCCCTCTTCTGACAGGCATGGGTGCTGGTAACTAGAGAACTAGAGCTGAGGGGAAACAAATGCTCGTCAGGACTCTGACACTGCCTGCTGCCAGCCATTATTCTTGGGGTCAAGAGCCAATTTGCCTCCAATGATGGACTTCCACTTTTTATTTCATGGCAATATACACAAACAACAAACAAATCTGTCTGAAAAATCTGAAAAAAAACAACTTTTTTTTGGAATCAAATAAAGAGGTTCTTGAAAGTTTATTAACATTTTAAAAGTTTTAATATTTTTGGTGATTGTGACTTAGAACATCATTTGATGATAAAGAAAACTTAGTAAAAGAAAAAAAGAAGCAACAATATTATATTTGATTATGCATTTATTTGAAAAAAAAATCCAATAACATAACTGCATGTGACAAAAGTCAGTGAATCCATATGATTATTGTATAATTTGAAGGGGTAATCAGCGCCTCATGTTTTGATGCAACAGGATGACAATTAGGTGTTAGGTAAGTGAGAGAACTTGTTTTATTTAAGGAATGGGGACACAGCAAAGCCTGATAACACATGCGACACGTTTGTTGAAGTGTATCATAGCATGAACAAAGAAGGTGTCAGAACCTCAGAAAAACAGTTGCTGATGTCCGTTAATCTGGAAAATGTTACAACACCATCTCTAATGAGTTGGGACTCCACCAATAAACAGTTATACAGACTGTGTACAAATGGAGGAAATTCAAGACCATTGTTATTCTACCCAAAAGTGGTCGACCATGAAAGAGAGCACCAACTGCATAGCGTGTAATAGTCCAACTAATGGCTGTCTCAAATCGGTAAATGTTGAGTTACAGTTTGATAATGTGCACAAACCAGAAGGATATGGAAAGAATGTTTTATTCACGGGTTAGGCCAAAATAGAACTTTTTGGCTTAAATTAGGAGCTTTATATTTAGAGAAAGAAAAACACCACATTCCAGCGTAAGACCCTTTTCTTGGGAGTGCTCTGGTTTGGGCCTGTTTTGCAGCATCTGGTCTTGGACAGATTTCCATCATTGATTAAACAATTGCCTCTTAACTATATCAGAAAATTCTATAGAAAAATGTCAAAACATTTGTTTGTGAATTGAATCTCAAGAGGTAATGGCCCCAATCCAATTCTCTTTTTCTCATAGGTGACATTTTCACATCTCATCAATAAAATACCTTTTAACCTCCTTAGCTGTAATCCCGGGTCAGGCTCAGGCCTGAAATTCGCAGCTCAGAGCGGTAACCCCAAGCTGGATCCATGGGAGGTGTGTAATGTGCTGGGCTGCCACAGATCTATCTAGCGTTATGGTTTTTTGAGTTTAGAAGCATGTGAAAAATTTGCATCGCTTTCAGAAACTAAAATCTGGAAATAATCATAATGCCAAGGAGGTGAAGTCAACAGCAAGCAAGAAAATGCTCAGAATGATTTCCACAGTACTTTTTCACCTAGTTGTTGGTACCCTTTCAGTTGCAGAGTGCTGGAAAGTTATTTTAAACAGAAGATGAAAAATTATCTAGGAGAAAACTTTGGAGAATCGTTGTACCAAAGAATGGGTAAAGAAAAATAAAGTGAATGCTTTGAAAAGGCAAAATTCTGACTTTAACCCGTCAGAAATGTCCTGCAAAGACCTAAAATGAGTGGTTCATATGAGGGAAAGCACCAACACGGAAGAATTTGAGCTGTTGTATATGGAGGAATGAGCTAAAAAGGACTAGTCAACAATTACCACAAACAATTATTTGCAGTTATTGCTGCACAAGGGGTTACATCAAATACTAAGAACGTGATTCACTTACTGTTGCCAAACAACGATATGTTATAGGACCATTTTTTTTTCAATAAATGCGTAACCAAATGTAATAATTTTTTTTTTTTTTTCAAATATTTTTTTTATTAAGTATTGTGCATACAAAATAACATAGTCAAATTCTCAATACATTTTTTTTTATGTATTTGAAACAGCATTTACACTTTATTTTAGTTTGAGAAGATTAATGTATCGCATCACAAAGTGTTTTATATGAGAACATGAGTATTAGAGTATCATTACCTTGGTCCTCTGGGATTTCTAATTTTGTCTATCTATTTCAATTCTTCTATTTTCTTAATCCAGTTATTGCTGAGTTACTCTAACTAATCCTTAATTCTTTATAAACATAACCATATAAACACATAAACACATAAACACAGTTCTCCTTTTCGTTCCTCCCATCCCTCCCCCACCCTATCCGAGTCCCCTTGCGTATATATCCATTTATTTGAGTTTTCATATTTCCAATAGACCCAAGTAATCCCCAATTTTGCCTTTTAAATACCACTCAGTATCCTCAAAGAATCTCATCACTTGTATGATTTGGGGCCTGCTATATGTCTTTTCTATGAAAGGTTGCCATGTTTTGAAAAATTTGGGAATTGTTTTAGGTTTCATTCTTTCCAGGGACAGGCGTTCTAAATGTAATATATGATTAAGGAGTGTCTTTGCTTCTGTTAATGATGGTGCAGTTGGGTCGAGCCATTTTTTCATGATCCCTTTAGTGGCAGCTAGTAGTAACAGGTGTTCCCATTTGGAAATTGGGGGAGACTCCGTCTCTTCTATTTGTTTAATATTATGAAATAGGCAAAATAAAAGGTCCACTTTTCTTTGATTATGAGAAATGTCATTCATCATATTTATTACATCTGTTCAATATCCCTGGATAGGTTCACAGAGCCATAACATATGGTTCAGGTTTGGGGCTAAGCTCCCACATTTAGGGCATTTTATTTCGGTTTCAAGGTCTTTAGATCGATATGGTTTCATAATGGGGATATAGGCTCTGTATATTATTTTTAAATACATTTCCCTCCATTCTTCGCCAGTTATTGATTGCCTCACGGTTTCCCATCCTTTTTTTGCGTATTCTATGAAGTCGACTCTGGGTATACCTATTAAATCTGCCCATTTATGCATTTGGGAGTAATAATCTTTACGTTGGGTCTGTGCATCTTTTAAAAAGGCGTAGATCCAGGATAAGGATTGTTTGTGTTTTAGACCTGCCAATAAGTCCTCAAATTTAGGGTGCGTTCTTATCTTCCCTGTTCCCCCTGTGGCTTTCATTACAAAACTATTAACCTGTCTATAATAAAAATCATGGTTCGATAGTACTTCTTTTGTTTTAAGGGCTTCTTCCCATCCCAATATTTTCCCTTCTGAATCCATGAAATGCCCCAGATTTAATATCCCCATTGCTTCCCATTGTTGATAGGCTTCGTGCATGTTTCCTGGTCCAAAATTAGGATTTTTGATAAAGGGCCATAGTTGTGAGATATTAGCTGGTAGACCAAAGCGTTTTCGGATTTCTTTCCAGGCAACTACAGTGTCTTTAATCAAGATGTTATGTTTAATGTTTACAGGTATATTACGCCAGGGGGTATGAAGTATTCCAAGAAGGGAGTATGGTGCCACCATTTCCTTATCTAATCTTAGGGATGTATAGAAAGTTGTGTCGCCTATCCAATCTCGGATGTGTCTGAAGAGGGCGGCCAGGTTATATGTCCTCAGATCTGGAAAATTAAGGCCCATCTGAGAAATGGGTGCCTTCAATTTTGCAAGTGCTATTCTAGGTTTTTTTGATCTCCAAATAAATTTAATAAACGATGATTCTAGATGTTTGATGTCTTTATGTTTTAGTAATATTGGGAGGGTCTGTAGTGGATACAAAAGCCTAGCTACACTAAACATTTTTATGAGTTGTATTCTTCCGGCTAAAGATAATGGTAATTGCTCCCAATTTTTTATTTCTTTTATTATTTTTTGGATTAGTGGAGTGTAGTTTAGATTATATAGCTGGTCCAGTTGTCTTGGAAGTTTTATTCCCAAATAAGTGATAAACGTGTTTTTGTAATTTATCTTCATTGATTCCAGAACTGAGTAGTATTTACCGGCTTGTTTTGATGATAAAAATAGTAGTTCGCTCTTATGATAATTTATGGCAAATCCTGAGGAAGCTCCAAAAATATTTATATGGTCTATAACCTTTTTCACATCTCTCTCAGGATCTGCCAAAAACAACAGGATGTCATCTGCGAATAATGCAGATAAAAGTCTTGTCCCTCCTATTGAAATCCCTTCAAATATTTCACTCTGGGCAAAAGACTGCGACAGAGGCTCCAAAGCTATGTTAAATAAAAGTGGGGATAGTGGGCACCCCTGCCGCACTCCTCTACCCAGACCGAATACCTGGCCCTTCATACCCATCAGAGAAATACAAGCTTGTGGGTTAACATGCATGAGATCTACAAAAGACAAAAATCTACCTCCAAATCCGAACTTTTCCATCACTCTAGTTATCCATATCCATTCAATACTATCGAAAGCCTTCTCGGCGTCAAGCGCCAAGAAGGCTTCCGATTTTCCCTTTCCCGAATCCGTCTTGTGCTTCTCCAGAACTGACAGAGCTTTTCGGATATTAGTTATGCCACTTCGATTTTTAACAAACCCCACTTGAGAATCATCTATCAATTTTGGAAGAATATCTGATAGCCTATCTGCCAGTATTTTGGTGAGCAATTTAAAATCGACATTTAATAATGAAATGGGCCTGTAAGAGGCTGGATCTAGTAAGTCTTTCCCAGGTTTAGGTAGAAGTTTAATGAATGCGTCGTTTGCTGTGGGAGGAAACATGTTTTGCTTATAAATGGCGTTAAATAGAGTAGTCAGTGAGTCTCCCACTTCTGATACCAGAATCTTAAAAAATTCTGTTGACAAGCCATCAGGTCCTGGTGCTTTCCCTAAGGTAAGGGACTTTATGGCTCTTATTATTTCTCCTGTTGAGATGTCAGTATTTAGTATTTCTAGTTCTTCCTCTGATATTTTTGGGAGGTTTACCTTATCTAGGAAGTTTGTTTGTGTTGTGGTGTCGTGTATTTTTGAAGAATAAATATTTTTGTAATATTCACTTAGAACCTCCAATATTTTTTCACCTTCTTGAACTATTTCCCCTTTTGTATTTTTTAGTTGTGGTATAGAGATTGGTGGATGTTTAGCTTTGGCCATATTCGCTAGTAACTTCCAAGATTTGTTTCCCCATTTAAAGAATTTGGCGGCCCCGTGGGCCCTATATGTTTTATCATATCTTTCTAAGCAGATATCACAATCTTTTTTGTCTTGTAGCCAATTCTCTTTATTTTCCACCGAGGGATCAGCTTTATACAGCAGATATGAGTGTCTAGTTTTATTACAGGTGGCCATGTATTGTTCAAGTGATTTTTTCTTGTATGTCGTTGAGTAAGCCAATATTTGGCCTCTTAATACAGCTTTGGCCGTTTCCTAGAATAAGATTGGTTGTTTTAAATGTTTTTTGTTAGTTGAGTAGTAATCTCTCCACCAACATGTCAAATCCTTGTGAAATTGTTCATCGTTATATAAATATGTGGGGAATCGCCATGTTAATTGTGACTTTTTTGGCTGGAGTTGTAATTTAGCTACAACAGGCGCATGGTCAGAGATTACCATTGCTTTGATGGCAATTTCCCTCATAGAAGTAATAATATTGTGGGAGAGGAGTATTAAATCTATTCTAGAATGTGTCAAATGGGCTCTTGAAAAATGAGTATAGTCCCTCTCAAATGGGTTTAGATGTCGCCATCCATCTATTAGTGCTGTTTTAGTTAAGAATAGGGCTAGGGATTGATCCTGAGAGGTGGATCGTTCTGGCATTTGACGGGGGGATTGTCTATCTTCTTGTGGGACCGGTACCGCATTGAAATCTCCTAATACTATGCATTTCTTTTGGTTGGAGGTTTGTGTAATATCATCTGCTAAGATTTTAAAGAATTCCTTGTTATTAGAATTAGGACCATAAACACCCCATATTAAAATGGCGTTGTTTTCCAATTGTAGCTCTACTCTGACCCATCTGCCTTCTTCTTTGTCTACCTCATATGAGGTGATTTTTCCTGGGAAAGATTTACCAATTAACAATAATACCCCAGCTTTTCTGCCTTGAGACGGTGCTCCAATCACTTCTCGGACCCACATCTTGGACATCAAAGGAAATTCATGTATTTTAAGATGAGATTCTTGCAAAAGTGCCAAATCAATTTTCATTTTTCCCAGATGTCGCAAGACCTGAGTCCGTTTTTGGGGGGTCCTAAGTCCCTTTACATTCCAGGTTGTAATAATCACGTTAGGGCCCAATCAGAGTCTAATGTTAACCTGAAAAAAATTTCTGCATTATTTAGTCTCCTGCTGTCCCAGCAGCTAGCAGGAAGACTTATTTTTTTCCTAGCGGGGGGATACATTTTAGTTGTATCATTAAATTTGGATTCAGGGGGAGGTGCGGTAATCTGGGAGGGGGGAGAACTGTCAACCTTGCACTTAACTATTTTTGGAACAATAACTTCAACTGACAGAAGATGAGATCCCCTTAACTGCCAAGGATCCCTCTTCCGTATCAACAAACAATCTTTTTCTATTTTTTGCATAAATCCCTTATATCCTATTGACTCCCTTTTTTCCGTGGGAGTATTGTCCCATGCTGTAAAGAGAAACATTGTTAGAGTCAAACACATTACAATCAAACATTGTAAACTATGTGCGTTATTAATATGTTTGATATGGGACTTTATATTAATAACCATTTTCACGGCCAGAGTGTAATACTCTAACCTCTCCTTCAGAGAGGCTCGTGACGCCCGATTGGGGAGAAGGTGGTCACATCGCCATCAGTATAAAGCATAGTTAGTGTATTGCCACCTTCCCCAGGTATGTAAATAATGATTTATATGGATCCGTCCCCCAAATTTAGATCCGCAAGTTCTTTTATATGTCAGTGTCTCTTTCCTTATAGTTACCGTCAGTCATCCCATGATGCTGATTCTTGGCTTGATGTTAGCATGCTTGATTTTCTCGGGGAGCCTTCTCCATTTACAGAGGTTTGTTTCTCTGGAGATTCATTAGCTAGTGATGAGTTTTTTTCCAGGTGCTGTTTAAGATAATCTTCTGCTTCAGTAGGTGAAGTCAAGGTTATTGGTTTCTCATCAGGTGGGTAGATGTATAGTGTTGCAGGGTAGTTTAGTGCAAACCTCAGTCTGCGGCGTACTAGAGACTGGCATACTGTGTTGAAAGCTTTCCGCGCTTTATTGACCTCTGCAGAATAGTCAGCAAACAAAAGTAGTTTCCTTCCATCCACTAATAGATTTCGTTGTGATCTGTAGGATCTCATTACCGCAACTTTTTCAGTATAGTCCAGATAGCGTGCAATCACTGCTCGCGGGGATTTTCTATCTGGGCGCTGTGGGCCTATACGATGAGCCCTTTCCACTTTAAAGGGCGTGCTAAGGCCCAGAGCTTTTGGTATTGCTATAGAGCACAGTTCTAATAGATCTGTAGGTTTTACTGATTCTGGAACTCCAATTACTCGAAGGTTGTTCCTTCTAGACCTATTTTCCAAATCGTCTAGCTTGTCAAAGAAGATTACTTGTCTGGTATTAACAGTTTGTGCCAGTTTCGTATTTTCTTCCAGTTTGTCTTCAAGTTCACTTATCCTAGTCTCTGCTTTAGTTATTTGTATTGCTTGTGAAGAGACCTCTTCCTGCAGGACTCGTAATTGTTGTTCCATCACTACTGTTATTGTTGCAGTTAGTTCTGGCTTTAATAGCTTTACTACTTCTTTGGCAATCATTATATAATCTATAACTGGAGTAGCTGGTACCTGTGTTGCTGTTGTTTCTGCGATCGGTATTTCCGTCTCTGTTACTGCCTCTGGCGTTCTTTGCTGTTCCAGGCTCTCGTCCTGTGTCTCTGGAGGGGAGTCCGCAGAGGATTCTTGGCTTTGGTTTCCCTCATTGGAGGCAGTGGGATGTTTCTCTTGCGGAGTTTCAGGAATCTCCGCTTCTGGGCCTGTTGGTGCGCCCGCCATCTTGGGTGCGCCGCCTCGTTGTCCTTGCCTCGGAAGCTTACGCTGCTGCTTCTCACGCGGGGTGCGGAGGACATAGCGATCCATCGCTGTCGGTTCTATGGGTTCCGTCATCTTGTTTTCTGGGCAAATTAGCTGCGGGGGACGGTTTGCCAGAGCGGGCGAGACAGAGCTCTCCTCTTATGCTGCCATCTCCCGCAGCACCGGAACCGGAAGTCCGTAATAATTTTTGATCCATTTATTTGACTAGGTTTTCTTCATCTACTTTTAGGACTTGATATGAGATGATGTTTATGAAAAAAAATACAGAAAATTTTAAAGGATTCGCAAGTTTTCAAGCACCGTAGTGATAAAGCACATCTGTGCTTTATCATTTAACACCTGTTTCAGGAAAGATAGCTGAAAATCTGTTATAAATCAAACTTTAATATCCAGTGAGGTACTTTATGCATAATTTTGCACATATCCATCAAATTAATGCTAAACTTTTCTCATGAGTGTTTAATGTTAGTGAATCCTCAGATTAAGTTAAGTCAGCAAAACCTTAAAAATGTAAGCTAAAACAAGAATGTAATGCTCTTGGGAAGTTTGGTGCAGTAGGCTCAAAATTCTGAAGTGTTAAAAGTGAAAATAGAAGTTATGGAACCTGATTTTGTCAGCTTTAAGGGGTACCTAAAGTGGAATAAAGGTGGCCAGTTATTTATCTGGGGCTTCTTTCAGATCTTCTTCAAGTCCCTCACAGTTGTTCTGCTCCGTTCAGTAGCTGTGCTCCTTTGAAATCTGGCTGACTGACCTAGTCGCAGGCTACTGTGCATGCATGGCCCAGGCTGCCCGTCGCCTTGACTGCGCTCCCGTAGCTCCAATGTGCATGCGCAGCTGCTGAATGGATAAGCATGTCTGCAAGGTTATGGAAGGACTACAGGGGGCTGAAAAAGCTCCAGGTAAGTTAAAGAGACTCAGATATGAGCCTCACTACAGTTTTTTTTACTTACCCGGGGCTTCCTCCAGCCCCATAAGCATGGCTGTGTCCCTCGCTGACCTCCTACGATGTGTCCCGTTCAGCCACGGTGAGCCCCGGTAAGCAGGTCAGTGACGTCAGCGGCGCACAAGCGCAGAAGGTCCCGGATGACGTCACTCAGTCAGACTGAGCCGCTTACCGGGAGTTAACTGCAGGAGAACTGCAGCGCTGAGAAGGATGGCGAGGGACACATCCATGCTTATGGGGTTGGAGGAAGTGAGACTCATCTCTGAGTCTCTTTAAACTGGTCACCGTTATTTCACTGTAGGTTTCCTTTATATGTTTTGCAATGTATTGATGTATTTTGAGTACTTTGGGAGTTATTTCAAAGAAAAGCAAGCATGATAGTTTTATACATAACCATGTTGTTGCTTTACCAGCTATTTTTTCACTTAAAGGACAACTGAAGCAAGAGAGATATGTAGGCTGACATATTTATTTCCTTTTAAGAAATACTAGTTGCTTGGCAATCCTGCTGACCCTTTGCCTCTAATATTTTTAGCCATAGAAGAAGCATAGGCAGATGAGGTGTTTCTGACATTATTGTCAGATATGACTGCAGATTAACTGCATGTTTGTTTCTGGTGTTGTTTAGACACTACTGCAGCCAAATAGATCAGCAGGGCACCTGGTACTGGTATTGTTTAAAAGAAAATAAATATGGCACCCTCCATATTCTTCTCACTACCGTTGTATTAAAACTTAGAAATCCATATAAATTCTCAGCCAGTTATGATTCTCTAAAATTGAAAGGAAGTGTAAATTTCAACTTTTGTGCAACGACAACATACTAATGTTTGAATGTTTGGTGTACAGGTCACATTCTTGGTATATGTAAAGCCCCCAATGTCTGCTGTTCCTACACACAACACTTGATAGAACAGATTTTTTTAATCCCCGCATACAAAATAGCCATTTTAGTGTCCAGGCCAATTAAAGAGGCACTAATGTGACGAAAAGTAGAATGCAGTAAATTATTCAGGATGCCCATTTTTATGTTGAGTATCCTGGTTTAAGCATCATAAACACTTCCTATATCTGTATATTACTGTATATTGGTATGTAATCCTGCTGTCCCTGTGATGTTTAGCATAGGCTGTTAACCTCCTTAGCGGTAACCCCGAGTCAGGCTCGGGGCTGGAAATCCACAGCTCAGAGCAGTAAACCCGAGCCTGACTCATAGTAGCGGCCGCAAGGTTATTGCAGAGCATAGTGCGCAGCGGGCGTTTCACCTCACCTCCCCCGGGGATCCAGAAGCCACCAGCCATTCTTCTTCCTGTGCTCGGAGGCTCTGGATCCCTCTGGTGTGATCGTTGCCTCTCGTCATGACACTGGATCCCAGGGACAGAGAGGCGAGTAAGTGCAGGGACTGCTGCAGGCTTTCTGGCGGCATTATTGTTTTGCGATGTTAGGGTCTAAAAGCATGCAAAAAAATTGCACCGCTTTTACACCCTAAAATCTGGAAATAATCATACTGCCAGGGAGGTTAAGCTATGCGGAATACTCCCCCCAGAGCATCCTGGGAGACCAGGTATATTTTCTACCGGTGTCAGAACCAAACATTCTGCAGAGGTGCACCTGATCAGACTAAAGATGTCACCGTCTGTGGAAAATTTCAGAATGTTAATCAGGGTGAGGAGAGATTTTACAATGAACAAACACTGACTACATTTATGAATGAATATTTTAAAAAAAGAAGTAAGCGATTTTATTCATTACGTTATTTTCACTACAATTCTTTAAAATGTGCTCAGCTGGTTGCAATCTGACGTGGTGAGATTATTTTTAATAACATTAAATTACAAAATGGAATTTCAGTTTAACTTTCACTAAAATGATTTAGTATAAGAGGAATGCAATATATTTCCATGAAGATGTTATAAAACTCTAGCATAGCAATAAAGCGGTATGTACAATGTTGCTATACTCAGCAGATATGCTGATACTGTCAATGATGCTAACTCTTCACTCGCTGCCTCATCCCCCTCCGTGGCCCTTATTCAATTCATTTTTCTCCTGAGTTTTTTCCCAGGATTTACATGTTTATCTTCCCTACAAAATACCGGTAACCTTCTCCTTTCTTCTTTTTTTTTTTCTTTTTCCTTCTTCTTCCTTCTCCTTTTTTTCCTCCTCCTCCTTGGCTTGATTTCCTTTTGACGTATCATGTCTTCTGACATATATGACATATTTTCCGTTGCCTAAATTCTCCTCTATTGCTTGGCCAGAATTATTATGTGTAGCTTTTGTATAAATTATTGAACTTACTGTTTCCCCAGCAAAGCTGGCCAGTCGTGGCTAGTTGAT
This sequence comes from Hyperolius riggenbachi, assembly GCF_040937935.1. Taxonomy (NCBI): domain Eukaryota; kingdom Metazoa; phylum Chordata; class Amphibia; order Anura; family Hyperoliidae; genus Hyperolius; species Hyperolius riggenbachi. The sequence goes on along the minus strand of NC_090647.1, from coordinate 448,632,177 downwards.
GGCTACTGCTCATGGGTAACCCCAAGTCCCGTGCACCCTGATCGCGCTCCCGCTGCTGGGAGCCCTCTGCGCATGCACAGTAGTGCTTTTCTCAGCATGGCTTTGCGGGAGTTGCTGCTGCTTGCTAGATTGATGGGGACAGATGACGCGGGCACTGGATGACTCCAGGGGGCTTCACGAAGCCCCTGGTAAGTAAAACTGCTTTCTTATTTTTAAATGAAGAGTTCCTTTATCCACTTCCATGCTAGTTCACGGAGACTGCCTCCGTGAACAGTGTGCGAGCCGCCGATCGCGGCTCGCATGCATAATGTAAACATCCGGGGAAGAAATCCCCGCTGTTTACATCACACGGCGCTGCTGCGCAGCAGCGCCGTGACGTAGATCGGCGATCCCCGGCCTCTGATTGGCCGGGGATCGCCGTCATCTGATAGGCAGAAGCCTATCCTATCAGGCGCAGGACGGAATTCCGTCCTGCGCCGCTCAGAAAAAAAGGTAGAGGGAGGGAAAGCCGGGGAGCCCAGAAAACGCTGCGGAGGGGGGCTTTGAGGAGCCCGCCCCCCCGCAAATCAGTAGTAGCCGGCGGCGATCAGACCCCCCCTGCAGGACATCCCCCTAGTGGGGAAAAAAGGGGGGAAGTCTGATTGCCCTGCCACATTCCTGATTGGTGCTGCGGGCTGTAGAGCCCACGCAGCACCGATCAGTGCAAAATCCCCTGGTCCTTAAGTGGTTAATTAATTTCTTGCTTGCCGGTGATGAAAACATCTGTTAGGAGAAAACTCAGGAGAAAAGTTAATTGAGTAAGGGCCAGTATGGCTCCTCTAAACTGTCTGTATAATCCATGGATGTAACAACATCACATCCCCTGTGACAACAGAGGGAGGCCTGGTGGCTAATGGTAAATGGCATCCCAAAATGCAGAGGAGTGCAATGGAGAAAACAAATCTGCTCCAGTGCTGGTTCCTCTCATTTCCCATCTTCTCTCATTTCCCAGCCCCATGCAGGCTGTGGGCTCCCTTGTCATCCTCCCGAGCTGCTCTGTGGTCCCGTGGTCAGTTCTGGTAAATTGACCAGTTGCGCATGCACAGCCTGGTGACATGCGCACCCCTATTGTGCTTCCGTGGTTAGGAGCATTCTGCCCCTGGGCCGCACATGCACAGTGGAGTGTGACTGGCCAATTTACCGGAGCCTACCGCTGGACCACAGAGCAGCTTGGGAAGACAGCAAGGGAGCCCACGGGGAGAATGGTGGTGGGAGGTGGGAAGCTAAGGCTAACACACTTGCTGTGGGGGCTCTAAGGAGTGCTTCGCTACACAAACTTGCAATTAGAGGAAGGGATTGGTTTACTGGTCACACTTAATTATGGAGGCTCTCTGTCCATGGTTGCTATAGAGGGGAGGGGGGGGGGGGAGGGTGCTAGGGAGGGGTGGCTACACTTTCTGTGAAATGAGGAGGAATGTCATACTACCCGCACGTTATTCAGGAGTTATGCTGGCTGGTGGACACACTTGTTTTCAGTGGAGGGTGGTAGTTATACTGCCTAGTTGTTATGGTGGAGGGGGGAGCTGCATGACGGTAAAGTTATGTTTCCCACACTGATCACTAGGTTTGGAAATGATAGCAGCAGTTGTTATGGGAGAGGGCAATGGGTCAATGGGTGGCTGTAGTACTTGTGGGGGGGCTGATTAGAAAGGGCACACTTATTATTGGCTATACTTTCTAGAGGATGAATGGGGGAGTTAAAGTAAACCAGAGACTAAACATTAGAACAAATCGATACTTACCCGGGGCTTCCCCCAGCCCCATGAGCACACATGAGTCCTTCGCCATCCTCCTGTGGTCTGCCGTTCAGCAGCATTAACTGGCTCAGTCGCGTCAGTCTGGATCTACTGCACATGCGCAGAAGGTCCAGACTGGACCCGACTGTGCCTGTTACTGGGGCTGATCACGGCTGAATTGCAGACCGCGGGAGGACAGCGAGGGAATCAGACAGGCTTATGGGGCTGGAGGAAGCCCCGAGTAAGTATGAATTTGTTCTAATGCTAAGTCTCTGGCACACTTTAAGATGGTCCCCACAAGGAAGGAAGAGAGGGTGGAAAATTTTCACTTAGACCTCATAGTTTTGTAGTTACTGGTACGAACTGCTGTAGGACCCGTCTAAGACACACTGCTGACATCACTTCTAGGTCTGTGGTATTGTCAAATATTACAGAGAGTGTAGTCATTTCATAAGTTACCCATTCATACATGGTGTATGTCAGATGCTACAGAGTGTAAGCACTTGGTAAGTGACAAATTTACACGTGGGGTGATATCTGATGCTACAGAGAATACAGTGGGGAAATAATTATTTAATACCTTTTGCTAAATTTGTAGGATTGCCCATTTACAAAGAAATGAACAGTTTTTAATTTAAATGGTTTCATAAAAAAAAAAAAAAATTAGATAAAAGTTATAAATTGTTTTACATGCTATTGAGTGAAATAAGTATTTGATCCCCTACAACCCTAACAGAATTCTCCGACAGGTTATATGTGCATGTGGCACACAGATTGCAATCAATTCATTACTGACAACTCATTATTTGCATAAAGCACACCTGTCCACAGAATCAGTTCCCTCTGTTACAACCCTTCCCTCACCCTGGGCAAGAACAAAGAGCTTTTGAAGCACATATGGAACAATATTGTAGAACTGCACAATGCTGAAATGGGCTTCAAGACCATTAGCAAGAAGCTTTATGAGAAGTTGGCAATTGTTGGTGCAACTATTCAGAAATAGAAGAAATATAAAATGACCATCATTTGCCTTCAGTCTGGAGCTCTATGCATGAATGATCTTGCCTCATGGGGTGTGGTTGATCTTGAAAATGGTGAGGGACAAGCCAACAACTACTTGGGAGGAGATTGTTAATGATCTAAAGGCAGATGGGACGACAGTCCCCTAGAACAACATTGGTAACATACTAAGCCATAATGGTTTGAACACTTGCAACACCTGGAAGGTCCCCTGCTCAAAAGACACATGCAAAGGCCTGTGTTAAGTTTGCCAGTGAGAAGTATTTTAGAGAAGCCTTGAGAGAAGGTGCTGTGGTCAAATGATATCAAAATAGGACTCTTTGGCATCAACTAGAAAAGTCATGTTTGGAGGAAGAAAAATACTGAGTATAACTCAAAAAACACTATCCCCACAGTCAAGCATGCAAGTGTTTTTCATTCTAAGGGTACAGGACAACTGCAGAATACTGCATTGAGGAGCCAATGAACCTTAAACTTTTAAATGAGAACCTCCATCCTTCAAGCAGAACACTGAAAACAGGTTGTGGATGGGTCAAGAAAAAGTACATGAAGGTCCTGGAGTGGCCTAGCCAGTCTCAAGACCTTATTCCAATAGAAAATCTGTATAGTGAGCTGACAGTTCGAGTTAACAAAAATCAGCGTCAAAACCTTACTAACTTGGAGAGGATCTGCAAAGAAGAGTGGTTCAAAATCCCTCCTAATTTGTGTGCGAACCTGGGGGAGAATTATAAGAAACATTTAATCTGTGATTGCCAACAAGTACTAACTCATCACCATTTTGATAGGGGATCAAATAGTTATTTCACTCATTACAATGTACGCCAAGCTCTGACTTTAAGGCACTAGGTTTTTAAGGGTTCTTTTGTTGTTATTCTGTCTCTCACAGTTACAATCAAATTCTTCTTTCCCTCACTGTCAGCATTTGGTAAGTGACACATTCACATGTGGGGTAACGTCAGATGCTACAGAGTGTAATTGTTCAGTAAGTGACGCATTCACATGAGGGGTATCTGTGATAATGCTCAGCAAGTAGAAAACATGTACTTATCCGGCACAGATTTGGATTAAATGAGGATGGTATGTGTATAGACTAGCTATAAGACTATTGGGATTATTGGCCTCTTTTTTTTTCCCAAGGAAATATATATGAATGCCTGGTGGATAAACGCAAATATGTTTCAAAACCAGAAAAGACCACTGAAGTATGTGATAGTGACATCTGTTACCATGGTATTCTTTGTCTGATGTTTTTAGTTTAAGAACAGATTTTGTGTAGAGATTTCAAGGAACGTTGGAACAAGCACTAGCCATAACAAGGTCCAATTGGCGGCCCCTGCATGTAATAGATTTTTTTTATGGTTTTACATCCTTAAGAACTTAACAGCTTTTTCTGCATGACATCAATTTTTTTCTTGTATTAGCATCCAAGCCACAAATACACAGCTACATTGGGGATCTGTCTCAAGCCATGAAAAGGCTAGAGACTATTGTGTTTGGTGATAATTCAAGATGCATTCACCAAAGTATGATTAGACAGAGACAGGGAAGGTACCGTATGTTCATAGTATATACTGCTTACAAAAAAATGCCTGTAAGGAAATTGTAATGTATTTCACATTACATACAGGGGCGTAACTACAATTCATGAGGCCCACCAATGTACACCTTTACCTTGTCTCCACTTGGTGACCCTCAAAGCCTGGGCCCACCTTGCCAAGGTCATAAAACAAGTTTGGAAATCATAATCTTTACACCCATAGCAAGTGTAGCCGCAAAAACACCTGATCTGGAGGATAGACCCCTTTATCATAGAGAGTGAAGTTGTAGTCAGGACTGCCTCACAGCTCTGGGCCCCCCTGTGGTCGCAGGGGCTGCTTCCAGTGGCATAGCAATAGAGGGTGCAGAGGTAGTGACCACATTGGGGTCCTTGGGCCAGAGGGGCCCTCCTTCATCCATCTTATTAGCTTTTTATTGGTGCTATTACACCTGATTACACCTCTCAGACACTACAGCTGTCCTTGGTAGGTTTTGGGGCTCCATATTAAATGAGTGCTTGGGGCCCAGTGTTCTTTCCAGAATTTTTTTTCTAGCCGGGTGGCATGAAAAAGTAGGTGGATGGGTCTTGACAGGGGAATGAAGGACCGGGATGACTCTGCTCACAGCATCGGAAGAGTATGGGGAGGTGAAATGAGGAGGTGAACGGATGACAGCCAGGTGCCCACCAAAATTAGGCGGATGCAGCACTCGGCTAAAAGAGCCTGAGGAGAACACTGGGGCTCCATGTAAAATTCACACTGAGGCCCCAAGCTCTTTAGTTACACCACTGGCTGCTCCCTTATACTTAAACCCCTGTATCCAAAACATATCTCATATAAAACTTTCCTTAACCTTATCCGGACAGAGGTGGTTGGAATCCACTTCCTGCTGGTGGCTGTGCGGCTCAGACAGAATGTAGATTCATAGATTCCGTTGGCTCCTTGCCCTTGTGATTACTGTGAGCCAGGGGCGTAGCAATAGGGGGTGCAGAGGTAGCGACCGCATCGGGGCCCTTGGGCCAGAGGGGCCCCGAAGGGCCCTCCCTTAACTACAGTATTAGCTCTCTATTGGTCCTGTGCTGGTAATAATCACTTCTATAGATACTTTGAATAGTGGTAACCATTAACAAACTGTTCCCCATCCCCTTCTTGCACTTTTGACACTGTAGTTGCCATTGGCAGGTTTTGGTGCGCCGTATCAATTGTTATGTATAGTGGTTGGGGGGGCCCCATTGTAAAACTTGCATCGGGGCCCACAGCTCCTTAGCTACGCCACTGCTGTGAGCCAATAACAGTAATTACAGGGAACAATAGGAAAATGATTATCTGCAACAGAACATTATATTTAGTGTGATTCCACTGGCACTTCAAAAACACAACCACTTTGTGTCTGGTGATGGTACTGGTGGGTGGAGTGAATATTACCGCAAAACTGCACAGCTGATGCGGATATGAACAGTAAATAGGCTATTGTCTGGTGGTCCTCTTGGTCCCATTGTCTTCCTGTATGCACGTAAGCACTTTATTCTTTTCTTTGATTAAAGGGATTCTGTAGGGGGGGAGGGTGTTGAAGATAAAAACAGACACTTACCTGGGGCCTCTATCAGCCCCATGTAGCAGTAATGTCCCACGCTGTCCTCATCCGATCCGCCGTTCCCCGCAACCGGCACCGGGCAATTATTCTTCTAACAAGACAATAAAGCTCGCTCCCACTTGCGTCATCGGAAGCTTACTACGCAGGTGCAGTATGAAGTTTTCTTGTACTGCGTCTGCGCAGTAGGCTTCCGATGACGCGCGCGGGAGCTAGCACGCACACGGCCGCGCAGCTGCAGTTGGATGGCTTGCTGCACTAGACCGGGGCCAGCGGTAGAGAACAGCGGATCGGAGGAGGATGGCGTGGGACATTACTGTTACAGGGGGCTGATAGAAGCCCCAGATAAGTGTCTGTTTTTATTTTCAAAATCCCCCCACATAACCCCTTTAAGCTGCTATAGCAGGTGGCACTTTGCTTATACTAGTTGTTTCACTTTCACTCAGGTCCTTTTCCCCGTGGGAGTGCCCTGAGAATATCTTGCACTAACCTATGGTTATTTATTCACCATTTTTTGTACCTTGTTTTTATTTTATTTTATTTTTTGACCTTATCACTAATATTGTATAATTATATGTATTATTTGTGCTTTTTGTATAGCTCATATACTATCATGTGTTATTTATCATACTAGTATCATTGTTTGATGAGGAGCACCTGTAATTATAATATATACATTTGTTATTGATTAATTGATTTAGGACACCATTCGTATCACTTGTTAGTGATTTTTATATGTTTGTATGCGGAATATATTTTGATTTGATAATAAAGCTTTATTGGACTATATTTTGGACAGTGTGGTGCTGTCAAAGGGTGCTTTTCTTTTTTTTTTTTTACTGTTACTTTACCCTGAGCACACCCTATACCTAGACTTATAATTATTAATCCATATATGGTGCTGGTCCGTGTTCCTTGTTTGATTCTATGAACAGTAAATGACAACATAGCTTGCTAATGAACCTGGGGAGAATAAGAGCACTTGTATTGACCTGAAGAAGCGGGCTGATACCTGTGAAATGTGTTATCCTTTTAATCGTGCTGAATAAACAATTTAATCTTTTGACATTAACCCTGTGGTTTGGGTTTTTCCATCTGGAGTGGTAAAGACACCTCCCTCCACCTTATTATTATTTTTTGTTTCATTACATTACCTATTTTTTGGCGCCTCCACCCCCAGTACTCGGGAGAATAAAGCAGCATAGTGTAAAATTGTTTAATAAGTAAACAATAAAAAAAGACTTGAACTCACAAGCGAACTTCAAAACAGTGTATTGTCTGCAGTGCTGTTGCACGGCCTGGTCCATGCAATGTCCTGTGGCTTCAACCCTGCTCATGTAGTAGAAATCCTACTGCTCTGATCCACGGATGTCAACCAATAGGGAAAATGCCCCTGTGAATAGAGCTACAGGATTAGCCGGACAGTCAGGAAACTGGTATTGTTTAAAGGGAATAAATATGTCAGCCTCCATATTCTTCTCCGTTCAGGTTTCCTTAACATTTTTCACAACTCCAGTATTTATTACATTTTCCTACATTATCCAGAAGAAACAGGTGATCTTCTGTATTGTTGTTGTGGACCTTACATTTTTTTGGGCTATCTTCCTTGTGAACTTTCCTTTTCTATTATCCAGTCTGTTGATCTTGGACCTCAAAGTGTTGTTTGTATATAAGATGTCAAGTTCACGAAAGTCCAGAGTATTACAGGATTTGCTTTTATAAATGTAGTTAAAAAACCCCAAGACTTTGAGATGTGTTGGCTACACAGAAAAAGCAAGACGTGTATCGATATTTACTCCTTGTGTGCTGACTGCTCTTGCACTTTGTAATGAGTAGAACCTTAAATGGGTAATAGGTAGTAGCAAAGTAAACCACTGTTCCATGGCTACAGAATTCAATCCCATATAGTCCTAATGCTTAACTTTAATCATCATTATTACCGTAATTAATATAGTCTAGGAAATTGTGTGACATTAGGCGTGATGGCCCTAGCAAAGTAGAAAATGTAAAGGGAAGAGGTACGCTTTAGTGCCCTCTCTGGTTAGACGAAAATGAAATTAAGCTGGGCCTAATTATTAGTAAGACAATGATGTACAGCAAAGTCCCCGTTATCCATAACTCAGGCAACTGGAAGTCTCAACTAACAGGCATGCCTGAGGGGATAATGGGGACAGTGCTTTGGGGGGTTTGCAGGGCATAAAATACTTACCAAGCCTTCTACAATTCCTGTAGCTCACGTGAGCAGAAGTGGGTCAGGTGACACGCTGGGAGCAATACACAGAGGACATGTCAGGGCAAAGAAATGGGAGATGGAGTCATTATACAAAGACAAGACAAACCTTTTGTAATGCACAAAATCACCTACTGATAACCGAGATGTAAGTGGAGAAAGTGTAGGGTGAAGTAAGGAGTAGTTGGGGATGTGGGACTTTGAGGACATGAATATGAGGGAGGGAAATTAAGTTTGGCTGAACACAGAGGACTCCTTCCACTGCTTCATCCTGCAGTCAGTGAGTGCAGTTTGAGCCCCGTCCCTTGCACTATGAATAAACAGGATGATGAAATCCGAGCAACAGCCCTTCTCACAAAACATACCTCTTACTAAAGGTGGCCACTAATGGTCCAATTTCTAGCAAAAAATAGTTTGAGCGATCAGAAATTCTGATCGGAAAGAAAAATCGTTCACTACACCATCAACGAACCAATCTTTGCTTCCTATCTATCACCACCAATCAAGAAAATCCAAATTTTGGTTTGACAAAAATCCAGTCATATGATTTTTTTTATAATCGTTCATAATCGATTGTGCCCATCAACTGAGATTATTTTCAACCAATCCGATCAGATTTTCTGATCGCTCTAACAATTTTTCACTAGAAATTTAACCATTAGTGGCCAAGCAGCAGCTTTGCCACTTCCTCAACATTAAGTCTTAAAGTGAACCTCCAGACTAAAAATTGACTCAGCAGCACTGGAAAGGCCTGGTGCTTCTTTAACTGTTTCACAGCATCAGAACTTTTTTTCTCTTATACAAGCCTCATTTTTAGCTGCACAGAAAAAAACTGCCCGGGCATTTTTACCCTAAAGCTGTGCAAAGCATGATGGGATTTCTGATGTTGTTGTTCTCGTTCTGCTGTTTTGGTGCAATTTTTTTTTTTTACATTTTTTAATTTGACATTTGAAGCCTAGCACGTGCAGCTGGGAGGGGTGACCAGGACACAGGACAGTTGGAACTGTGTCTCCTGCTCCTTGCCACCTCCTTTCAACCAAAAAGATGGCTGCCCCATGACAAAGATGGCAGCCCCCATGGATCACAAACATTTGCCTGTTCTTTTAAAACGGGGTGGGTAAGAGATTATATTACCTATCTATTCTAATTAACATAACTAATGTAACTTAATGACAGTATGTTTGTTTAGGCTGAAGTTCCCCTTTAAGGTGGCCACTAACTGTCCAATTTCTAGTGAAGAATCGTTCGAGTGATCAGAAATTCTGATCGGAAGTGAAATCGTTCACTAAACCATCAATGAACCAATCTTTGCTTCCTATCTATCACAACCAACAAGAAAATCCAAATTTTGGTTCAACGAAAATCCAATCGGATGACTGATTTTATAATCATATGCAATTGATTGTGCCCATCAACAGAGATTATTTACAACCAATCCAATCAAAATTTTTGATCGCTCGAACGATTTTTCGCTCGAAATTGAACTGTTAGTGGCCACTTTAACACAGCTCAGCTGTTCCTAATTGTAATCAAATTCCGAAGACAGAATTTACAGAAAACGCATTTCACACAAGAAGGTAACATTTGGGTACATACAGCGTGCTTCATTAACTTGTGCTGCTATAGCAGTGCAAGTTAAAAGTCACCAGCACAAGTAAATAGATGATGCACGTTATGCGGGGTAGTGCTGCGTAGCATCCGCTCCTTACATGTGCTCAGGGGTGAGCCTGGGGTGCCTGGCACCTGGGTGCAAGATTTCCTCTGGCGCCTATGGGAGTGGTTAAATTAACCGCGCCCAACCACATAACCACACCCATGTCCTGCCTAATCACACCCACACCTTCCACCTCTTTACGCATGCATGTGATACCCCATTCCTACCCCTCTTCCATGGGCTTGCTCCTGGCTGGCTTTGGCTTCCTGCGAGTCTGCTAGTCTCTGGACTGACTCAGGCTGAGAGGCTCTGCGAGTGCGACGCAGTCACACACTGCGTATTTATGGCTGCCTGCGGCCACCCTACTCTCGCTCGCTGACGTCGGCTCCTCCCCCCTGCCAAGCCCAAGGTGGGCTGCCTGTATCTTTCCCGTTGTGCCACGCAGCCTGCCAGTGTTGCCACCCTTTCACGTTATTTTTACTGACAAAATTCCCCCACTAAATGCACATAAGAGACAGCTTTTCCCCATGTAAATGCACAGAACAAGAGACCGCTTTTCACCAGTAAATGTAGATAAGAGACCGCTTTTCCCCATGTAAATGCACATAACAAGAGACCGCTTTTCCCCATGTAAATGCACATAACAAGAGACCGCTTTTCCCCATGTAAATGCACATAACAAGAGACCGCTTTTCCCCATGTAAATGCACATAACAAGAGACCGCTTTTCACCAGTAAATGCACATAACAAGAGACCGCTTTTCACCAGCAAATGCACAGAAGAGACAGCTTTTCACCAGCAAATGCACAGAAGAGACAGCTTTTCACCAGCAAATGCACATAATAAGAGACAGATTTTCACCAGTAAATGCACATAATGACAAACAGCCAGTGTCCCCAGAATATATAGCCAGGGATATATGTCCCCAGTATATGTAGGCAGGGGTATATGTCCCCAGTATATGTAGGCAGGGGTATATGTCCCCAGTATATGTAGGCAGGGGTATATGTCCCCAGTATATGTAGGCAGGGGTATATGTCCCCAGTATATGTAGGCAGGGGTATATGTGTAGGCAGGGGTATATGTCCCCAGTATATGTAGGCAGGGGTATATGTCCCCAGTATATGTAGGCAGGGGTATATGTCCCCAGTATATGTAGGCAGGGGTATATGTCCCCAGTATATGTAGGCAGGGGTATATGTCCCAGCATATGAAGGCAGGGGTATATGTGCCCAGCATATGTAGCCAGGGGGTATATGTGCCCAGCATATGTAACCAGGGGGTATATGTGCCCAGCATATGTAGCCAGGGGGTATATGTGCCCAGCATATGTAGCCAGGGGGTATATGTGCCCAGCATATGTAGCCAGGGGGTATATGTGCCCAGCATATGTAGCCAGGGGGTATATGTGCCCAGCATATGTAGCCAGGGGTATATGTGCCCAGAATATGTAGCCAGGGGGTATATGTGCCCAGTCTAGGTAGCCAGGGGGTATATGTGCCCAGTCTAGGTAGCCAGGGGGTATATGTGCCCAGCATATGTAGCCAGGGGGTATATGTGCCCAGCATATGTAGCCAGGGGGTATATGTGCCCAGAATATGTAGCCAGGGGGTATATGTGCCCAGTCTAGGTAGCCAGGGGGTATATGTGCCCAGTCTAGGTAGCCAGGGGGTATATGTGCCCAGCATACGTAGCCAGGGGGTATATGTGCCCAGCATATGTAGCCAGGGGGTATATGTGCCCAGCATATGTAGCCAGGGGGTATATGTGCCCAGCATATGTAGCCAGGGGGTATATGTGCCCAGTCTAGGTAGCCAGGGGGTATATGTGCCCAGTCTAGGTAGCCAGGGGGTATATGTGCCCAGTCTAGGTAGCCAGGGGGGTATATGTGCCCAGTCTAGGTAGCCAGGGGGGTATATGTGCCCAGTCTAGGTAGCCATGTGCCCAGTCTAGGTAGCCAGGGGGGTATATGTGCCCAGTCTAGGTAGCCAGGGGGGTATATGTGCCCAGTCTAGGTAGCCATGTGCCCAGTCTAGGTAGCCAGGGGGGTATATGTGCCCAGTCTAGGTAGCCATGTGCCCAGTCTAGGTAGCCAGGGGGGTATATGTGCCCAGTCTAGGTAGCCAGGGGGGTATATGTGCCCAGTCTAGGTAGCCAGGGGGGTATATGTGCCCAGTCTAGGTAGCCATGTGCCCAGTCTAGGTAGCCAGGGGGGTATATGTGCCCAGTCTAGGTAGCCATGTGCCCAGTCTAGGTAGCCAGGGGGGTATATGTGCCCAGTCTAGGTAGCCAGGGGGGTATATGTGCCCAGTCTAGGTAGCCAGGGGGGTATATGTGCCCAGTCTAGGTAGCCAGGGGGGTATATGTGCCCAGTCTAGGTAGCCAGGGGGTATAGGGTCCCCGTTTAGGTAGTTAGTGACAGGAGCGCTGCGCTCCGCTCCGCTCCCTCTAGCCGCCGCCGCTCCCCCCTCACCTTTCCGCAGCTTCAGACCTCAATCAGCGGGCGACCCGACCAGTGAGAGGGCGCTGGACGCACCCGCTATATATGTGGAAGTGATGTCACTTCCGCATATCAGTTCGGCGTGCTAGGTCCAAGCGCCCGCCCGCCTGATCGAGGTCTGACGCGGCGGCGCCGGCGGCTAGAAGGAGCGAGCAAGCTTCGGCCACAGGGGGAGAGCGGCGGCCGGGCGGCGCCTCTCAGAGGCAGGCGCCTGGGTGCCTTGCACCCGCAGCACCCGCCCAGGCTCGGCCCTTGCATGTGCTCCTTACTAAGTTCAAGCCGCTCCTTTCCAGTGTTGCCAACTCATCCCTTTAATTACTGACACATATGAATTACACAGGTTTCGTGGCTAGGTAGATGCAGTTAAGGCACTGATTATGTGTAAGTAGCCCCAGAACTTGAATAACTTAGATGTGTCAGTAATTAAAGGGATGAGTTGGCAACACTGCTCCTTTCACGTGTCGCGCTAGTATCGCAGTCGTGATACTTCACACCTCTTTTAACTTTAAACTCACCCTGCTGTAGCAGCGCAACTTAATGAATCAAGCTGTTTAACTGCTAAACTGGTAGATGGTATATTAAGATGCTTGCATGGAAATAAGCTAAACTTAAATTAAATCTGACATTATCTACATCATAAAGCCATAAAGCACAGATCAGAGAGAATTCACATCATTTTAGCCTAAAACGCTAAGTGTATCTTCAGATTATTAAGATAAAAGAGTTAACTGTCAGACAGGTGTTGTTTCAGGATTGTGGTTGGATTGTACAGGATAGCTCAGACAAGATTGTATGGTGTATGCCTAGCCTTAGAATAAGGATAATAAAATGCTGAAATATCTCCTGTAAGTCCCAGACACCTATCTAGTGCAACCAGTTCTGGTGCAACACAATTCAGCACATCAGTGTCTTAAAGGGGCACTGTGGCGAAAATTAAAAAAATGTTAAATATGTGCAAACATAAACAAATAAAAAGTATGTTTTTTTCCAGAGTAAAATGAGCCAAAAAATTACTTTTCTCCTATGTTGCTGTCACTCACAATAGGTAGTAGAAATCTGACAGAAGCGACAGGTTTTGGACTAGTCCATCTCATCATGGGGGGATTCTCAAGGATTTATTTATTTTCAAAAGCACTTAGTAAATGCCAGTTGCTCTGTCCAACTGCCAAAAAACTGTGTAGCGACCAGGGAAGCTGGCAAGCATCATTATTTAAATCCTTTTTAGGGAATATCCTTATAAAGAATAAAAGCCTTGCTGAGAATCCCCTATGAAGAGATGGACTAGTCCAAACCTGTCGCTTCTGTCAGATTTCTACTACCTACTGTAAGTGACAGCAACACCGGAGAAAAGTAATTTATGGCTCATTTTACTCTGGAAAAAATGTACTTCTTATTTGTCTATGTTTGCATTTACATTTTACAATTTTTTGCCATAGTGCCCCTTCAAACAGTGAAATTAAAGTGAATGGGAACCGCATTTTTTTTTTTAAAATGAAGCAAATACTTACCTAAGGAAAGGGAAGGCTCTGGGTCGTATAGAGCCTTCCGTATCCTCTCTCATTGCTCTCTATCCTGTGCTGGATCCCCCCCCCCCCCTGTTTCAATCCCCCGCCGAACGGGTATTTGGAAGTCTTTGGGAGCCGTGTCCTCCCGAAGATGTGCGGCTCCATACTGCACAGGTGTGAGCGTGCAAGAGAGCGTGCTTGCGCAGGCGCAGTACAGGGCCGCCCTTCTTTAGGAGCACTCGGGCTCTCTGAAGACTTCTGAAGCCTCCTTCGGACGGGTAAAGCATTATTTGACTAATTTAGTCAAATACTGCTACCGGGCGAGCCAGCACCGGAACGAGGGGACCAGGAGAGGAGTGGGAAGGCTCTATACGACCCAGAGCCTTCCCTCTCCTTGGGTAAGTATCTGTCTCATTTTTTTAAATGCGGTTCCCATTCACTTTAAAGAATATACAATTTTATTGATACACCTCTGTGGTATGATCACTGCTGATTTAGCATTATGAAACAAGTCAGTGTCTTCAACAATTAAATAAATGAGAGTACAATTTTTTTCAACACCTATGTGGTACATTCAGTGTTGGTGAAAGGATATGCAAATAAGCCTCGAAATATATTTTAACCACAGGTGTGATCTTTGGTGGTTCAAATCTGCTCAACAGGGCAGGCCACTCAACTACAGTGGGTTGCAAAAATATTCAGCCCCCTTGAGGTTTTCCACATTTTGTCATATTACTGCCACAAACATGAATAAAACATAAATCAATTTTATTGGAATTCCACTTGAAAGACCAACACAAAGTGGTGTACACATGAGAAGTGGAATGAAAATCATACATGATTCCAAACATTTTTTCCAAAAAAATAACTGCAAAGTGGGGTGTGCATAATTATTCGGCCCCATTTGATCTGAGTGCAGTTAGTTGCCTATAGACATTGCCTGATGAGTGCTAATGACTAAATAGAGTGCACCTGTGTGTAATCTAATGTAACTACAAATACAGCTGCTCTGTGAGGGCCTCAGAGGTTGTCTAAGAGAATATTGGGAGCAACAACACCGTGACGTCCAAAGAACACACAAGACAGGTCAGGGATCAAGTTATTGAGAAATTTAAAGCAGGCTTAGGCTACAAAAAGATTTCCAAAGCCTTGAACATCCCATGGAGCACTGTTCAAGCGATCATTCAGAAATGGAAGAAGTATGGTACAACTGTAGACCTACCAAGACAAGGCCATCCACCTAAACTCACAGGCCGAACAAGGAGAGCGCTGATCAGAAATGCAGTCAAGAGGCCCATTGTGACTCTGGACGAGCTGCAGAGATCTACAGCTAAGGTGGGAGACTCTGTCCATAGGACAACTACTAGTCATGCACTGTACAAAGTTGGCCTTTATGGAAGAGTGGCAAGAAGAAAGGCATTGTTAACAGAAAGCATAAGAAGTCCCGTTTGCAGTTTGCCACAAGCCATGTGGGGGACACAGCAACCATGTGGAAGAAGGTGCTCTGGTCAGATGAGACCAAAATGGAACTTTCTGGCCAAAATGCAAAACGCTATGTGTGGCAGAAAACTAACACTGCACATCACTCTGAACACACCATCCCCACTGTCAAATATGGTGGTGGCAGCATCATGCTCGGGGGGTGCATCTCTTCAGCAGGGACAGGAAAGCTGGTCAGAGTTGATGGGAAGATGGATGGCACCAAATACAGGGCAAACTTGGAAAAAAACCTCTTGGAGACTGCAAAAGACTTGAGACTGGGGTGGAGGTTCACCTTCCAGCAGGACAACGACCCTAAACATAAAGCCAGGGTAACAATGGAATGGTTTAAAAAAAAAACATATCTATGTGTTAGAATGGCCTAGTCAAAGTCCAGATCTAAATACAATCGAGAATCTGTGGCAAGATCTGAAAACTGCTGTTCACAAATGCTGTCCATCTAATCTGACTGAGCTGGAGCTGTTTTGCAAAGCAGAATGGGCAAGGATTTCAGTCTCTAGATGTGCAAAGCTGGTAGACATATACCTTAAAAGACTGGCAGCTTTAATTGCAGCAAAAGGTGGTTCTACAAAGTATTGACTCAGGGGGCCGAATAATTAAGCACACCCCACTTTGCAGTTATTTATTTGTAAAAAATGTTTGGAATGATGTATGATTTTCGATCCACTTCTCACATGTACACCACTTTGTATTGGTCTTTCACGTGGAATTCCAATAAAATTGATGCATGTTTGTGGCAGTAATGTGACGAAATGTGGAAAACTTCAAGGGTGCCGAATACTTTTGCAACCTACTGTACAGGATCTTCTCAAAAAATTAGCATATTGTGATAAAGTTCATTATTTTCTGTAATGTACTGATAAACATTAGACTTTCATATATTTTAGATTCAAATACACACAACTGAAGTAGTTCAAGCCTTTTATTGTTTTCATATTGATGATTTTGGCATACAGCTCATGAAAACCCAAATTTCCTATCTCAAAAAATTAGCATATTTCATCCGACCAATAAAAGAAAAGTGTTTTTAAAACAAAAAAAGTCAACCTTCAAATAATTATGTTCAGTTATGCACTCAATACTTGGTCGGGAATCCTTTTGCAGAAATGACTGCTTCAATGCAGCGTGGCATGGAGGCAATCAGCCTGTGGCACTGCCAAGGTGTTATGGAGGCCCAGGATGCTTCAATAGCGGCCTTAAGCTCATCCAGAGTGTTGGGTCTTGCGTCTCTCAACTTTCTCTTCACAATATCCCACAGATTCTCTATGGGGTTCAGGTCAGGAGAGTTGGCAGGCCAATTGAGCACAGTAATACCATGGTGAGTAAACCATTTTCCTAGTGGTTTTGGCACTGTGAGCAGGTGCCAGGTCGTGCTGAAAAATTAAATCTTCATCTCCATAAAGCTTTTCAGCAGATGGAAGCAAGCTTTTCAGCAGATGGAAGCATGAAGTGCCCCAAAATCTCCTGATAGATAGCTGCATTGAACCTGCCCTTGATAAAACACAGTGGACCAACACCAGCAGCTGACATGGCACCCCAGACCATCACTGACTGTGGGTACTTGACCCTGGACTTCAGGCATTTTGGCATTTCCCTCTCCCCAGTCTTCCTCCAGACCCTGGCACCTTGATTTCCGAATGACATGTAAAAGTTGCTTTCATCCGAAAAAGTACTTTGGACCACTGAGCAACAGTCCAGTGCTGCTTCTCTGTAGCCCAGCTCAGGCACTTCTGCCGCTGTTTCTGGTTCAAAAGTGGGTTCATGCTTCCATCTGCTGAAAAGCTTTATGGAGATGAAGATTTCATTTTTCAGCACGACCTGGCACCTGCTCACAGTGCCAAAACCACTGGTAAATGGTTTACTGACCATGGTATTACTGTGCTCAATTGGCCTGCCAACTCTCCTGACCTGAACCCCATAGAGAATCTGTGGGATATTGTGAAGAGAAAGTTGAGAGACGCAAGACCAAACACTCTGGATGAGCTTAAGGCCGTTATCGAAGCATTCTGGGCCTCCATAACACCTGAGCAGTGCCACAGGCTGATTGCCTCAATGCCACGCTGCATTGAAGCAGTCATTTCTGCAAAAGGATTCTCGACCAAGTATTGAGTTCATAACTGAACACAATTATTTGAAGGTTGACTTTTGTTTGTTTTAAAAAACACTTTTCTTTTATTGGTCGGATGAAATATGCTAATTTTTTGAGATAGGAAATTTGGGTTTTCATGAGCTGTATGCCAAAATCATCAATATTAAAACAATAAAAGGCTTGAACTACTTCAGTTGTGTGTATTTGAATCTAAAATATATGAAAGTCTAATGTTTATCAGTACATTACAGAAAATAATGAACTTTATCACAATATGCTAATTTTTTGAGAAGATCCTGTATATGTTGTCTTATTACAACTTTGGAGTCCTGTTAAATACCATAATTGTATTGGTGTTTTTTTTTTTTTTTATTTTATAGGTTATGGTTCCCCTCACAAAAACACCACTGGCTGTTGTTTTAACATCACAGCTAAGCAAAGCAATCTCTGTATGCATTGTAGCAATCACAATAACACATTAACAGTTGATTACAGCCTTTCCCAGCTAGAGCATGGACTTCAACGTGTTCTCTAAAGATTATATCACTTTTTGCTTTAACTAGGCAAAAAGTCACTCCACATATGGAATTCACATTTAGATTATCATGTAACTGATCCACAGAATGCCAGAAGATTAGCATTTACTACTAATGCTGACTATTAGCGTAGATGTCTTAAACTGATATGCATTGAACAGATGTAGTTGGCTGGAATTCAGTCATATATTATGCACATACCAATACTTGTTCACATACCCGCACTTTGTCTATAAAGTTTCTGAAGGACTATAAGTGACTGAGATATGAGTAATTTGAAAATGTACATGATGAACTTTTTCCATAGTTTTAAATGATTCTCATCTTTCTCCCTCAGTTGTCTCTTTTTAGGTATGACATACAGACCTTTTTAATAAAATACATTTATCTACTAAATAAAGAGATTATATTGTACTAGACTTTATTCTCAACCTTTACATTATTTTATTGCTAATTTTCAAATGCTAAAATAAAAAAAATAAAAAAACACATGTTGATAAAAGGAACAACTACTGTGGTCTGAAAAACAAGATATGTCTTTTAGTCACACATTTTACATGGCAGGAGATGGTAGTTGCTGAATGACATAAAGGAAGTGTGACTGGAGTTGTGGTGAAGCTGTGACTAAAAGTCTTGCAGAGACCTGACTACAGGATTGGTGGATGTAAGATTGGAAGTTTAGCGGATGTGTGGTGAGAATGTGGCTAGAGGTGTCTTGAAGATATGACTAAAAGGTTAGTGGATGTGTGGTGGGAATGTGGCTGGAGGCGCGATGGCGGTATGACTGAAAGTTTGGTGGATGTGTGGCTAGAGGTTTGGTAGAGAGGTATGGCTGACAGGTTAGTGGATGTGTGGTGGAAATGTGTCTGGAGGTGTGGTGGAGATATTACTGGAAGGTTGGTGGATGTGTGGCTAGAGGTTTGGTAGAGGTATGGCTGACAGGTTAGTGGATGTGTGGTGAGAATGTGGCTGGGAGTGTGGTGGAGATATTACTGAAAGTTTGGTGGATGTGTGGCTAGAGGTTTGGTAGAGAGGTATGGCTGACAGGTTAGTGGATGTGTGGTGGGAATGTGTCTGGAGGTGTGGTGGAGATATTACTGGAAGGTTGGTGGATGTGTGGCTAGAGGTTTGGTAAAGGTATGGCTGATAGGTTAGTGGATGTGTGGTGGGAATGTGGCTGGGAGTGTGGTGGAGATATTACTGGAAGTTTAGTGGATGTGTGGCTAGAGGTTTGGAAGAGGTATGGCTGACAGGTTAGTGGATGTGTGGTGGGAATGTGGCTGGAGGTGTGGTGGAGGTATGACTGGAAGGTTAGTGGATTTGTGGTGGAAATATGGCTGGGGGTGTGGTGGAGGTATAACTGGTAGGTTAGTGGACGTGCAGTGAGCATGTGGAAGAGGTGTGGTGGAGGTGTGAGGGGAAGGTTGGTAGATGTATGGTGGGGGTATGGCTGGAGGTGTGGAACTATGATTGGGAGGTTGGTGGATGTGTGGCTAGAGGTTTGGTGGAGGTATGGCTGGAAGGTTAGTGGATTTGTGGTGGGTATATGGCTGGGGGTGTGGTGGAGGTATGACTGGAAGGTTAGTGGACGTGCGGTGAGCATGTGGAAGAGGTGTGGTGGAGGTGTGAAGGGAAGGTTGGTGGATGTATGGTAGGAGTGTGGCTAGAGTTGTGGTGATATGAATGGAAGGTTGGTGGATGTGTGACCGGAGGTGTGGTAGATGTATGACTGGAAGTTTGGTGGATGTGTGGTTGGAGGTGTGGAGGAGGCATGACTGGAAGGTTGGTGGATGTGTGGCTAGAGGTTTGGTGGAGATATGGCCGGAAGGTTAGTGGATGTGTGACTGGAGGTGACTGAAAGGTTGGTGGATGTGTGGTTGGAGGTGTGGAGGAGATATGACTGGAAGGTTGGTGGATGTGTGACTGGAGGTATGGAGGAGATATCACTGGAAGGTTGGTGGAGGTATGGCCGGAAGGTTAGTGGATGTGTGACTGGAGGTGTGGAGGAGGCATGACCGGAAGGTTGGTGGATGTGTGGTTGGAGGTGTGGAGGAGGCATGACTGGAAGGTTGGTGGATGTGTGGTTGGAGGTGTGGAGGAGGCATGACTGGAAGGTTGGTGGATGTGTGGTTTGAGGTGTGGAGGAGGCATGACTGGAAGGTTGGTGGGAGTGTGGCTGTGTCACAAACATTTCTTCTATTGTACTGTAGGTATTTTCATGAACTATATGGACATCCGCTGCCCAGCAGCAGATGGTCCCCTTAAGTCTTTGGACAGTCCCTGTAATTCTCTTGCCCACATGTGGGTGGTTACATGATTTGCATGCATACTTTAATTTAGTCACCTGACGGACTAGTCTGCTGATTTAAGGCCTGTTTGTGCTCCAGACCAATGCCAGAATATTCCACTACTACACTCTAAGCTGCTGAGTGTCTAGACAACCCTTGCCTCTGTCTGCCAATTTTGTACTGCAAACCTTGTATATTGATTGTGTATATTTGTGTGCCTATTTAGATACTTAGTATGTATGTATATATTATTTAATGGTGTCTGTTGCGGGTCTTGCTTGGGTTTGTAGTTATGGTCAATGTTTGCAGTGTTCTCACTCATCTGTATTTTGTGTGGTGGGAGTGTAGTTGGAAGTGTGTCATTGTCTGACTCAGAGTTTGATGTTAGTGTAGAAAGAGTGGGGCTGGAGGTGTGGTGAAGGTGTTACTAGAAGTGTAGATGACATATACTATCACTGCAAAAGTTTTCCCCCATCTTGGAAACATGCAAGATACTTTTTTTTATCCATGACATAGGAGGAAGCCAGTAGAAATAAATAAGTAAAGCACAAAACCAGCATTAGTACAGAGCATATTTCCAAGTGTTTGCATCCTATAAAGACATTCCAAGTTTGCTACAAGAATACAATTAAACCTCAACTTCAGCCTGTCAGTTTTAATAGAAAATAAATACTATTGAATGTACAACTTTTGTCTCTAGAAGCAATGTTTTCAGATATACACATGGAAGTGCTTAGCTTCATATCCATGTCATCTGGCCGGCCAGTGCAGCCACATGTCACCACAAAATGTCTACATGGGCTTCCTGTGGTTATTCAAAATCGCTGGCAACCCTCCCTCACTCTGTGGCTGGGGGTGGATTCTCTGTGAAAAAAAAAAGTAAAATGTAGAAAATATGTTAGCCAGCTGTTGCAGTGATATGTCACTTTGGTCCAAATCGGGGATGGTCAACAATGAGATGCTAATAATTGTGAGCTGATGAAATTTTTATGCAAATGTATGCAAGTTAAGGTGCGTACACACACCGGATTCCCGCAAACTTACGGGTCGTCAGAGCCGCCCGCGGGGCAGCCTTTCTGCCGACAGTTTGCCTGTGTGTACAGTCTGTCGGCAGCTGATCTTTTAAAACCAGCCTTATCAGCCTGCCGGCAAACTGTACACACAGGCAAACTGTCGGCAGAACGACCGCCCCGAGGGCGGTTCTGACAACCCGTCATTTGCGGGAATCCGGCGTGTGTACGCGCCTTTATAAATGGACCAATCAAACATCAATTTCCCTGCTGCATATATTTGCATAAAATTTGCATCAGCTCTGAATTATCATCGGAATCATCAGGAGCTCTTTGATCGTAGCCCTAATACAAATGGGCAGATAACTGGTAATTGATTGGATAGGAGTACCAAATCAACATAGACATATGTATGATGCCTCTTCCATCCAATCTTTTGTTCCCAGTGAGTAATAGTGTTCCTTCACCTGTCACACTATATGCTATGTCTATTTACACACACACACACACACACACACACACACACACACACACACACACACACACACTCACACTCACACTCACACTCACACACTCACACACTCACACACTCACACACTCACACACTCACACACTCACACACTCACACACTCACACACTCACACACACACACACACTATATATATATATATATATATATATATATAATATATATATATCATGACATGTGCTTGATTGATCAATATTTACCACAATGACTAGGGACATACAGAACTTACAAATCATAGGGCCTCCTCTTTCAAATGTTTTCCCTAATAATGAGGAGGACCCATATGCCAGGGGTCTTATAACATGCATGAATCCTCCCTTTCACAGTATGGCCACCATACACTCTCCTAACCCATGATAAGTACAGATGCTTTGGCACCAAATCCCCCATTCCCCTACCCCCATTGCAATAACCTTACACCTGCCAGCATTGCCATGCTATTCAATATGATGATGCCTCTAGTAATGCCATGTCCCTAGTGCAGTGTAGTTGTGTACATTCCAGCAGTACCATTCCCCCAATATAGCCTCATCTCTTCCCAAGTGCCATACCACCCAGCATAGCCATGTTCCCCAGTAGTGCCATACCTCCTAGTATAGTAGACATTTCCTTCCCCATAGTGCCATGCCTCCTCATATAGCCATGTCCCCTTTTCAGTAGTGCCATGATCTCCAATACAGCTCTGTCTCCCGTTAGAGCCAACTCCCTATCTCCCAGTATAGCCATGTCCCCCTCACAGGGGTTGTGTCATAACTGCTGCTATAACAGTGTGAGTTAAAAGCCATCATGGCGAGTTAAATACAGCACATGCACGCTACATGCAATAGTGCTGCATAGCATGCAGTGCTAAGTTAACATCAATTAACGTAGTAGCGGCCATGCTAGTGAGGTGTCACAGTGCGATACTTCACATCTCGTGCTAGATGAAGGAGCACAAGTATCTTGTAAGGGGTGTGTGTGCTTTCAAAAGGAGCGCCCGTAACTTAGCGCCGCATGGTACATGTGGTAGTGCTGCGTAGCGTGTGTCGCTAAGTTACGGGTGCTCCTTTTGAAAGTATGCGTGCTGTATTTAACACGTGATGCTGGCTTTTAATTAATGAATCAACCCCATAGTGTCTTGTTCCTTAGTATAGTCAGGTTCCTCCCCTTTCCCACCCTATAACCCTTAGCGGTAGTGCAAGGAAAAAAAATAGCAATCTGCCTTTTAACAAAGAGCACACTGAAGTTCTCCTTCTTCCAGCCCCGATCTTCTCTCCTAGTGGTTCCTTCCTACTTGTGTCTTCACCTTCCATGGCCTGTGCTCGTGATGTCACAGAAACACTGAAGGAGATTGAAGCAACAGGAGAGAAAACAGAGGTAAGAGAGTGAGTACTATATTTACAGTTCAGCGCACATTATCCACACATTAGTGCATTAAATTCCAAGTCACTCAAGTGAAAAATTCTTTTGATGTAAGTTCTTCTTAGTTCTACCACCACACGGATATCAGCAGAGAGCAGCTTAGCCCAGCCTGGCTAACGGGGGAGAGCCCGTGGAATAAAACTCTGTGCCATATAAACATCTAGGAATATGTGAGTGAGCAATTTTAATAAAGTATAAGTGGTTTTAAACTGATTTACGCTATGGGAGGTTTTTAATTTGAGGTATGGACAAGTACCAAGTGGAATGTGTAAAGTGGCATAAGGACCAGGACCTGAAGTGCTGAGGTTCCCTGGAATAGAGCGCTATTTGACCAGTCTGGCAGTGGTCGCACTGCTTTTGGTGAGTGCGTTTCCTGTTGGGTGTTTCTGGTGGTGGAACTAAGAAGAACTTACATCAAAAGAATTTTTCACTTGAGTGACTTGGAATTTAATGCACTAATGTGTGGATAATGTGCGCTGAACTGTAAATATAATATTTGTGTGAAGTACTTGCTATACTTAGTGAGAGCGCACTCCACACTGAACTTTTACCTAAAACCAGAGCGCTTTGAACCAATATTGATAAAAGAGGGAGTACGTTAGCATGCTTCAGGTCCCAAGACAGGTGGGTATTAAAAAAAAATGATTCCCTGCTCCCACTCTGCATGACCATCATGAGAGACTACTGAAGGAAGTTCAGAGGTTTGGTAAGAAGTCAGGCCCCTTCCTAGCTCCGGCCTCCCTGCAGCTCTGGATGCAGATTCAACAGTAGTTATGTCTTTGACCTGTAAACCTAACACTAATCTTCATAAACCTAAACTTATATTAAAATCCAGAATCAAATCTTACCTTGACCTTCCTAACCTGATATTAGCTATACATACTTGTCAGGATGGGAGGCCAATTACATCAAGATGACTTTGTGCAAAGAATAATAGATTTTGAGACACAGGCATCTGCTGACGTGATCACCTCTCCCCAGGCATAATATGCTGATCCTACAGGGATCAACAGGACACGCAATGATCATCTAATGTCTATGGGTACTTGCATAATAACCTTATTATAATTAGAGTTGGGCCGAACCGCAATAGACTTCAATGGGGATGCGAACTTTGAAAAAAAAAATTATGCTGGCCACAAAAGTGATGGCAAAGATGTTTCAAGGGGTCTAACACCTGGAGGGGGGCATGGCGGAGTAGGATACACGCCAAAAGTCCCCGGGAAAAATCTGGATTTGACGCAAAGCAGCGTTTTAAGGGCAGAAATCATATTGAATGCTAAATGACAGGCCTAAAGTGCTTTAAAACATCTTGCATGTGTATACATCAATCAGGTAGTGTAATTAAGGTACTGCTTCACACTGACACACCAAACTGTTCACTGAACAGAACAGGTATGCAGTGGCGGGTTCACTGAACAGAACAGGTATGCAGTGGCGGGTTCACTGAACAGAACAGGTATGCAGTGGCGGGTTCACTGAACAGAACAGGTATGCAGTGGCGGGTTCACTGAACAGAACAGGTATACAGTGGCGGGTTCACTGAACAGAACAGGTATGCAGTGGCGGGTTCACTGAACAGAACAGGTATGCAGTGGCGGGTTCACTGAACAGAACAGGTATGCAGTGGCGGGTTCACTGAACAGGTATGCAGTGGCGGGTTCACTGAACAGGTATGCAGTGGTGGGTTCACAGAACAGGTATGCAGTGGTGGGTTCACTGAACAGGTATGCAGTGGTGGGTTCACAGTACAGGTATGCAGTGGTGGGTTCACAGTACAGGTATGCAGTGGTGGGTTCACAGAACAGGTATGCAGTGGTGGGTTCACAGAACAGGTATGCAGTGGTGGGTTCACAGAACAGGTATGCAGTGGCGGGTTCACTGAACAGGTATGCAGTGGCGGGTTCACTGAACAGGTATGCAGTGGCGGGTTCACAGAACAGGTATGCAGTGGCGGGTTCACAGAACAGGTATGCAGTGGTGGGTTCACAGTACAGGTATGCAGTGGTGGGTTCACAGAACAGGTATGCAGTGGTGGGTTCACAGTACAGGTATGCAGTGGTGGGTTCACAGAACAGGTATGCAGTGGCGGGTTCACAGAACAGGTATGCAGTGGCGGGTTCACTGAACAGGTATGCAGTGGCGGGTTCACTGAACAGGTATGCAGTGGTGGGTTCACAGAACAGGTATGCAGTGGTGGGTTCACAGAACAGGTATGCAGTGGTGGGTTCACAGAACAGGTATGCAGCCAGGAACAAGCTAAGCCTAACTAATCTTTCCCTATGAGAGAGAGTGTGCAGCAGCTCGCCCTACTCTCACTAATGCAGGCACACGAGTGACCGTAATGGCCGCCGCTGCCTGCCTTATATAAGGGGGGTGGGGCTCCAGGGGCTAGTGTAGCCTAATTGGCTACACTGGGCCTGCTGACTGTGATGTAGAGGGTCAAAGTTGACCCTCCATGGTGCATTATGGGGCGAACCGAACTTCCGCAAAGGTTCGCCTGCGGGACGCGAAACGCGAACCACGGAAGTTCGCATGGAACCGTTCGCAGGCGAACCGTTCGGCCCAACTCTCATTATAATGCATTTGTAAAGTTGTTTAAAAGGGCCTCTGGATGGCATTTAGAAAGGAAGATATAAACTGCTTGTTATGATTCAGCAAAACAGTGCATCGCAATGCAACACAGAAGAATGTGAATGAAAATAATTTATATTCCATTGTTAATACACATGGCACAAGGACCTTACCCCCATCACTGTATCTGTTTGTGTCTTCTTGATAGCATTCACTCCCCATAAATATTTATGACTTGGTCAGCACCTAAAAGGCATATTAGAATCAGCATTTACATTAAAGAACGAAACATAAGCTCTGTCTCAGCCTAATAAAAAAAACCTACTCATACTACTAAGCTAACACAGACTCCATTCTACCGAGCCCTGCCAAACAGATAAAGAATTAATTCTGCAGAAACCTAGACCAATTAGCGATTGGTTTTCAGTTCTCTTCCCAGGTTACCTCAACTGGGCCATGTTTAGGAATAAACACTCACAATCATATTGCAAACACAAACTAGCCATAAGTGCATTTTCATGTTTGTTTGCTGAATTCACCAAAATAAAAGCACTGAATATTTTAAGAACGTACTTGGGTTGTCTCCAAAAATCCTTTCTTTGGATGGACTGGGTCCAGACCGGATGGCTCAGGACATACAGATCCTTATTCAACCGGAGTTGTAAGGAAGAGGGGATATAAAGCTTGTTCTTGGTCTAAGTTTAAAGCAGTGAATTTGCCTTAAGTAGAGCCTTGTGGCTGTGCTCTGCCAGATGCCCTTAGGTCACATTAGAAACATTTAAAGGCCTACAGATGGTTACATAAAATAAACAGCTAGGAATTATGAAATTAGATCTTGTCAATTGATAAAAAAGGATGATTAGTAAATAAATTTGTAATGTTGCTCAACTTATGCATTAGTAGATTTGTGTGTAGTAATGAATTAAGTCCTTGTTCATGTTCTTCCATTGTGACAAAATGGAGAAGCATTATGCCACAACTTCTGTTCAGTAGTTATTGTTGCACCCATATTTCACTTCTACAAATGCAAAGAAAGTGCAGTTGCCTAATTATCTGTAGTGGTGATCTGGATTTTGCAGCTATTTGTTTGATTTTACGCTACCTTTATTAAAATAAAATCTATGTTTTACTCACTTGGGGCTTCTTTCAGCCCCAAGCAGCAGTCTCAATCCCTCTCCACAGCTCTGGTGGTCCTTGGTGTCCTCACTGGCCACCCGCAATGATGACGACAGGTCAGCTCTTCTGCACCTGCAGTTTGTGCACTCGCGTCCACAATTCCACGTCATCTGGCGCATACTGCGCCTGTGCAGTGTTTGTGCACATGCACAGTATGCGCCAGATGACGTGGACGCGCAGGCGCAGAAGAGACGACCCTGCTGGGGGGTCGCCATAATTGCAGGCAGACTGCAGGGACATCAAGGACCACCGGAGCTGCAGTGAGGGACTGAGACTACTGTGCGGGGCTGGTAGAAGACCCAGGTGAGTAAAAAATAGATTTTTTTGTTTTCCTCGGAAGTCCTAAATGGAACCAAAATGTTTTTAAAACAAACAAAAAAAACCAAAACAGAATCTCTCAAAATAAAGATAAGGGGATAGGAAGCCTTAGCTTACAATGACTTGAGGAAATCTTTCCACAAGCCTTTGGCGGAAATGCTAGTGCATGTTTCTACTAGAATATCTCATACAATGGACTACAGCAACCAGATAGAGAATGTGGCAGTCAGTGTCATTACTCCACAAACACTGGTTTGCACGACATCTGGGGCCCCGGGCTCTCTCACTTGCCGGGGCCCCTACACGACCATGCGATACCTAAAGGTAAGTGCAGGTGGGCCCTGGACCTCTCACCACCAGGGAATTCACCCCCACTGCCTCTGAACTGAATGCTAACTGTAACACACACGAATGCTCACTCCCAGCTAAAGCAATTTCCTACCTTTATTTGGTCAGTAAGTGCCAGTCAGCCAATCAGGTGTACTGTTATGCACTCTTTGCCTGCCATACCAAATCTAGTAGGAATTGCATAAATTAGGTAGCATTCAAGACAAGACAAGACAAATAACATTTATATCGCGCTTTTCTCCAGGCGGACTCAAAGCGCCAGAGCAGCAGCCACTAGGGCGCACTCTATAGGCAGTAGCAGTGATAGGAAGACTTGCCTAAGGTCTCCTACTGAATAAATGCTGGCTTACTGAAC
The DNA here is from genome assembly GCF_040937935.1 of Hyperolius riggenbachi. NCBI lineage: Eukaryota > Metazoa > Chordata > Amphibia > Anura > Hyperoliidae > Hyperolius > Hyperolius riggenbachi. The sequence continues at coordinate 448,604,242 of NC_090647.1, read as the reverse complement.
AGGCAGAGCCGAGATTCGAACCCTGGTTGCCTGTGTCAGAGGCAGAGCCCTTAACCATTACACCTTCCAGCCACAGGGAGGCTTCGGTTGGACGTAATTGTAGATTACATCGCTAGCAGGGACGCCCTGTGCAGGCAGATCTCCCGCACAGTCCCCTCCCTAACCACTCACCTGTCAACCACATCCTGGAAGCTGCAAAAAAGAAATTTAAAATCACAAACACTGGTTCGCACGACAACCAGGGTCCCCGGGCTGTCTCATTGTCCGGGCCTCTTCACCACCATGCGATACCCAGAGGAAAGTGCAAGTGGGCCCTGGACCTCTCACCTCAGGTAAGAAATTGTTTTAGCTGGTAGTGAGAATTTATGTGTGTTGCAGTGTCATTACTTCATCAGATATTTCTGATCATACAAGAGGGATCACTGAGAAATACACCTTCCCTCACTTCAGGCTCAATGATTCCCTTTAGGCAGGGTAAATGAAGGGAGCAAAGGTGTAATAATACTGACCTGACACTAAACTCAGTAGATCAACCACAGAGTTTCCACTTTGGCCCCAGTATGGTCAGGAGAAATATCCAATTTTACAATTACAATTAGCAGAATCCCTTTACAGCTCCATCATCATGAGCTTATGGGAACTGCTCAGAATATTTTGAAATTGTTCTTGGCGAAGGAGCATCATCAAAAATTGAAATATATTACTCTTGAGTTATAAGAGTAAAAAACTCAGAGCAGGACACTAGCACAGATTTCCTGTACCTAATATTTTTTTCCTGGCAAAGGAAAATAATTTTATTCAAGGTTTGAGAGCAAAACTAATTTTTTTTAAATAGCTATGAGCTGGAACTATTCCAAGACATTTCTCAATCTTCAGGCAAAGACTGCTTTGTCTACTTTCATTAAAATTCAAGATATTAAAGATTTAAAAAAGAAGTTGTCAATACCACTGGACATGCACCTTATTCTTAATTGTCAGAAGATTCTGTGATGTATACCCTAAGACAGGGGTCTCAAACTCAATTTACCTGGGGGGCCCCAGGAGGCAAAGTCAGGATGAGGCTGGGCCGCATAAGGAATTTCACAATCGCGGCGCATTGCCGCCTCTGCCCGCCCCTCTCACTCTTCCTTCACAGAGAGGGGCGGAGAGAGGCGGCAATTGACGTCAGGAGGGGCAGAGCTGAAGCTGAAAGCTCTGCCCCTTCCAGGAAATGCCGGCGGATTGTCCCCCGGGCGATTTGGGGGCTCTGCAGCCCTCGTTTAGCGGCGGGGATGCGGCGGATTACTTGGGAGCACTGAAGCGAACTATAAGGAAGCTTTTGCCGGCGAGGGCCACAAAATATTGTATCGAGGGCCGCGAGTTTGAGACCCCTGCCCTAAGAGATGAGAAGTTAAACTGAAAAAAAAACACAAACCACCAAGCTTCTGCTGCAACCATGCCCTCACATGGAGGAGTGCATATCGACTGGGCATGTGTGAGTTGGGTCCACACATGCCGAGAAGAACAAAGCCGCAGAAAAAAAGCTATGGACTGGGAATGGGCAGATCTAACTTGTGCATGTGCTCATCCATGGCCAGGTGAAGCTTATTCAACTTGCTTTACTCTTTAAGTTTAGAAGGGACTAGTCTTCACTGGAACAGTGGGGTGTTAGAAGTTATAGAATGCCTTGGAATAGTTTGAAGTATGTATATAATATATTTTTTTTTTTTTAAAAGGGTGTCCTTGGAAGATCTGGAGATGGTTAATATCATTAAAGGAAAAATTATAGAATTCTACAGTTTATCTAAGGATATAGACCTTTAAAATGGAGCTGTCAGCCATATTATCTCAGAAAAAAACACATATATAAGTAGAAAAATACTTGCTCTACTTACATAACATATGTATTGCTCTGTCCATGTTTTTATTTTAGTGATTTTTCTACAATAAAAGAAGAGAAAATCTTTCTTAGCATTTCCCATGTTAACTGTGGCTATTTTGAAGCCAAACTTGATGTAATTTCCTCCCTTAATCTCATCTGCCTGATTTGCCCACCCTTCACTATAGAAAGTGCATTGTCTCAGCATGAGAAATATTGGCCAATAAGAGAGGAACAAAGGTGTGGGAGGGGAAAACAGGAGGGAAAGAGGTTTTAGCCAATCATGATGCATTAGTTAAGTCTGAGGGGAAGTAGAGAAGCAAAAAAGGACAACCCAGCATGCCCTGCAACTTCCTTTCTGTGTACCAAATTTTGTGTATTCCAAATAAGAGTCAGATAAACTGGGGAATGATCATTTATCAACAAAAAAAGTAATAGTGATTTTAATGTTTGGATTGCCTGGTTAGCATCCTTATTACTTGTTTACCAGATAAAAATAAAGAATTGATTTTTTATTTTATGCCCGACAGTTACACTTTAAGACTCCAAAATGTGTGTTAGAGGAGTACTGATTAAATACTGAATTATTATAGAGAGAGCCCCATAGAAAAATCATTAGCTGAAACTAGGCATAGAAATCTCCCCATCAATCACAGAAATGGACAAACTAAAGGAAAGTCTCAATAGAATATTTACGGTAATTACAACTGTGCAAGGTTCTTCCATTCATTTAAAAGAAGATTTAACTTGGGTCAAATTGCTCTGGAAAAATATTTGCTAGAACCTTCAAGAAGGCAATTCAATGTATGAATACAATTATTAATGAAAAAGGCCAATTGATGTCATAATTAGGAGATAGGAAAAATCTTTGCTTACTTTTAGAACACGTTTTATAGCTAGAGGTGGGAGACTGCGTTCTTGTCAGCATGAAGGGAGAGGCACGGAAGGGAGAGGCTTCCTATGCTGGACTTATTATTTGGTTTGGCACTGTTATTGGCCTGAGGAAGCGAGCTCAAACCCGTAAAACGCGTTGCCTGTGCTATTACTAATAAAATCTTTTGTATCACAAAGATTTTTCGTCACTGAGGTAAGCTACGTCATTTCCTTATGGATTTTAAACTGCTTTTAAACGCTTTTATCATATACCAGGGCGTCTCTTTTACCTAATTAGTGCTCCATATACCCCCACTCGCCACCTGTCTGAGGGGTGGAAGCAGAGTACCCGTGGTTTACCACGGTCGAGATCTGTTTCCTATCATTCTTTAACCACTTGAGGACCCACCCTTTACCCCCCCTTAAGGACCAGCGCTGTTTAATGGGATCTGTGCTGGGTGGGCTCTGCAGCCCCCAGCACAGATCAGAGGGCACACAGAGCGATCTGATCGCCCCCCTTTTTTCCCCCCTATGGGGATGATGTGCAGGGGGGGTCTGATCGCTCCTGCCTGCAGGCATTTAGCGGGGGGGGGGCACCTCAAAGCCCCCCTCCGCGGCAAAATTCCCCCCTCCCTCTCCTACCTGTCCCCTCCCCGGTGATCCGGGCTGCACAGGACGCTATCCGTCCTGTGCAGCCAGTGACAGGACGTCCCCTGTCACATGGCGGTGATCCCCGGCCGCTGATTGGCCGGGGATCGCCGATCTGCCTTACGGCGCTGCTGCGCAGCAGGGCCGTACAATGTAAACAAAGCGGATTATTTCCGCTTGTGTTTACATTTAGCCTGCGAGCCGCCATCGGCGGCCCGCAGGCTATTCACGGAGCCCCCCGCCGTGAATTGACAGGAAGCAGCCGCTCGCGCGAGCGGCTGCTTCCTGATTAATCAGCCTGCAGCTGGCGACGCAATACTGCGTCGCTTGTCCTGCAGCTGCCACTTTGCCGACGCACGGTATAAGCGTGCAGTCGGCAAGTGGTTAAAGAGTTCGACCGCATCCAGGTCCCCGGTGACCTCCCCGAGTGGAGTCGGGTTTGTTGTCTCCACCTGTTTCTTGTGGTCGGTTGCCCCCCTGCCACCTACCTTTGTGAGTAGTTATTATATACATTTTCTATTTAACAATTTGTTTTTACCTACTGCACCATCGGGCTCCCTTTTTGTCTCCTGTGCCTTTTCCTAGAGGGTGTCCTGACACCCACAGCCCACTACTTGTCAGTATGAAGTTTTTGAACAGTCCTGTCATTGGGTAAAATGCAGAAAAAACAGCTTAAACCCCCTATTTCACAATAACAATTTTCAATAGCTGTCTGGATTTGGAAAAATATGAAAAATCCTGTTCTGGGTGTTTATAGTAGTGAATTGTATAAAATATTTCCAAGAAGTTGGCAACTATATTTCTGATAACTGATTCCAACTGTAAGGAAGGATCAGACACTGTATTCAACCTTACTACTAATAAAGTCATAATTTGTTTTTCCAAAAGGAAAAAAAGAAGATGATATGCTGACAGAACGTAAACAGTTACTACCTCATATCTATGATTAATATAGAATTGAAGATATATTTGAAGATTCTATCAAACAGCATAGTGATAAAATAGCTTCTGGATAAACGGCAGATTGGGTTCATAAACGGAAGAGATCTGCAGGATAGCATCTACAGTGCCATAAGCTTTATATATTAACGTTAAGAAAAAAGAAAAAGAGGCTGTGCTGGTCTCAGTGGATGCCGAGAAGGCTTTTTATAGAATATTCCATTCACAGTATTAGACAACTTGACAACTTTGTCTTTGCATAAGTTCATTAGTAGGATTACAGAACAAATTAGTCTGTAAGTGTAAAGGCGCATACACACGCCATACTTCCGCAAACGATGGGTCCGCCAGACCCTACTGATGGGCGGACGTTCGGCCGACAGTAGCACGTGTGTACACACTGTCGGCAGACTGATAAGGCTGTTTCTGAACGATCCACTTCAGCAACAGCCTTATCAGTCTGACAGTAGCACATGTGTACCCGCTGTCAGCAGACTGATAAGGCTGTTTCTGAAGTGGATCGTTCAGAAACAGCCTTATCAGTCTGCCAACAGCACGTACACACGTGCTACTGTTGGCCGAACGTCCGCCCAGCGGGAGGGTCTGGCGGACCCGTCGTTTGCGGAAGTATGGTGTGTGTACGCACCTTAAAAAGGTTAACAGATTACTCTCTGAAGCCCCACACACACGCTCAACAGCAGTCTTTTATGCAGCACAATTATCAAACAACTTTTGTTGTGAAACAAGTTGAAACAACCAGAAAAGTTACTATTGTTAAAACAACTGATAAGACCGATAAGACGTTAAGACGTTAATCCAACTGTTGGATTGACGTCTTATCAGTCTTATCAGTTGTTTGAACAATAGCAAGCAACTTTTTCTGGTTATTTCAACTTGTTTCACAACAAAAGTTGTTTAATAATTGTGCTGCATAAAAGACCGCTGTTGAGCGTTTGTATGGGGCTTGAGGCCTTCTAAAGGTCCGTACACACGCCGGACTGCAGGAAACAACGGGTCTGTCGTCACCTCCTGCTGGGCGTGTTTTCAGCAGACAGTCCGGCGTGTGGACAGTCTGTCGACAGACTGATACGGCTGTTTCTGAGCGATCCACTGGGCGGATCACTCAGAAACAGCGGTCAGTCAGTCAGTTTACCTGCACAATGCTTTACCACCTGTAATAGAATTTTGCAGGACTTTATTTGGAAAAATAAAAAAAATTGGATGTTCCTGTAAAAAATAACTGGACAGTGGTTCTTGACATCTACAGATACTTTTTGTGCATGGCGGATTGTTGATGATTCTCGGTTATGGGTTTCTCTGGAGCAAATCGATATTGATGTTCAATTAATTTTTACGTGGCACTATAATATTATCTCGAATGCTACTCCAGATAAGTTCACATCCCTTATATTCTTCTAAGAATTTCGGCTCAATCTCGATATTAGCACCTGGAACCAATTTGGTACAAGTATCTGCAACTCTCAATACAGGTTTATGCACTCTAAGATAATTCATAGAAGGTAATGTGTCTCATGCCTGTAAATAAATTATTTAGAAGAGTGAAAATACTTGCTCAGGTGCCAAAGAAAAGAAGACAACTCTAAACATATTTGATGGTCATGTCCAGTGATTGACATTTTCTGCAATGAGATAGAGACTTTCTGTGATTAAATCTTCTGTCTGAATTTCAGACTCAACAGTTTGAATGCAATTCTTGAAGGTAAGTTTAGTAAAGAACCACAACTTAATGAAAAATTAATTGACATCTGTCTTTTGGTAGCGAGGGAATGCATTTAAAGAAATGGCTTTAAACAAACATGACCATCGTTTAAAGAATGGATTAATGGCATAAACAGCTTTTTGGAACAAGAAGACAGTGGAACCTCTGGCAGCTCTTTCAGTTCTTATAATGACTCTGCCGTACTAATAGATCTTTGGATCAATATAAGAGAGGAGATATCTAAAACTATGACATAAGTTTTGAAGCTACTTTGCTTTTTTCAGCCTTTCTTTTTATTTATTTTTTCTCTATTGGGGAGGTGGGACAACTTCATTCTGCCATTTTGATAGATGAGAGGCCTGTTTCCATCTAGAACTCCATGTATGTCTGAGAGTATGTGTACGTTTCTGTGTCTTTGCCCAAACTTCATTGTGCTTTGATCTTCTTAATGCCTTTTTTTTATGAATCACGATGTTTTATATATTTCGATAAACATCAAATATCTAAACCACAAACTATGATGCAAACCTGTGCCCAAGATAAGAGCATGCTAATGAAGCAGCTTGTTCTCATTTGGGGAACTGATAATGGCAGGGAAGATTTGCAAAAATTTTTTAGTTACATACAATAAAAAGCAAGGAAGTAAGAAATAAGGCCTTGTCAACTGTCAAAAAAGGATGATCAGTAAAAAATGCTACTCAATGTTTGCATTAGACAAGTCTTGACAATTCAAAAGATAACTAATTGTATGTGTAGTGGCAGTGGCATATAGAACTTTCCAAGTATCTCATAGTCTTATTTTCATTGTAAAATTAGTAAATGCTCGTCCTAATGTGCTAATTATGATTTTGTGAAATGTTGCATAATTTTTGTAATTATGATTATGATTGTAATTGAAATAAAGTATGTGGAATTTGCATAATTATGACCATGCATAACATTTTCATAAGTACGATCATTGTGAAGATTATGATAAGTTTTCGTGATTGATTTGTGTAAATTTTCAGTGCAACGTTTCGTGTAAAACACAAAATTATGATTGTTTTATGCGTAATTTTTGTAATTCCACTATTTATGGTATTACAAATGAAACACGGAATTCTGATTTAACACATAATTATGCCCCAAAATTACCAATTAGAAGATTACTAATTTTCTGATAATTATGATTTTGTTAAATAATTGCAATTTTTGTGTTGTAATTACAAAAATGCTAAATTTCATCACTAGCTACAGTTTTGCAAAATTTTCATTCAACTTCCAACAAAAAGAAACTGATAGCTTTTATGCTTTTCAGCACTCTATTGCTATCATGGTTGTTTGCACAGCCACATAAAAGTGTTTTGTACTATTTACTTTTCAGCTGCTGCATGTGTTTGACTGCCTCTTTTGCATACATGATGCACTGAGTTTTTTTTAACACTTGCAATGAAAAAAATAAAAAGTGAACACAAGCTAGTTCTAACTAGGGTTGGCCCTATATGTTTATCTCATCTTGAAACATGTCAGTTCCTTGTTCATGGCTGGATTTATACTTTTTGTGCTCCTAGGTCAGGTATGCTGTGGCTCCCCTTTCATGTGCAGCAGTGTCTCTCTGATTCCACGTGCAGCCCCTTTTCCACAGTATCATCTATGTACAGAGTTCCTCTCTATCATGTACAGCTCCCTTGAGCATCAGTTTCCCTTTTTCATGTATTTCTCCCCTTTTTCAGCATTCACTTTTATATGTAGCAACACCTCTTTCATGCTCAGGTGCCTCTTTGGGCTGCTGCCACCCAAGGCCCGGGGCCTTGTTCATCTTTTTCCATTGTGACACAGTGGAGAAGAATTATGCCACAACTTATATTCAGTAGTTAATGTTTTACCCAGTTTGCACACGCAAATACTTTTTTACCTAATTATTTTTACTGGTGATCTGGATTTTGCAGCCACCTGTTTGATTTTAGGCTGCCTTTGTACTGCATATATCCTTATTTATGAGCTGTCACCTCGACATTCCGAATTGTTCTCCAATTAAACAGTAACTTAATTTTCTGAACATACCAGGGAAGTGAATGACATTGATCGTCTCCTTACATTGGCATCTGCCTGGTCTAGGGATATACAGTATTATGCAGTAAGTGAACAGTCAGTTTCAAAGGTGATGACTTGGAAGGAGGAGAAATGGGCACGTTTAAGTATCTGAGTAACTCTGGCAAGATTAATATTGTGACAGCTAGTCAACTAGATCTCAGAACATCTACAACATTGTGGTGTGTAACTAGTGTTCTGAGATTGTTATCTACTTAAAGAACAACTATCAAACAAACTGTTTTCTGTAAACCCCACATACTGTACCTGTAGAGCTTTCAGCCAGCAACACTAGAAAGCGTTTACGAGGTCTCTCAGCTCAGCCTGCATGAAAAATAGCTTTGTTAATCAGCTGTTTTGTAACTAATTTGTGTTGGCATCGGGGGGGGGGGGGGGGAAGAGGGAGAGGCAGAGCTGAACTGTAACCTGGCTGCAAACTGTTTACTTTACACTGTGAGGCAGAGAGAGAGAGAGAGAGAGACACAGAAGCACACAGACAGAGCTGCAGCTGATGATTATTTACACACATTTGAAGCTATAGTTCTGCTTTATATCATTCTGAACAGAATTCAGTCACAGTATTAGAGCCAGTGAAGATTGTTTCTGTATGCTGGTTATGCTGGATACAGTCCTCCATAGTAATGCCTACAGTAATTACTGGAAATATATGTGGCATTTAGAATTTTAGTTAATTTTGATAGTTGTCCTTTAAAGTGGTCCTTATACGGACAGGCTGTGAACCAGTGGCAGGGTCATGATCGGCCAAGGCTCATTGATGAGCGAGGGGAGCAAATGCCAAAAAAGCTTTTGTAACCCATTGTGGTAACACATTGTGGTGTGTAACTAGTGTTCTGAGATTGTTATCTACTTAAAGAACAACTATCAAACAAACTGTTTTCTGTAAACCCCACATACTGTACCTGTAGAGCTTTCAGCCAGCAACACTAGAAAGCGTTTACGAGGTCTCTCAGCTCAGCCTGCATGAAAAATAGCTTTGTTAATCAGCTGTTTTGTAACTAATTTGTGTTGGCATCGGGGGGGGGGGGGGGGAGGGAGAGGCAGAGCTGAACTGTAACCTGGCTGCAAACTGTTTACTTTACACTGTGAGGCAGAGAGAGAGAGAGAGAGAGAGAGACACAGAAGCACACAGACAGAGCTGCAGCTGATGATTATTTACACACATACACACAGCTATAGTTCTGCTTTATATCATTCTGAACAGAATTCAGTCACAGTATTAGAGCCAGTGAAGATTGTTTCTGTATGCTGGTTATGCTGGATACAGTCCTCCATAGTAATGCCTACAGTAATTACTGGAAATATATGTGGCATTTAGAATTTTAGTTAATTTTGATAGTTGTCCTTTAAAGTGGTCCTTATACGGACAGGCTGTGAACCAGTGGCAGGGTCATGATCGGCCAAGGCTCATTGATGAGCGAGGGGAGCAAATGCCAAAAAAGCTTTTGTAACCCATATAGCTGAAAAACATAATTTTGCCCATGATAAATACGTGTCATAAAAAACAGTATATTACCTTTTGCTGCATATGAGATTGTGTTGCCACAAACAAGTCAGAATGCCCATGCTGATCTCTGTCCAGCTCAAAAAGCACATTACCATCATAACTTGAGGAATAGAAAAAAGTGATAACATTGTGCCCTGTGTATATAGCAACTTTCCCAGACTTTTGTGACAATGGCCCTTTGTCTTGTTATATAACACATCTTTCAGACTAGTATAATTACTAAGATATAAATTACAGTTTAGCATGTTTTTATGTTCCAAAAAGAAAACTGATTGTACGATGCATGTGATAAAATACTATAATATACTTGTAATGTACAAATGAATGCAAATACTCACATGCAGGTGTGCGGGTGAGATCTTAAATTGCCCGGCTGAATTTAAACACAGCATATTTGCTTAGTAAATGTTATTCTCTGTGGTATAATTAATATGGAGATAATTACAAACGTTGACTCTTCTCATATAATGCTGGTATCGCATATGATCATCTCCAGAGATGGAAAGTATTACTGTGGAATAGTTTAGTCTTGTGATGAGCTCCACACAACTGTTCAGTGTGTGGTGTGTGTGTGGTGTGTGTGTGTGTGTGTGTGTGTGTGTGTGTGTGTGTGTGTGTGTGTGTGTGTGTGTGTGTGTGTGTGTGTGTGTGCGCGCGCGCCCACAAGCTTTACCTTACCAAACATAAAGTTGGAAAATCACGTAAAGAACCAGTCACATACATGTATCTGTAATAAACTGAATCACCCCTAATAAAACCCAGAGGCCCATATGCAATTAACTATCCTGTTTGCAAAAAAATATCCTGAGTTTTCTCCTATGAGATCATTTTTCATCTCTTATTTAAAATAACTTTTCAGCAATTAGCAACTGAAAAAGTACCAAAAAGTTGGTAAAAGAAAAGTACTATTAAAATTATTTTGAGTATTTTCTTGCTTGCTGGTGGCTTAGATGGCATTTTAAAGACAATTTTAAAAATATCACCTGGGGAGAAAACTAAGGAGAAAAAAATAATTGCGAATGGCCAGAATGTCTAAGGGCCCATTTCCACTAGCCACCGCACATGGATGCGAGATGTGCGGCGGCAGTTCCGGGTCTGCGGGTACGCAGACGAATCCCAGAAGCCGTGCCATGCACAGCTATGGGATTTGCTGCCTCCCGCACGAAAACAGATGGCAATGTCGGCCAAATCGTCAGGGCAAGCAATTCGGCTGGCGACGCCATTATTTCCTATGGCAGAGTTTTCCCGTGTGATTTGCCTGCGGGGAAACTCTGCGGATTCGGCCCGGTTTCCTCATTAGTGAAAACGGGCCCTCACCAGAGCAGAGTGGGGATCTGCCTCCTTTTTAGCATACAGCTGAGTTATTTAGCCAAATGCAGTTCTCTCATCTAATTCTGAAGGACCCTTAAGCTAAGCACACACATGCGATAATTGTCACTCACCTCCGGGAGACTAATTGTGGACTGATGCTGTATAGACACATCACTAGCTTTTAGGCTAGCAATCCATTCTGTTGCTATGGAGAGAAGTGGTGGGACGACAAACACTACACGATGGAGCGGATAACTGCGAGTGAGGAGAGCATCTTGCTACTTTGTCATGTTGTTCTACCCAGTAGAACAACAGGATAGGAGTAGGTTTAGGAACTATGCTGCTATTTTGAGTTGGCCCACCTGGCACCTTCCCTCTAACCCGAAATGTGATTATAGGAACTATATACCACCTCATAGATACTCTCTCACTAGAAATGAATAGACCAAAAGGCTTAGCCAACTTACAGCTGGCTGTTATTTAAAGGACCACCGCAGAAAAAAAGTAAGCAGTTAAAATCTGACAGAAACGACAGGTTTTGGACTAGTCCATCTCCTCATAGGGGATCCTAAGAGTTTTCTTTGTTTTCAAAAGCATTTCCCGAATAGCAGCCAAAATAGTAAGATATCAGCCAGCCTCCCTAGGCAGTTAGTCTTAGCAACTACCATCCAGTTAATGCTTTTGAAAACAAAGAACATATCAGTTCTGTTAGCTTTTAACAGCTTATTCTTTTCACTGTAGTGGTCCTTCACAAGATTAACCCGCACATTTCTGTTAAAGTTTATACCATTGAGTAGCTTAATACATGCCTACAGGATAAGGCTCTGCAGACAAAGCAGTACTGTAATAAGGATATGAAATGGAGACAACAGCCAAGAATCCAATAGGGAGCTGTGATTGATAAGCCTGTGGCAGGATATAAGTAGGCAGGAATAATGATGCATAAGCATAAGCAGAACGCTATTGCACCTGGTGCAGATGCAGCAGTGGGCGGCATGCTTCAATAAGAAGCAAAATTTGATGCAACACTGGTGCCAGCAAGCCTGCTGTCCTGTGTGGAGATGTGTGGAGACTAGAGTGAAGTTGAGTTGAGCTAATAGGGCAGCTGTGGACTGGACCAAAGTGGAGTGACTGTGGAGGAAACTGATCCAGTTTTAATCAGCATATATCTACAAGGTAGATGTTTGGCTTTGCACTGCTATTTCCTGTGAAGCTAAGTGCAGCCAGTAGTTTTTATGTGCTCAGCTGTTTTATGGTAAAGAAATCCAGCTGTACATGTGACTTCTGTAGTAGCATTCCTGATATTGCTTTTACTGAGACACTCTCTATAATCAATCATACAGTAGGGGCTTATTCATAAGTGGCCGAACCAAGTTGTGATGAGCAGCAATGCTAGATACTGCCCCTCCCCCCCCCCATTTTTATGGGTCAAGTCACACAATGACCAAAGCATAAAGTGGCCTAGCGAACCAATGAAAAAGCTTAAACAGGAACTGCAGTGAAAATAACGTAATAAACAAAAGTGCTTCATTTTTACAATCATTATTATCTTTACTGCTGGCAGGTGATGTCTGGGGAAGGAGATGCTGCTTTTTTGGGCAGATGGTAACAGCTGTTATTTCACAATGCAACAAGGCTCCCCCCCCCCCCCCGCGATGATCCGTTTGAGAAAAGGTCATGATTTTTCATGGGAAATTGGTTACTGACTGGGAGGAAGTCCAATCCTTGTTTACTGTTCTTCTTTAAATGGAAACAGACCTGAGAGAGATATGGAGGCTGCCATATTGGTTTCCTTGTAGACAATGCTGATTATCTGCCTCTCGTACTTTTAGACATAGTCCCTAAACAAGCATACAGAACAGATGTTTTACTGCATTTTACACATGCTTGTTTCAGGGGTGTGATTCAATCACTTCTGATTCATGAAATATCAGCAGAATGCCAGGCAACTGGTATAGTTTAAAAGGAAATAAATATGGCAGCTTCCCTATACCTATCTGGTCAATTGTCCTTTAAGAATACCCCATCCTCTGTGCAGAATGATTGTGATTAGCAGCTGCGGCTTGACCAGAGGTCAGCTCCGTCTATTGGGAGGAGCAGACATTGTGTCGTAGACAAGAAATAGTGTTTCCCCCCCCCCCCAAGATGATGCATTGTAGCTCTAGTGATGTGTTTCAGCATACTTTTACAAACAGGCTGTACAATTGGGCAAAATCTCTCTCTATTTTTTTTCTCAGGCCACACTTGGAGCATACCTCCCAACTTTTTGAATCAATAAAGGAGGACACTTTATGACTCGCCCCAGTTGCATCTTTAGCCATGCCCAGCCCCACCCCTAGTCACGTATATCACAAAAAGTCCATAAGCAAAAGATGTAGTTTTATTGCTCAAACCACACTGGTTCGTTCTATCATCATTAGTTTTATTTCATAATAACATTTGAAAGTAAAAAAAATATTAATTTAACTAGTTAAGGGATAAGAATAAAGTTTATAATCAATTTAAAACATTTTTAGAAGAAAAATACATATATTTACACAGATCTGTACATCAAACCTGAAAGAGGGACACATAAGGAAGATAGAGGGACAGAGAGATTTGGCTCCCAAAGAGGGACTGTCCCTCCCTCCCTGTCATAAAAGGGACAGTTGGGTTGGAAGCTATGCTTAGAGCACTTCAACCTGAAGTGAGAGGCATATGGAGGCTGCCATCTACAATCTGGCTTTAAGAAGCACCACAGCTGTGAAACAGCCCTCATCCAAGTCTGCAACGATCTGCTCATCGAAAGGGACAGAGGGGAATGCTCCATCCTAATCCTGTTGGATCTCTCAGCAGCTTTTGATACAGTTGACCATGAAATCCTGCTCAACAGACTGCAGGAGTACTGTGGCATCAGTGGCTCAGTCTTCCAGTGGTTCAGTTCGTTCTTAGCTGACAGAACCTAGGACCTGTCATGTACAACCCTACACCTCTAAAATTTGGAGTGCTACAAGGATCAATCCTATTCCCTCTGCTATTTGCAATCTACATGCTACTACTTGGTACATTTATCCAACAACATGGCCTGACGTACCACTGCTATGCCGATGACATGCAGCTATATCTGTACTTCAAACCTGGTGGAACAGACCCTACTCCAAAAAAAATCTTGCTTAGTTGAGCTACAGGCATGGATAAATGACACCTGGTTGAAACAAAATGCTGACAAAACTGAGGTCCTTGTTGTCCAAAACCAGCACTTGGCATCAAAACAGCTGTATCCTAAATCAACACCAATCAGGATTGGGAATTCAGACATAAACAGCTCCGACCTTGTGCGCAGCCTTGGAGTGCTAATCGATGGGGAAATGAGCTTCAGAAACCAAATCTCGGCTGTAGTCAAATCTTCCTACTTTAATCTTAAGCAAAAATTAAACATATCATTCCCCCAGAGGACTTTCTAACCCTAGTTCAGACCTTCATCGCATCACAACTGAACTACTACAATGCCCTCTATGCAGGCCTCCCAAACAAGGACCTGTACCGCCTGCAATTAGTACAGAACATTGCTGCCAGATTGCTAACAAACCAGCATCACTACTGTCCCATTACACAGGTTCCTCGCTCACTGCACTGGCTACCTGTAAAATTTAAAATACACTGACTGTTGGATTGGACTGTTGACATTCAAGATTGGACTGTTGACATTCAAATCACTGCACAATTTGGACCTTGGATAGATGAAGGACTTGCTGAAACTGCACCACACCTCTCATAACCACACATCAGCAGGTTCCATAAACTTGGTCACTCCCAGAGCGCACCTCAACACCTTTGGAGCCAGAGCATTCTCTCATGCTGCCCCTACACTTTGGAACTCCCTACCACACCCAGTAAAGACAGACCCTTTCCTGGATTTATTCAGATTCAGACTGAAAAGCCACCTGTTTAGCCTGGCATTTCCAGACTTATAGAGTTCTTCCGCTGTACCACAATTTACCAATCAACCAATGGTCTGAGCCAGGCTTATGTGCTTTGAGTCCTATGGGAGAAAAGTGCTTTACAAATGTTATTTGTTCTTGTTATGGTTAGTTATTTGTTTACTTTTAAAGCAATACCAGTTGGCTGGCAATGCTGCTGATCTTTCTGTTATCCATAGTGTCTGAATCACACACCTGAAACATATGACAAATCTAGTCAGACTCAAGTCACAAAAAATCTGATTTGCACACTTATTCAGGGTCTATAGCTAACAGTATTACAGGCACAGGATCAGAAGCACAACCAGGCAGTTTGCATTGTTTAAAAGGAAACAAATATGTCAGCCTCCATATACCTCTCACTCTCAGGATCCCTTTAAAGTGAAGTTTTTGTCTCTCTAATTATGTAGGACATATTCTAGTGCGTATTACTACCCTTTGGATCCTGTGTTGAGGAATAGAGATGGCCCGAACGGTTCGCCGGGGGCCCGGCGGTTCACACATATTGAGTTCAACCCGCCCCCAATACCACATGATTGGTCTAAACTTTGACCCTCTACATCACAGTCAGCAGACACATGGCAGCCAATCAGGCTTCACTCCCTCCTGGCCCCCCGCCCCCCCCCCCCCTTATAAAAACGCTGCTGTGTCGGCCATTTTCTCACTCTGTCTGCTGCCTTTTTAGTGAGAGAAGGGAGAGGTTGCTGGAGAGATAGGGAACGTGTTAGTTAGGTCTTGTTAGCTTGCTCCTTGCTGATATTTGTTGCTGAAAAGCACCACAAAAAGAGCTCTTTTGAGAGCTAATGTTCTTGTGATGTGTTTTTTTTGTGTGTGCCACTGACACTGCATATACAGCCCTGTCTGTCGCAGCTGGCCCTTGCTATACTGTGCCAGGCCCAGCACAGTCAGTGCATACCTTTCACTGCATCTGTGTGACTGCACATTGTACTATACCAGTCAGTGCATACCTTTCACTGCATCTGTGTGACTGCACATTGTATTATACCAGTCAGTGCATACCTTTCACTGCATCTGTGTGACTGCACATTGTAATATACCAGTCACTGCATACCTTTCACTGCATCTGTATGATTGCACATTGCATTATACCAGTCAGTGCATACGTTTCACTGCATCTGTCTGATTGCACATTGTATTATAACAGTCAGTGCATACCTTTCACTGCAACTGTGTGACTGCACACTGTATTATACCTGCCACTGCATACCTTTCACTGCATCAATGTGACTGACTGCACACTGTATTATACCAGTCACTGCATACCTTTCACTGCATCTGTATGACTGCACACTGTATTATACCAGCCACTGCATACCTTTCACTGCAGCCCTGTGGCTGCACATTGTACTATACCAGTCAGTGCATACCTTTCACTGCATCTCTGTGACTGCATATTGTATTATACCAGTCAGTGCATAGCTTTAACTGCATCTCTGTGACTGCACATTGTATTATACCAGTCAGTGCATACCTTTCACTGCATCTCTGTGACTGCACATTGTATGATACCAGTCAGTGCATACCTTTCACTGCATCTCTGTGACTGCACATTGTATTATACCAGTCAGTGCATACCTTTCACTGCATCTCTGTGACTACCTGGCCTTAAGTGTGAATATAGACACTCTGAGCAGTGATGAACCCCTGGACTACTGGGTGTGCAGGCTTGACCTGTGGCCAGAGCTGTCACAATTTGCCATCCAACTTCTGGCTTGCCCTGCCTCAAACGTCCTGAAAGAAAGGACCTTCAGCACAGCTGGAGGCATTTTCAGTGAGAAGATAAGTCGCCTATGTCAAAAAAGTGTTCAGTACCTCACCTATATCAAAATGAATGAGCATGGATCCCGGAGGGCTACTGCCTGCCTGAAGACTAAGTCAGTCCCCACACACAGCATCTCTGCCTGCAGGCCGTGACCGCCTGTCCGAAGACTCCAGGTGGATTCCTGAATTTTTAAGGCCGCTGCTAGCAGCGGCCGTCAACAAAAAGAATAATAATTTTTCTGGTGCTTGTACATCCCTGCCTAATTTTTTTGGCTGCACTGCAGCTGCAACAACAAAACAAAAGGCATGTACATGTGTCAATTTCCCTTCGTAATCGTTACCTTGCCACGGTGAAGGGGCTTGCGTATCACAATGACCAATCACAATCACCAGTCCAGCACGACCATCACTACACAAACAGCTGTTTGCGGTGCGTTACACAGTGAGTTTGGTCTGTCCGTGTGAAGCAGTACACTACTTACACTACCTGCTGATCAATGTCTTCACACGCAAGATGTTTTCAAGCACTTTATGCCTCCAATTTAGGAATGCAATGTGATTCTGCTCTTTAGGGATTATAACCCTGCTGTGCGTCAAATCCGTAATTTTCCCCAGGACTTTTGGAGTGTATCCCACTCTGCCATGCCCCCTCCAGGTGTTAAACCCCTTGAAACATATTTCCATCACCTTTGTGGCCAAAAACAGTGTTTATAGTTTTTCAAGTTCTCCTGCACATTGAAGTCGGTTCGCGAACTTTTGCGGAAGTTCACGTTCGTGGTTTGCGAGCCCAAAATCTGTGGTTCGAGCCATCTCTATTGAGGAACAGCATGTTTTTATTATTGCCTCGATTTCTGCGTGGAAAAGCCCAGTCTTGTCCCCTTGTTTACTTCCAGCTCTGTCATATACAGAATGTGCACCAATGCACATAAAGGGGGGAGGGCCCACATTCAGAATACAGATGTTGGTCATCCACCTTTGTGGGCCACCCTGGAGCTAAGGTGAGCTCCATTTTTAGGATGTCAAGTGGCTAGATGGTGTACTGGTTAAGGGCTCTCCCTCTGACCCAGGAGACCTGGGTTCAAATCTCGGCTCTTCCTGTTCAGTAAGCCAGTAATTCAGTAAGGAGCTCTTTGGGCAAGACTCCCTAACACTGCTACTGCCTACTGAGTGCGCTCTAGTGGCTGCCTCGCAAGCGCTTTGAGTCCGACAGGAGAAAAGCGCTATACAAAAAAAAGTATTATTATATAAGTCTGCCAAGTATGCAGCTAGTGTGCCGTTTTGCCACCACAGTCTCTATATTAAGGTGGCCACTAATGATACAGTTTGCTGAACGATCGATCACAAACAATTGTTCGTATGGACGATTGTAAATGATCGTTTGGTTCAATCCCATTTTGTCCATTAGCTGTCCCAAACGATCATTCATATGAAGTTTTTCTAGTAATCGATCGTTCAGCAAATAGTATCATTAGTGGCCACCTTTGATCATTGTATCAAATTGTATCATTAGTGGCCACGAGATTCTGGGCCTAGCCTTTTGTGTCATAACACTGAGTATGATTGTGTAGTCCTGTCTATTAGCCGTCCCACAGCAAGCTTTCGGGACAGTATATATGACATATCAGTCTATGAACTTCAAGTGCCATTAGGCTTTGTATTTCCATTGCTGATGAATGTGGTAGGTAAATGAGACCGTAAGCTGCTTTTGGCACAGGTTGTACTAGAATGAGTCTAGGTACTAAGTCTGTAGTGTTTTTTAATCTACATAAATGAATAAAATAAATAAACCCTTATGTAGGACATATTTGGCATATAAGTCATGTGTATATTTTGATCCCCACATGTTTGCTGTGCACTACCCTTCACATTTTCAAAATAATCCCAAGTGAGTGATGCAATGCGCTCCCAAGGGCGCAAAGACACAGGAATGCTAGGAGAAGGATTAAGTGCCACAGTCAAGAGTAAAGGGTTCTTTGCAATAACAAGAGCTGTGTGACTGACTGTGAATAACTTTGCCTTGACATAATGTGGAGTTACAGGTCCCCAGTGACAAGTGTTGGCTCAGCATGAAAGGAGGGTAAAGCTACGAATCTTGATAGAGAACAGAACTCATAGGTCTGTCTGTGTGAACTGGGAAAATGAATTAGCTCAATGTCAGAAGAACCTCGACTTATATTCACAGCAGGTATCAAATATTTCCCAGTCATTTGTGCAAAGGCCAATGAGCATCTTACAGTATATAGACTGCTTTATGTAAGCCTTTAAGAAGATCAGCATTGATCTCTTACTAAGCAGCCCGGTATGCAGAGAACTTTGATTTGGCTCTTGATAGAATACATTACTAGCAGCATTATATTATCTGGTTCCTATCTGCATGCATGTGATCTAATGGCGCTGTGCAAGGTTTAATGTCATTAGGGGTATCACACTACAGCGGTTCTGAAATAGCCTGTAGGTTAACCAATGATGGACAACTTGTTAGGTACTTCTGTGGTCAGCACAGCGGTGAGTGACACCTTGCTTGGGTTTGATGGATATTAGGTTGAGATGATCAATGAAATGTGAATGTTTTTGTGTTGATGGAAATGTTATGGTAAGTTTATGCAAATGTATGCAGCTTGGCAGGAGACAAATCTAATGCAATAGCTGATGGTACTGTATTTGCATAAAATTAACATAAACCTTCCATCATGTTGAAATATAAACATCTCATTCACTATCTCTGCTATCTGCTTAAAGAGACCCTGTAATAAAGAAAAACATCCTCTGGGGGGGTACTTACCTCAGGAGGGGGAAGCCTCAGGGTCCCAATGAGGCTTCTCCCTCCCCTGTAGCTGCAGGCAATCCAGCGCTGGCTCCCCCAAAGCGACCCGCAATCCTGGCTCGACAAGGCTTGATATATTTACCTTCCCTGGCTCCAGCGGGGGCGCTGTTGCAGCTCTCAGCACGAAAATAGGCGGAAATAGTCAATCTCTGCCAGGTCCGCTCTACTATGCAGGTGCAGGAGACTTGCGCCTGCGCAGTAGAGCGGACCGTCAGGGATCGGCTATTTCCGCCTATCTCTGAGCGGAGAGCCAATACTGCGCCTGCGCTAGAGCCGGGAAGGTAAATATCCCGCTGTTCGGAGGGGCACAGCAAGACCACCGTGGGACACAGGAGGACAGGGGAAGCCTCCATAGGATCCGGAGGCCTCCCCCACCTGAAGTGAGTACCCCCCAGGGGAACTTTTTTTTGTTACAGGTTTTCTTTAAAGTGTACCAGAGACAATAGAAAATAAAAGTTTTATACACACCTGGGGCTTCCTCCAGCCACATGCACACAAATCGATCCCACGCCGCTGTCCTCAGCCTTCTGAATCGCCGGTACCAGGTCCTGTAACTTCAGAAAGTTGCGATCAGTCTGCGCAAGAGAAGTCTCTACGTATCTCTCTGGTGACTTTTCTATCATCTCTGGTTTCCTATAAATGATAACTAGAATACGGAGACTGCCATATTTATGGCAAATTATGGTGTCTTTTTTTAGTCCCTGAGGAAACTACATTAGTGAAACCGGTCGGGCGTGGCTGACATTTGGCTGGACGGCGTCCTGTGATTTATACAACGCTTGTTATGATCTTGGGTCCCTGTTGCAAGGGCCCATACGTGAGTTATTTTAATTGATGATTTTATAAGCATTGCTGTTATTACATTTCCTAAGATTGATATGCTGTGCACTGCTAATCTTGGTGGATACAACCAGTCAAGTAACTGTGGACATCTATATTTGAGACGGAGGGCGGCAGGGAAGACACCAGCCGCTGGTCTTATGATGCCTTATTATAGACCCTGTAATGAAGGTCTAAATTCATTCTGGTAAGCGCATCTTTTTTTATTGGTGTTATTGGTAATGGAATCCTGAGATTAGCACTGAAGGTTACATGTTTTGTTACTTGACTTGCTACACTGGAGTGTTGCACTTTAGCAGCTTATCTCTTGAGGACTTTTTATTGATGGATGCGCTGATATAGTTTACTATTTTTTGTATAGAAGTGATTGGAAAATAAATCAGAAAATGATCGGCCCCGATTCAAAATAATCAATTTGATCAATTTACCTGCCAGGAAATTGTATGGTGCGTACCAGGCATTAGGCAGCAGCAGGCACCCATGGCCATGGCCTATGTGACATTTACATAAATCCAGCCTTGGCTGGCTCCAGACTGAACTAGAAACAATGTTTTTAATTAGTTTAAAGTAAACTTTATCTCATGGTGAAAAAAATTATTTACCTTGGTAGAGGAAAGCCTCTGGATACTTATAAGAGGCTTCTCATTTCCTCCTCAACCCCCTACGCTTGGACCCTCTTAAGATATTCGACAACAGCTTGTCGGATATGATCTTGTGGCTGTGTGGTGAGCGCAGCCATACTGCACCTACGTGAGTACAGCGTGAGTACAGCCACTCCTGCATAATAAGCCAAAGACGATTGTTCACAAGTGGCTCCATGCTACAGCCAGGGCCGGATGTGTACTCTTTACCGCCCAAGGCCACTGTCACCAGCCGCCCCACTTCAGTATAGGTAGCAAGATGACCCCTTCCCCTTTCCCTCTAGTATAGGTAGCCAGATTACCCCTTTCCCTCTAGTATAGGTAGCCAGATGACCCCTTCCCTCCAGTATAGGTAGTCAGAGGACCCCTCCCCCTTTCCCTCCAGTATAGGTAGCCATATAACTCCCTTAATCCCTCCTTTTCCCACCTCCCCCTTTCAGTATTGGTAGTCAGATGACCACTCCCCCTTTCAGTATAGGTAGCCAGCTCAGCTTCCCACCACAGCAGCCATCAGTGTCACTCATTTCTCCGCTCGTCTCCAGTGCAAAAGCTTCCTCTTCCTTTCCGTCTCCAATGCTGCCTAATTCCATAGCCACCGGCCACAATGCAAATGTACACAGAGAGCAAGGTGACTGCTGCACAGGCGGCTAGCAGCAGAGTACTGTGGTCAGGCGCTAGCCTGTTCTTCCTTCATTGCAGCATTTGCAAGCTTGCAAATGATATACCAGTTAGGCTGCTGCTTTGGTGCCCTTGCTCCTGTGGTGCCCTAGGCCATGGCTTAGGAGGCCTTGGACTAAGTCCGGCCCTGGCTACAGCGCAGGTGCACCAGTACTTGTGGAGGTGCAGTATGGTCGTACTAGTTCACCAAGGGTAACTGTCAGAGGGTCGTGGCGATGATGTGGAGGAAGACATGTGTACCCTCTGCACTATCCAGCAGCTTCCCTCTAGCTAGGTAAGTTTCTACTTTTTTGTCCATCTGACTACAGGACAGGTGTATTTTAAATTACATATTCAATCTTCTTTGTGGTCTCTTTTTATCCTACATAAGTGGAATTAAACTGCAAAGTGGTAGACATATACTTCTACGATCAGGCACAGTAAATGCTTTAGGACTATAATTATGACTTCAGGTCGTCAGCGGGTCACATCAGATGTATTATGTTACCTGTAATGGAGTTATGCGGGATGCTTTCTCCTTTCTATGTGTAATCATAGCATGATTGTTTTACGTCTCTAGGACCAGTACCATACAGACATATATTTATTATAGCTTTTTTAGAGATGTTTATTGCCACGTTCCAGCCAATCCTGTGTCTCAGCAATCTCAGCTCTCCAGATTGCAACAAGGTGTAAACATTCTAGATATCATACAGAAATGAAGAATCTGACAATGGCAGAGTGATCAGAAAAAAATGTTTCCACATCTACATATAGGCAGTCTTGAGTGCTGACGTGACATCATCTTGTGTAAAGTAGACACAGGAGACAGTGAATGTTTTTAGATCATCATGAGTATTGGTGGGCTTATGTTTTGCCTCCCTGCCTTATATTTTATTAAACTTCATGATTTATGAGCTCAGCTAGTAAATGTTCAGTGTGTGAATGAAAGAGAAACAGAACAGAGAAATTATCTGAATGATAGAAACACAAGATACCAGGGCCTCACTCTTGTCAAATGTGAATATGGGAGTAAAGATAATATGAAAGCAAACCTGAAGTAAAAATACCTGACTCTTTGTTACTTGCTTTTTGAAGCTTGATGCAAGGACTATGCGCTTGATAAGGGATTTGTGACATACTTATATTCTGCCCCATGGGCGTCTCTAGCCATTTTGTCACTCCAGGCGAGAAATCCTGTGGCGCCCCCCCCCCCCCCCCCGGTTTTTGCCCCCCAGGCCCATAACCCCCAACCCCTGTGGTGAACACCACCCCTGTGGTGAACCCCACCCCCCAAGACCCCCGAAAATCATAATACAGCAGCGTTTCACCAGAAAATACACTTATTGCGGCATGGGTTCACCAGAAAATAGTTGTAATGCAGCAGAGCGTTTCACCATAAAATATACTTATTGCGGCATGCACTCACACACCACACACACACACACACACAATATACACATGCACACAGTACACACAACACACACACTATACCCAGTACACACACACACACACTATACACAGTACACACACACACAGTACACACACACACTGTACACACACACACACACACACACACACACACACACACACACACACACACACACACACACACACACACACACACACACACACTATACACACACTATACACACACAGCACACAGTAGATATACACTATACACACACACTATGCTGCTACCAGGGGAGGACTGGGACCTTTTGGCCTGTGGGGAAACATAGACTTGAGGCCCATTATCATGGCAGCCTCAGCCCAAATTATCAAGTCACACTTGCAAATTGCTAGCGATTGTTATTGCGATTTTGTCGTGCAGTAGCCCAGAGAGAAGAGGAGTGGAGTGAGACTGAGAATTATTATTGGTTTATAAAGTGCC
Source organism: Hyperolius riggenbachi (assembly GCF_040937935.1). Lineage (NCBI taxonomy): Eukaryota > Metazoa > Chordata > Amphibia > Anura > Hyperoliidae > Hyperolius > Hyperolius riggenbachi. The sequence goes on along the minus strand of NC_090647.1, from coordinate 448,580,701 downwards.
AACATATTCCGTGGCGCTGTACAAAGTGAGAAACAAACATGGGGTACATAATACAGACAATGGTGTACACTAATATACAAGATACATAATTAGTGACAAAATACAAAAAAATGATACAGCATACAGAATACAAAATACAGAAGTGGTAATGACAATGATAAAAATAACATGATGAATAAAATGTATAATGATTTCCAAGACACAAAAGGGGGAGAGAGACCTGCCCTTGCGAGCTTACAATCTAAAGGAGAATAGCAGGAGATGGAGCAGAGATGTAATCTGTATTGCAGTCCCAAATTACACAGAGACTAGTTGCCGGTAATAGGACTGCTGTCCCTGCCAGTCTCCCACACAAGTCAGAAAGCAGCCCTCCTGGAGTCTAGGGACTGTCAAAACTTTTCAACCTGTTTAACACCTTATCTGCACATGCAGTCATTATAACAATGGGGAGAGACAAGAAAGATGTTTTCCCACGGGCCCTCCAGGCAAGCTCTGCATCATGCTGTGTATATTTACCAGCTTGCCTGTCCTCTAATTGTACTTTTATCAGCTAGCCTAGTGTTTCACATTGCTGTACAACAAAACCTGAATACACCAGACCATCCCTAAATCACTGAATAAAAGGCGGCCTTAGGGGCAGTCCATGCCTGGCTGCTAATCCTGCTATGCTCAGTCTCTACATCCATGCAGTTACCAGTAGCAGAGAGAGAGGAACTGAATGAATCAGTGAATCAGAGTGAAGAGTCAGGACTCAGAAGCTAATGCTGTTCTCGGAGCCTTCTCTCACTGACTCATTACTGTGGTTCTTTGAATCATTGAGCTGAAGGAACTGAATTAATCAGTCAGTGAATCCAGTTATGAGTCCAGTCAGGCGCTGCTGTTAGCTGCTGCTGTGTAAACTGATACCTGAGTGGGCTGAGAGGCATTTCTTCTCTCACTACTCAGCAGCGCTCCTGGCTCCTCCTGCCGCTCTAGGCAAGAATTTATAGCTGCCTGGTGGGTGAGACGCCTCTGTTCTGCCCTAACTCAAATACAAACTAATCATAAACTTACCTTTCAAAGACTTTTGGAATCTGACATGGGCTTTTCTATTACTAGTGAAAGATGAGCACATTGTTGTTCTATGTTGACCAAAAATCCTATATAATAATTTTGAAGTGTCTCTGCATCCCTGCACTTCCTGTGTGTGTGTGTCCGTGCTTTGCACTACTACGCATGTGCAGCATGGACACCCTTTGCACGGGGTGCAGGACGGGGGGGCGTGTGTGCGCGCAGTGGGGTGTGCGCATGCGCGCTGACTGTGTGCGGCGGTGGCAGCGGTCACAGGGGAGGGAGTTGAGGGAGTTAACACACAGACCTAGATCCCGTTTTTAAACTGGGTATGGTCCACTAGTATGTATACTAGTAGTATATATATATATATATATATATATATATATATATATATATATATATACTTATATAGAAAGAGCGCTGAATGTGTTACAGAGGTGTTATTACACCTCGCTGCGCCTACACAGACAGATTCCAGACCTCCACTTCACGTCATGCCAAGTTGACGGATACTTATGGCATATATGGTGGGATTGCCCTAAGGCTAAGGCTGTTTGGGGAAAAATTTAAGATTGCATATCCCAAATTATCTTGCTATTTACTGCTATAGATCCCTAAGTGATCCTACTGGGCAATAAAGGCAATAAACAAAAGGAAAATGATTAGCCCAAAATGGTGCAGTAACGTTAATGCGTAAATATAAAAAATATTGAATGAAAATGTACTCACAAAGGTGGGTTGCCTCCAATAGTAACCACTGTATGCGCATATAGAGAAATTATCCGGGGGGGGGGGGGGGGGGAGGCTCTGGGGCCTGACCAGGGCCATTTTTAGTGGCAGGGGGATGCAGCACAGTAGGCGGAAACTGCAGGCACACAAAGCCGGGGCAGGGTGGCCTGACTTCAGCTGACCCCCCTCCAGAAATTAGAGCAGCAGGGAGGGAACACGCAGGTCTCACCTCTTCCTGGTTCCATGCGATGGAGCTCTGGTCTTCTCTGTCTCCCACACCGCTAAACTTTACTTGCTGATTATCAAAAGTAGAGTTAGCAGTGTGGGAGACAAAGAAGACCAGAGCTCCTTTACATGGAACCTGGAAGAGGTGAGTCCAGCGTGTTCCCTGCCTGCTGGCCGCTGCTCTAATTTCTGGAGGGGGGAGCACAGGAGGAGTGTCCGAGTAAGGGAGGCGGGTAGGCAGGCCTCCCTCCCTATGGCTGTGTGTGCCCTCTGCTCCCCCTCCTGTTATAAACCTGGGGCACCTATAACTTGCTACCTGTACTGGGGCACCTATACCAGGCTACCTATACTGGGGGCAGGTATACCTGGCTGTCTATATTGGGGACACCTATAACTGGCTACATATACTGGGAGCACCTATGCCTGGCTACCTATACTGGGGGCACCTATACCTGGCTATCTATACAGGGGCACCTATATCTGGCTATCTATACTCGGGCAACTATAACTGGCTACCTATACTGGAGGCACCTATACCTGGCTATCTATACTGGGGACACCTATGCCTAGCTACCTATACTGAGGGCATATACCTGGCTATCTATACTGGGGACACCTATACCTTACTATCTATACTGGGGGCACTATGCTTAGCTACCTATACTAGGGCCACCTATACCTGGCTACCTATACATGGGGTACCTATACCAGGCTACCTATACTGGGGACACCAGGCTACCTATACTGGAGGCATCTATACTAGACTACCTATTACTGCGGGGACCTATACCTGGTTACCTATACTGGGGGCACCTTTACCAGGCTACCTATACTGGGGGAACCTATTTCTGGCTACTTATACTAGGGGCACCTATACCATGCTACCTATACTGGGGCACCAATACCAGGCTACCTATACTGGAGGCACCTATATTAGACTACCTATCATGGGGACACCTATACCTGGCTACCTATACATGGGGTACCTATACCAGGCTACCTATACTGGGGACACCAGGCTACCTACACTGGAGGCATCTATACTAGACTACCTATTACTGCGGGGACCTATACCTGGTTACCTATACTGGGGGCACCTTTACCAGGCTACCTATACTGGGGGAACCTATTTCTGGCTACTTATACTAGGGGCACCTATACCATGCTACCTATACTGGGGCACCAATACCAGGCTACCTATACTGGAGGCACCTATATTAGACTACCTATCATGGGGACACCTATACCTGGCTACCTATACTGGGGATACCTATCCCTGGCTACCTATAATGTAAGTATTATTTTTTTTTTAATATCCTGCCTAGCCTGCCTTTCTCATTTCTGTTTTAAGAGGATAGAGGGGAGTAATCAAAATTTCACAGAGGGGGCCCATTCTGTCAAATAAAGTCCTGTTTTCTGAAGCACATAAACAGCCAAGAAACAGTGAGAGACAGCTTGAGATAAGGTTTTACTGCAGGAAAGTTCAAAGGGTCATTATTTCTGCTTTTTTTTTTATAGGTTAAAAAGACAGAGTGTGGTATTAAAACTGAAACTTACATAACTGAAAATAAAAATATGAGACTCTTTTCTTTGCAGCTAATGTTCTATTCATTATCCGTACTATACACTAATTCATTATAGCATAATTTTTTTTTCTTGCTCCAGGTTTGCTTTAACCTCCTTGCTGGTTATCCCGAGCTCAGCTCGGGGTAACCTGCGTAGGAGGATTTCTCAGGCCCCGCTGGGCCGATTTTCACAATTTTTTTTTCCTACACGCAGCTAGCACTTTGCTAGCTGCGTGTGGTATGCGATCGCCGCCGCTACCCGCAAATTCGCCGCTACTCGCCGCGCCGAGCCGCCCCCCCCCCCCCCCCCCCACAGACCCTTGCGTAGCCTGGCCAATCAGTGCCAGGCAGCGCTGAGGGGTGGATCAGGATTCCCTCTGACGTCCCAACGTCCATGACGTCGGTGACATCGCTGGAGGCCATCGGAGTGGCTGCGGGGAAGCCGCTGCTCAGTGGCTATCATGTAGCGAGCCCTGGGCTCGCTACATGATTTAAAAAAAAAATAAAATAAAAAAAAAGTGCTGCGCTGCTCCCTTGCCACGAGAATTGGACTGGCAAGGGCGTTAAAGTAAATTTAAGATGGTGGCAAAGCAAACATTTATACATACCTGGGTCTTCCTCCAGCCACGTTCAGTCTGATCACTCTCTCTGCACCGTCATCCGCCTTCTGGATCCTCCGCAATTCCTCCCGGTAACCTTGGGAGTCAGGGCTTACTGTGCATGTGTGGCCCAGCCGTGTGCGCCTCATCGCCCTCCCATTGGTGCACAGGAGCGTGATGGGGGAGCACACACGTTCCCACTGCGCCTGTGGCATCTAGCCCCGACTAGCCGTAGTTACCGGAAGGATTACGGAGAATCCGGGAGGTGGAGAATAGTGCAGAGGGAGCGATCACACTGAGGTATGTATACATTTTTGTTTTCCCACCATCTCAGGCAGACTCGGGACAAGGTCCTCCAGCACCCAAGGCTGAGACACCAAAGTGCGCCCTTCCATCCCTCCCACCCCAGCCGTCACAAACTGATTGCTATTAGAGTAAGAGGTACCCCAGGGCCCCAAATCCCCTCAACACCTTATTCTCTAGTTATCTGGCTTGCAGTCATTGCCATGTATCCCCTTTTTTATTTCTCTCTGCTTCAAATACAATAGGGGAATGATAGCCGAGTAAGTTGTACGCCCCCCTACACTGCGCCCTGAGGCTGGAGCCTCTCTCGCCTCTGCTCCAGCCCGGCCCTGATTTTAGGTACACTTTAAAGAGAATCTGTATTGTTAAAATCGCACAAAAGTAAACATACCAGTGCGTTAGGGGACATCTCCTATTACCCTCTGTCACAATTTCGCCGCTCCTCGCCGCATTAAAAGTGGTTAAAAACAGTTTTAAAAAGTTTGTTTATAAACAAACAAAATGGCCACCAAAACAGGAAGTAGGTTGATGTACAGTATGTCCACACATAGAAAATACATCCATACACAAGCAGGCTATATACAGCCTTCCTTTTGAATCTCAAGAGATCATTTGTGTGTTCCTTTCCCCCTGTTCTCATGCACTGAAGTTTCAGGCTGCTTGTTTCTTCCTGCAAACAGCTTTGCCCTTGTCTGTAATTCTTCAGTATGTGAAAGCCCAGCCAGCTCAGAGGACGATTTATCCAGCTTGTAAAAGATAAGAGATAAGAGAGAAGCTGCTCTAATCCTAAATAACACACAGGCAGTGTGCATAGACTGGGGCCTGGAAGGGGGAGTTCATAGCAGAACCACAACACTGAAGAACTTGGCAGCCTTCCAGACACAGGCCGACAAGTCTGACAGGGGAAAGATACATTGATTTATTACAGAGACTGTGATAGCAGAAATTGCTGCAGTAAGCCAGAACACATTATAATAGCTTTTTGAACTTGTAGGATGATAAAAAACAGGATGCAATTTTTGTTACGGAGTCTCTTTAAAGGAGTAAATGGAGAGTGGAAGAGGAAGGAATGCCCTCAGCTTTGTAGTGCTCGCTATCCACCACTGATGGAGGCGCTGATCACTGCTGACAGAGACTGTGGATGCCTATCATACTGGGGCATCGAATGACTGCTGGCAGATACCACTAAGGAGTGCTGGCCAATATTGGATGACATCTATGACTTCTAACAGATACTGATAAACCACTTGTGAGTTGTGACTGCTGGCCAATGTGGGGGTGGCCCTATAGGTACTTTAACATTGAGGGGCTCTAATAAGGATTGCCAAGCCTCCAGGGACTTCCCACATCCTCCAGTCCATCGGCACAGTGCAGTCACTCTCAATCATGGGCGGAACCACAGCTGTGTGCACTCTTTGACATGCCCGTATCGAAGAGGTTTGGGGAGGGGTCGGCGAGGTAGAGGGGGACAGGGAAAACTCTGGATTATCCAAAGCATTCCCTCTACTGAGGTTAGTAGGGCAATTATTTTCCCACCTGTACACTGCGGGGCGGCTCCAAGATTTTTATTGTGGGTGCTATGCAGGTGCTGGATTCGCTGGTGGGTTAGCTGTCACCTGCGCAAACGGGTGTGTCTATGCATTGGAAAGTGGGCGTGGTAATGATGGGTCATGGGCAGGGCTAAATGTACATGAATTTAGTAGCGGTGTAATTCACTGAATTGAATGAAACCCCCTCTCCTAATAAAAAACAAGGCCCTACTTACTATAAATATAGCAGAGATTAGATTGTGAGCTCCTCTGAGTACAGCCCGTGACATGACTATGTACTCTGTACAGTGCTGCAGAAAGATGTCAGTGCTATATAAATACATCATAATATTATGATAGAACATCACTCTATCACTATAGAAGGGATTAGATTGTAAGCTTCTCTGAAGAAAGCCCGTGACATGACTATGTAGTCTGTAAGGTGCTCCAGCCCAAGTTACTAAGTTGTGTACCCCTTGTAATATAGGTGGCCAGAGATGCTTCCCCCCTTTCTCCTCTTGTAAAATACATGATAATGGTAGAGCCTACTTCCCCTTACCCCCCAGAGACCCCACATTCCCCCTTGACTTAAAAACTCCAAAAATAATAGACACGGACTACCTGGCATTGGATTAATTTAAGGCCATAGCAGCCCCTTCTTTATTCAGCCAATTAACAATGTTCCAAACCAAATAGAAACCACAACATAACTAAAACGATCTCCATCAAGAACTGGGGTAAAAGGGTCCGGAGGCACCGAAAATCGTACTCCAAAAACACCCGTGTGACATGCAGCCTTGTACCGGCCCCCAGCCGCGTAGCTCGGCTCGGGGACAGCTGCATGCCCCAAAGTCGTCTCTCTCTTGCTTTCCTTCTTCAAAACCAGCGGATTCGTCCCATGACAAATCTCCTTCCCAAGGCACTAACCTCCGGAGCCCCTTTTTACCCCTCCGGCTGCAATGACAAACAAGAGCAAAACACACACAACAAAAAACATAAAGGGAGGGAGGGAGGGAGCTTCTTCCATTGCTGCTCAAACCGGAAGTGCCCGCCCCGCTACTTCCGCCGCCTTGCCCGGGAAAGACTGACACTCCCCTCACCACCAACACCCGCCCCCTCCTTCTCTCTGTGCTGCCTCCTAGCCTGCACCGCCCCCAACCCACGCTAACCCCTACACTGCCGGGGAGACGGCTACCCCATCATGCCCGGGCCCTCCGCATTCCGCTGCGCTACAGCTACGGACCCTCTCTTGATAATGGTAGAGCCTACTTCCCCTTACCCCCCAGAGACCCCACATTCCCCCTTGACTTAAAAACTCCAAAAATAATAGACACGGACTACCTGGCATTGGATTAATTTAAGGCCATAGCAGCCCCTTCTTTATTCAGCCAATTAACAATGTTCCAAACCAAATAGAAACCACAACATAACTAAAACGATCTCCATCAAGAACTGGGGTAAAAGGGTCCGGAGGCACCGAAAATCGTACTCCAAAAACACCCGTGTGACATGCAGCCTTGTACCGGCCCCCAGCCGCGTAGCTCGGCTCGGGGACAGCTGCATGCCCCAAAGTCGTCTCTCTCTTGCTTTCCTTCTTCAAAACCAGCGGATTCGTCCCATGACAAATCTCCTTCCCAAGGCACTAACCTCCGGAGCCCCTTTTTACCCCTCCACCACGACAAGGGCGTGACCCCTTATGCCCTTGAGGCCCCCAACCTCAGAGCTCGCTGAATCCCATCCTCGATGCCCAGGGCCCATAAGTCCATCCCAATGTCATTAAGATGCACCCCGTCTCTCTTTAGGAACAGTTCAATCTCCTCCTCCAACTCGAAATGCCGTATGGCCAACCCTCCGTTCCTTATGAAGAACCTCGCCACCTCTTTGTTTAGCTTAATTCTAGCTTTGTTAATTTTCAGGACAGAATTGGCCAACCTCCAGTAACCCCGGGCCACAATGTCTGACCACACCACAATGGTCTCTGGGAACAGGGACCGGATCCTCAAGAAGTCAAACTTGACCTCCTTGATGACCACCCTGGTGGACCTAGCGGCCAGATCGTTCCCCCCTACATGCAACACCAGGATATCGGGGGGCCTATCTAAACGTGCTAAAGTATGTAGCTCCGGCAGAAGGCTGGGCCACACCATCCCAGGGAAACCTATCCACCGGATACGTACCTGATCCCTGGGAAAGCCGAGCTGCCGGCCCTCAGGCCTAACATCGGCCCTTCTCGCCCCCCTGCTGACGTAGGAGTGCCCTACGATCCAGACCACAACCTGCGGACCTGCAACAAAAGAACAAAAACTGACAGCATTTTTTTTTTCGCCCGGATCCCCCAAGACAAACCCCCCCCCCCCCCTTTACACTAAATGGGGTCTGACATATGTCCTGTACCGAGCTGACTCCCAACGCCCTATCTGCTTTATGACCCCCTCGCTCAATCCCCACCGTGACGCCTCAGTGGCCGCCCCAATGCGAAAAGAGTGGGAGGCAAACTCCAGGAAAGGGAGGCCGAGATGAGCCAAGCATTTTCTAAATATCGTGACAAACTGAAAACGGGACAAAGCTGTGCCATCCGAATGGACCAGAAACACTAGCGATTGAGCAGGGCGAACTGTCATCAAGCTCTGTACGTTTAAAAGAGGGCATAACGGTCCACCGATCTGGAAAAGTGTGATGGACCGGCCCTTTCCCCGTTGGTCGGTCTTTGAGCGCGGTAAATAAATGACCACCGAATCCGCGAGGACGGTAACATGTTCCGCGAGGATGCCTCCCACTCCTGACTTATTCCTACTCACTAATTCCCCGATTCTAAATGCCCCAAAAAAGGCTAGCACAAATGCGGTCTGAAAAAGTCCGCACTCATAGCTTGAAAAACACAAGCCTGGCAGCGCCTCCGCCAGCCTACCCAACAATTCAAAAGTCACCGGGCGTCTTGCTTCCCTGCGAATGGCTCCCACCCGGTACCCCTTTACCGCCTGTCTTACCCGAAAATCTTTAGTCACGTCCGAGAACCCCCTAACTTTAAACCAAAAAGCCAGAGCTGCTAACTTTTTGAGCACTGCCGACACCGAAATGCCTTCCACGAAATTAGTACCCAGGAAATATAGTAGCAAACACAGCCGCTGCTCGTCTGAAGCACAACCGCCCACTTGTATCAGCAAAGCATCCCACGCGTTCCATACCAACGTGTACGCTGCTGCCGACGACTCGGACAAGGATCTCCCAATCATGAAGGATACCGCTCGAAAGGAATCCTCCACGCCGTGGACGGGCAAGGAACCCCACGTTCTTCCGCCGTGGGAACCGCCGCCCGGAATCTGTCCCACTGAAATCGAGAAAGTGCATCAGCGACCACGTTATCAACCCCTGGCAGATGTACCGCAAACAAATAAATATTAAAACGTAAACAGTCCAAGACCAATTGCCGCATCAGACTTATCACCGGGGGAGAGGATGCCGAACACCTGTTGATCGCCAATACCACTCCCATGTTGTCGCAATTGATCTTGACTTGCCTATTGGCCAGCTGCTGTCCCCAAATCTGAACCGCCACCACTATGGGAAAAAGCTCCAATAACACCAGATTGGAAGTATAACCCGCCTCCACCCAGGACCTGTCCCAAGGAACCGCACACCATCGACCCGCGAAAAAAGCACCAAAACCATGGGCGCCCGACGCATCCGTGAAAAGCTCTAAGTCCGAGTTACTCACCGTTTCCTGCATCCACAGGGACTTACAATTGAAGTCTGACAAGAAAATCAACCACACCTGCAGGTCCGACTTGAGATCCGCCGTTAACCGAATCCGGTGGTGTGGCGCCGCTATCCCAGCAGTAGCCATAGCCAGGCGCCTGCAGAAGATCCGCCCCATGGGCATTATTCTGCAGGCAAAATTCAACTTACCTAGCATAGACTGCATCTCCCGCAAAGTTATTTTCTTGCTATGAATCGCGGCCAAAATGGTCTCCCTTAAGTTCTCCACCTTGTCGGTCGGCAAACTGCATTCCATAGCAACAGTGTCTATGGTGATGCCTAAGAATTTTAGCGACGTGACCGGGCCCTCCGTCTTATCCTCCGCAAGTGGGACCCCGAAGCGTTCACAGACGTGCCGCATGTTAGCCAATGCATAGGCACAATCAGGGGAACCCGCTGCTCCCATAAACAAAAAATCGTCGAGATAATGTATAATTGATGGTACGCTCGACATATCCTTTACGACCCACTCCAAAAACGTGCTAAACCGCTCAAAATACGCGCAGGAAATTGAGCACCCCATGGGTAGGCACCGGTCTACGAAATACTCACCTTTCCAAAAACAACCTAACAAACGAAAACTGGAAGGATGAACGGGCAGCAGCCGAAAAGCCGATTCAATATCGGTTTTTGCCAACCACGACCCTTGACCCAAGCGCCTGACCCAGCATAGAGCCGCGTCGAATGAAGTGTACACCACTGACGTATCATCGCCTAGCAAACCATCGTTAACCGACGAACCACGAGGAAACGACAAATGATGTATTAACCGAAAAGACCCCGGTTCTTTTTTGGGAACCACACCCAACGGGGACACAATTAAATCAGCTAAGGGCCGAGAAGTGAACGGACCAGCCAAACGACCCGCCGCCACTTCCTTCGCAATCTTCGTATCCACGACCTCTGGGAACTCATAGGCAGACTTCAAGTTCCGAAAGGGGGGCTCCGACCGCAACAAACAACTACTTTTGATCCGGAAACCCTCCTCAAAGCCCGACCTCAAGAATTCGGCCACCTCCCGCTCAGGATACCTGTTTAGAAAGCGCGCCATCTCTACCCCCTTCACCGGTGTCGTCCCTCTTACGTGCAGAATCCCCAGACCTTGCCCTTCGCTGCTTGTAGCACCTGGCAGCCGCATGTGAGCCTCCGCAATTGGAGCACTCGTGCTTAAAGCGGCAGGACTGACCGAAACGACAGGATCCGTCGTTGTACTGCCAGCATATGCCCTTTCCTCGGTTAGCCGGCTGGCCAGTAGTGGCCGACCCGCCGGCCACCGCGGGAAAGGACTGAGTGGTTCTGGCCGGGATCATCAGCCGCATCCACAAGGTAATATCCTTGTGATCCCAGCGGATCACAGGCCTTACCGCCTTCTCCTGCCTGAACTGCTCATCGTACCGTAGCCAAGCGTTCCCACCGTACGACCGATGAGCCTCCCCGATCGAGTCCATATAACCAAACAACGCCGAGCAATGCTCGGGCTGTTTTTCCCCAATCACGCTAGCCATGATTGAAAAAGCCTGGAACCAGTTCTGGAACGTGCGGGGAATCAGTCTATAACGCCGCTCCTCCTCCCTCTTCTTCTCATCCGGCTTACCCTTATCTAAATTGAACTTTTCCAGCTGAAGGAGCGAAAATATCTCGATATATTCGCCCCTCCAGATGCGTTCCTTCACTTCTTGCTTCAGATGGGAACCAAGAAGACCATTAAAACAAATGTAAAGCTCCGCGTGCGATGCATCTGCTAAACGCACCTGGCCCCCCCCACTAGACAAAGTAGAATCACACCCCGTCCCCTCCGTCTGAACCGCCACCTCCGACTGCACACTATCCAATCCCGGCGTAACAGGCTGCGCCACCTGAACCACCCCCCGCGCGCCCGCACCTGCTGCCAGGGGTAAGGGGGCCCCCAAGGGTACTAACCCCGCATGTGACGCCACTACTGGGGGTGCGGGCGCCCAAGCTCCCACCGGTGACAAAGGTGACCCGATTGGCGGCACTACTAGCGCCGTGGAAGGTGAAGGCTGCGTCTGCCCTGGCTGCGACCCTGGCACTACTGACACGCCCCCAGCCCCCCCCTGATGACCCCCACAAATCCCCAACAATAACGTGGCTAAGGCATTAACTGCGGCTAAATTGGTCTCACCTGGCTGCCCCGGACGCAAGTCCCTGCCAGCCGTCATGCCGGATCCACCCGCTGTGCCGTCATCGTCCTCTGCTACAGAATCGACCTCGGAAGCAGAGCCGTCCCCATGTGCAAGGCTCCTGCTGTGCTGCTCTTGCCGCGTCTGCTGCTGCTGCAAACCGCTGTCTTGCCTGCGTTTCTTCTTGGCGGATCCCTTCGACTTGCCCTTGGCTGCGGAGCTCCTATTCCCGCCCTGAGTATGGTGGGCTGCCGCCGCGGAAGGAGGGGCGGCACCCGTGTGATGGCCATCCTTGTGCTGGGCCCGCTTAGTCTGCCGCGCCGCGCGGGGACTAATGGCCGCATCCCCTCTTGCTGCCTGCTGGTGGGAGGAACCGGCCGCGCTGGATGGCCCTGCTCCGGACGAATCCCGGTGTTGGGTGGGATTCCTCCCGCCGGACCCCCGGGTTTTCTGAGTGCGCTTTGCTGGGGGGGGCGGAGGGTCCCTAATGGGGCTCCCTGAGCGACGCCGCGCTCCTGCATGGGGGTCTGGGCTTAGCCTCTCCGGAGGCCTGGACTGTCTCCTCACCTCTCCTCTCTGCTCACCTGCTTCTGCTGGGGGAGCGCTGGGCTCTGCCGCCGCCAGCGGCGCGCTGTCTGCCGCAGCCTCCGCTGAGGTGCCTGCTCCCATGGCCGCCAGTTGGACCGTGACCCATGAGGGGCCCCTCGTTCCTGCCTCTGCCCGGATCCGGGCAACCAATAGCTCCAGTCCCTCCATGTCAGCGGGAGCAGCGGGCGTCCGGCAAGCAGCTTCTTCCATTGCTGCTCAAACCGGAAGTGCCCGCCCCGCTACTTCCGCCGCCTTGCCCGGGAAAGACTGACACTCCCCTCACCACCAACACCCGCCCCCTCCTTCTCTCTGTGCTGCCTCCTAGCCTGCACCGCCCCCAACCCACGCTAACCCCTACACTGCCGGGGAGACGGCTACCCCATCATGCCCGGGCCCTCCGCATTCCGCTGCGCTACAGCTACGGACCCTCTCTCATTGGTGGCCGATGGCGAAGGAGAGAGGTGAGTGGAGAGGATGACGAAGGAGTTGAAGGCGAGTGGAGAGGTGAGTGACTCTCAGTCAGTTTACTGTCTTCTCTCTCCTCCATGTGCTGGCTAACCCACACTTAATGGTACTCTGAGGGTGGTATTGGGGGCAGCTAGGAGGTGTTATAGCACCAGCATGTCCCTCGAAGCCACCCCTCTTCCCTGGAGCCGCCTCTGCTCTAGAGGAAAGAGAGCGGCTCAGGGCCTAAAATGCATCCCCTGTCCCCTGGGCCAGTCCTGCCCTGCATCAGATTATAATACCTACTGTGGGAAGTAAAAACTTGGTTTGCGTGAGATGCCTTGACCTTAGACGGAATGATATGTAGTTTCCATGCCACAGTATATTCCCAATCACAGGACATGTTTGCCATCATCTGCTATCGGAGAAATACATCATTTATTTCATTCAAGACTTGTCAAGAGGTTTATTAAGCATGTATTCTATTTGAGCTATCTTTATCAGAGTATTAATAGATTATATACATTGAAGCCATGTCTCTGGTTTATTTATATTTAAATTCTTGATAATTGTCGCTCACAGTGTAATAGGCATATGTTATTCTTTGATTTAAATTGCTTCCAGTTATGTGGACTATGCTGTGGTCCATCAACATGGAATAGGTGTAACATGAGGAGACAAGGAGATGCACTGAGGTTAGTCTATTAACATAACTTGAGGAAAAGAAAAATCTAGATAGGATTGTGCTGTGCAGAATAAGAATAAGCATGCACCATGCTGCCCTCTAGTGGCACATAGCCACAATTTCCTAACACATCAGATAAAAAAAACTAAATATATTTTAGGCACAATCTCCTGGGAATCATGTGCACTGCCTTTGACTGCATAATTAGGCATCTTTCGTTTTTGATACAAAATCTGATATCTAATTCTTGGTTTATATACTGTGTTTTCAAAAACAACTATAGGCATTCATTTTAATCTGTAATATTAGATTTAAATTGGTATAAAGCAGGCAAGAATACAGCATTTTCTATCAGCATGATACACAAAGCAGTCCATGAAGATAATACCACTTTTTATAGAGTTCTGGAAAGCCCACCTCCTGGCTGTACACCAAGACACACATACTGCTCACATTTATGAATAAAAAAATAGGTAACCCGTGCATATTTTTTAGGATGAAAAAGACAGTTTTTTGCACTCTTGAATTGGAGGCTACCTCATTGTGGTGTTTTTAAGAAAATACAACACTTCAGACTATAAGACACACCTAAGTTTAGAGGGCAAAAATCGGGGGGAAGGGGGGGGGGGCGGACTTATCGTGGTGTGTCTATAGTGAAGGGACATCTTATGGACCACCCTCTCCTCAAACCCCCAAACTGTTTCTATCTAAGCTACTCACTACACTACACAGGCATCTACACTTACTACACTGACATCTACACTAACTACACAGACATCTACACTAGGAAGCAATGGTATGTGAACATCCAGTGGCAAGAGACATTGTTGATGGATAGAACAATGGTGGCATGTGCAGGCAGTGGCCAAAGCAAGCAGAACTAGGGGTCCAGAGCCAGTGGCATAGCTAAGGAGCCGTGGTCCCTGATGCAAGTTTTACATTGGGGCCCCCCAAGCACTCTATACATAACAATTGATACGGTGCACCAAACCTGCCCATGGCAACTACAGTGTCAGTGGTGCAAGAAGGGGATGAGGAACAGCTTGTTAATGATTACCACTATTCAAAGTATCTATAGAAGTGATTATTATGAGCACAGGACAAATAGAGAGCTAATACTGTAGTTGAGGGATGGCCCCTTGGGGCCCCTCTGGCTCAAGGGCCC